>NW_027362765.1:150586064-150980177 GCF_046119375.1 Phyllobates terribilis | reverse complement strand
GTAATAGGGGGAGATATAGGGGAGGTTATATGGAGTAATAGGAGGAGATATAGGAGGTTATATGGAGTAATAGGAGGAGATATAGGAGGTTATATGGAGTAATAGGAGGAGATATAGGAGGTTATATGGAGTAATAGGAGGAGATACAGGGAGGTTATATGGAGTAATAGGAGGAGATATAGGGGAGGTTATATGGAGTAATAGGAGGAGATATAGGAGGTTATATGGAGTAATAGGAGGAGATATAGGGAGGTTATATAGAGTAATAGGAGGAGATATATGGCAGATTATATGGAGTAATAGGAGGAGATATAGGGAGGTTATATGGAGTAATAGAGGAAATATAGGGAGGTTATATAGAGTAATAGGAGGAAATATAGGAAGGTTATATGGAGTAATAGGAGGAAATATAGGGAGGTTATATAGATTAATAGGAGGAGATATAGGGAGATTATATGGAGTAATAGGAGGATATATAGGAGAGGTTATATGGAGTAATATGAGGGGATACAGGGAGGTTATATGGAGTAATAGGAGGAGATATAGGGGGTTATATGGAGTTATAGGAGGAGATATAGGGAGGTTATATAGAGTAATAGGAGGAGATATATGGGAGGCTATATGGAGTAATAGGAGGAGATATAGGGAGGTTATTTGGAGTAATAGGAGGAGATATAGGGAGGTTATTTGGAGTAATAGAAGGAGATATAGGGAGGTTATATGAAGTAATAGGAGGAGATATAGGGAGGTTATATGGAGTAATGGGAGGAAATATAGGGAGGTTATATAGAGTAATAGGAGGAGATATATGGTAGATTATGTGGAGTAATAGGAGATATAGGAGAGTTTATATGGAGTAATAGGAGAAGATATAGGGAGGTTATTTGGAGTAATAGGAGAAGATATAGGAGAGGATATATGGAGTAATAGGAAGAGATATAGGGAGGTTATATGGAGTAATAGGAGGAGATATAGGGGAGGTTATATGGAGTAATAGGAGGAGATATAGAGGAGGTTATATGGAGTAATAGGAGGAGATATAGGGGAGGTTATATGGAGTAATAGGAGAAGATATAGGAGAGGATATATGGAGTAATAGGAAGAGATATAGGGAGGTTATATGGAGTAATAGGAGGAGATATAGGGGAGGTTATATGGAGTAATAGGAGGAGATATAGGGAGGTTATATGGAGTAATAAGAGGAGATATAGGGGAGGTTATATGGAGTAATTGGAGGAGATATAGGGAGGTTATATACAGTAATAGGAGGAGATATATGGGAGGTTATATGGAGTAATAGGAGGAGATATAGAGGAGGTTATATGGAGTAATAGGAGGAGATATAGGGGAGGTTATATGGAGTAATAGGAGGAGATATAGGGAGGTTATATGGAGTAATAGGAGGAGATATAGGGGAGGTTATATGGAGTAATTGGAGGAGATATAGGGAGGTTATATTGAGTAATAGGAGGAGATATAGGGGAGGTTATATGGAGTAATAGGAGTATATAGAGGAGGTTATATGGAGTAATAGGAGGAGATATAGGGAGGTTATATGGAGTAATAGGAGATATAGGGGAGGTTATATGGAGTAATTGGAGGAGATATAGGGAGGTTATATGGAGTAATAGGAGGATATATAGGGGAGGTTATATGGAGTAATAGGAGGAGATATAGCGGAGGTTACATGGAGTAATAGGAGGAGATATAGGGAGGTTATATGGAGTAATAGGAAGAGATATAGGGGAGGTTATATGGAGTAATAGGAGGGGATATAGAGAGGTTATATGGAGTAATAGGAGATATAGGGAGGTTATATGGAGTAATAGGAGGAGATATAGGGAGGTTATATGGAGGAATAGGAGGAGATATAGGGAGGTTGTATGCAATAATAGGAGGAGATATAGGGAGGTTAATGGAGTAATAGGAGGAGATATGGGAGGTTATATGGAGTAATAGGAGGAGATAAAGGGAGGTTATATAGAGTAATAGGAGGAGATATGGGGAGGTTATATGGAGTAATAGGAGGAGATAAAGGGAGGTTATATAGAGTAATAGGAGGAGATATAGGGAGGTTATATGGAGTAATAGGAGGAGATATAGGGGAGGTTATATGGAGTAATAGGAGATATAGGGAAGGTTATATGGAGTAATAGTATGAGATATAGGGAAGTTATATGGAGTAATAGAAGGAGATATAGGGGAGATTACATGGAGTAATAGGAGGAGATATAGGGGAGGTTATATGGAGTAATAGTAGGAGATATAGGGAGGTTATATGGAGAAATAGGGAGGAGATATAGGGGAGGTTATATGGAGCAATAGGAGGAGATATAGGTGAGGTTATATGGAGTAATAGGAGGATATATAGGGAGGTTATATGGAGTAATAGGAGGGGATATAGAGAGGTTATATGGAGTAATAGGAGGAGATATAGGGAAGGTTATATGGAGTAATAGGAGATATAGGGGAGGTTATATGAAGTAATAGGAGGAGACATAGGGAGGTTATATGGAGTAATAGGAGGAGATATAGGGGAGGTTATATGGAGTAATAGGAGGAGATATAGGGAGGTTATATGTAGTTATAGGAGGATATATAGGGAGATTATATGGATTAATAGGAGGGGATATAGAGAGGTTATATGGAGTAATCGGAGATATAGCGAGATTATATGGAGTAATAGGAGGAGATATAGGGGAGGTTATATGGAGTAATAGAAGGCGATATAGGTGAGGTTATATGAAGTAATAGGAGAATATATAGGAAGGTTATATGGAGTAATAGGAGAAGATATAGAGAGGTCATATGGAGTAATAGGAGGAGATATAGGGAGGTTATATGGAGTAATAGGAGGAGATACAGGGGAGGTTATATGGAGTAATAGGAGGAGATATATGTGATATGTTGAAGTAGTGCTTTTAAAGCATTCAGCATCTATTAGAAGTAACACAAGTACAGGAGTCCGGAATTGTTTAACTCCAGAAGCATCCAACAACTAGAGGAGTTAACACAGTCACTGGAGAAGGGGAGTGTTTTAGCAGAGCCCCAGGGGGATTGTGGGGAAGTAGTTTACTGTCTGGCTGGAGCCGAAGAGAAAGGTGGCTTATGATCTGTATCTCACAGAAGTCAAGGGAGCAGAATTCAGATCAGGAGGGAAGCTAAACAAAGGTCAGTTAGACTCCCTGAGCTAACAGTGTGGAGTATTATCGGCCAGGAAGATAAGGACTGGAAGGAAGCCTGTCATAGATATACAGTACAGACCAAAAGTTTGGACACACCTTCTCATTTAAAGATTTTTCTGTATTTTCATGACTATAAAAATTGTACATTCACACTGAAGGCATCAAAACTATGAATTAACACATGTGGAATTATATAGTTAACAAAAAAGTGTGAAACAACTGAAAATATGTCTTATATTCTAGGTTCTTCAAGGTAGCCACCTTTTGTTTTGATGACTGCTTTGCGCACACTTGGCATTCTCTTGATGAGCTTCAAGAGATAGTCACCGGAAATGGTCTTCCAACAATCTTGAAGGAGTTCCCAGAGATGCTTAGCACTTGTTGGCCCTTTTGCCTTCACTGTGCGGTCCATCTCACCCCAAACCATCTCGATTGGGTTCAGGTCTGGTGACTGTGGAGGCCAGGTCATCTCGCGTAGCACCCCATCACTCTCCTACTTGGTCAAATAGCCCTTACACAGCCTGGAGGTGTGTTTGGGGTCATTGTCCTGTTGAAAAATAAATGATGGTCCAAATAAACGCAAACCGGATGGAATAGCATGCCGCTGCAAGATGCTGTGGTACCCATGCTGGTTCAGTATGCCTTCAATTTTTAATAAATCCCCAACAGTGTCACCAGTAAAGCACCCCCACACCATCACACTTCCTCTTCCATGCTTCACGGTGGGAACCAGGCATGTAGAGTCCATCCGTTCACCTTTTCTGCGTCGCCCAAAGACACTGTGGTTGGAACCAAAGATCTCAAATTTGGACTCATCAGACCAAAGCAGATTTCCAGTGGTCTAATGTCCATTCCTTGTGTTCTTTAGCCCACACAAGTCTCTTCTCCTTGTTGCCTGTCCTTAGCAGTGGTTTCCTAGAAGCTATTTTACCATGAAGGCCTGCTGCACAAAGTCTCATCTTAACAGTTGTTGAAGAGATGTGTCTGCTGCTAGAACTCTGTGTGGCATTGACCTGGTCTCTAATCTGAGCTGCTCTGTTAACCTGAAATTTCTGAGGCTGGTGACTCGGATAAACTTAGCCTCAGAAGCAGAGGTGACTCTTGGTCTTCCTTTCCTGGGGCGGTCCTCATGTGAGCCAGTTTCTTTGTAGCGCTTGATGGTTTTTGCAACTTCACTTGGGGACACTTTCAAAGTTTTCCCAATTTTTCGCACTGGCTGACCTTCATTTCTTAAAGTAAGGATGACCACTCGTTTTTCTTTACTTAGAATTTGTATTATGGCAAGAAAAAAGCAGCTAACAGTCTATTCAGTAGGACTATCAGCTGTGTTTCCACCAGACTTATGCACAACACAACTGATGGTCCCAACCCTATTTATAAGGCAAGAAATCCCAGTTATTAAACCTGACAGGGCACACCTGTGAAGTGAAAACCATTTCCGGTGACTACCTCTTGAAGCTCATCAAGAGAATGCCAAGAGTGTGCAAAGCAGTCATCAAAGCAAAAGGTGGCTACTTTGAAGAACCTAGAATATAAGACATATTTTCAGTTGTTTCACACTTTTTTGTCAAGTATATAATTCCACATGTGTTAATTCATAGTTTTGAGGCCTTCAGTGTGAATGTACAATTTTCATAGTCATGAAAATGCAGAAAATTTTTTAAATGAGAAGGTGTGTCCAAACTTTTGGTCTGTACTGTAGGTATAGAAAAATATAGTAGTTGACCTTCCCAGGAGTAGGCAAAATTTGATGTGGCCCTCCATTGGGGATTTCTCTGTTTTACTCTTTATTCATGTTTTTATTCTGTATTTAGTATTTTAATAAAAGTTATATTTTATGAGATTTATATGCACCATTTGGTTCTTGTGTTGGTAGTATAACATTTGATCAAGTACATTTTAATGTGTTGATACATAAATATGGATGTCTCACAAATGGCACATGGATGTCAATACAGATGAAAATCCAGTTTAATGGATGAAAATTAGATGATTTTTCACACATTCGTCTGACCCGGCCTATTTGACCTAATAGGAGGAGATATCTTATTATGGGATACGATACTGTGAAACAATATTTTTTGCATGATAGGATATGTCTGCAGGATTTAGGTCCATGAACTGCCACCAAATTTTTATTCAAGGTGGTTACAGTAATGAACTTCTATCTTCTGGAAGATTTGGAATAAGTGAGAAAATGGTGGCATTGAAGTGGCCGTGGTCATCTTCATCATGTTGATCAGCGTTTGGCCCATGCGCAGTGCACCAATGAGGCTGAGATCTCTGCACCTCCCTTCACTGCTCACGCGCTGGGACCTCAGCGCCAGGAGAAAACGCTGTTATCTTGCTTGTTAGTACAGCGGCTTCCTCCCTTTCTTGCTGACATTTCAATACAGAAAATGTCTTTTTTTCTGCTTTATTCTGAATCTGCCAGAAGATAGAAAATCATCATTGTGAACCTGTCACTGATGTTATTGTAATTATTGTCTCCAGCATGAGAATTTGATAGACTGACAGTCATTGTGTTCTTCTTTTTTTATGTGCTGTTCATATTACACACTACTTAACAAAAACATTTATTTCTTAAAGGGGTTGTCCAATCCTAAACTGCAAGTCTACAATAACTCTATGTGACTGTAGACTTGTGAATCCTCACATCACGCACACTGCGCACTGTGAGAATTACCGGTATCAGTACCGGAAGCGGGTGGTCATGTGACCTCAAGTATGCAATGTGCATACTCCTGGCCACAATCCGACTGGAGGGGAGCAGCCTCGCTCAATGCAAGTGTATTGAGCGAGGCCAGACACAGTTTAGTCGAATTGTGGCCAGGAGTATGCAAATCTCATACTTGCGATCACATTACCGCCGCTCCTGGCACTGATACCGGAGAATCCTCACAGCACGTAGTGTGCATGATGTGAGGAATCACAAGTCTACAGTCACATAGAGTGACTGCAGACTTGCAGTTTAAGACTGGAAACCCCTTTAAGGCCCCTATATGCATTAAACTAAAGTGGGCCGACCTGGCGATATTGGCCAGTGTTTTCAACAGCAGACCCTTTTGTTATTCAGGAGATAAGTCGCTGCCAGAGGTGTGTGGCAGAGACTTTCTCCTCTCTCCCCACTTTTAGCTAACCTCACTTGTGAATGGGGATATAGTCGTTTGGCTGATAGCTATCTAATATGTATGGGGCATTTAGTCACGAAGAACAGCAAAAGAAAAAAAACACCTTTTTATTCAAATGCTAGCTTTCATTGTTCATTCTTTTCTAAACGTTTTTTAATTCTTTTTTAATTTTGTTATATACAAAAAGCTTTTTAGTGCCTATTAAAGATACTATTAGATGAACAATGTGTCATTATCAGCTATTTTCTACAGTACCATCATCTTCTGTGGCAATGGTTTCACTGGAAAGAGTCCCTGAATATTCTGTTATAACTCCTGTTAGGATGAAGAAATCTGAATTAAAGAAATACACTAAACGCCTTGACGTATCCGTAATCGATTACATTAAATGCGATGCGGCTAGTGATCTCCGTTTCCTGCCCGACACATTTCCATGCGGCACTCCATGTTCCTGAACATATCATCAGGCAAATCAGTGGGGATAGCAGCAATTTCACTTTGGATGTTCTCCTTCAAATCTCCCACAGTTCGAGGCTTGTTCCGATAGACTTCTCCTTTGAAGCCTGGTGGTGTCAGATCCGGTGACCATGGTCTCCAAAGCCCCTTTAAAATGACCATGTTGCAGATGTCTGACATGTTGCTCCATCTTGCTGTAAGTAACTTTTCGTTACCTCATCGCTCCAACATGAAGACTTGCTGGCTTGTTCAAAGCTCCATGTTCTGAGGAGTACCTTACACATTGTTTTGTTCAGATTGCTTCGTCCTGACGAGAGTTATTACAGAATATCCGGGGTCTCTTTCAAGTGAATCTCCCTGTATAGTACTTTTTTTTTTAACAAATTGTTAGATGGAAAATGATTGTGTACATACAAGACAAAATTCAGATACGGTGTAACATAGATACTGCTCATAGGAGTATGACGCACCCCCTGGGCCGTGGGGTACTCGGTAGCCGGGCCGTTCGGTGCTGGGGGATGTCACGGTGGCAGTGACCCGGTCCGTGACCCAGGGCAGTCAATTAAAGGGAAAGTAGAAAAGGGGAATAAAGTTTTTAGAGATAATGTTCGTGACACCACCTGTGGTATGCTACGGTGCAGATCCACTGGAGCTGATGGTGACGCAGCAGAGTTGGTTCAGCTCTCCACAGGCAGAGCTAAGCTCCAGGGCAGTGTAGATGAAGATTTTATGAGGTAGATGTTGCTGTGCAGTGTAGTGCAGGGCTGGTGATGGCACAGCAATTATTCAAGGACACAGTGGGGTGCAGTCTTCAGGTTTTACTCACAGTTTGTTCAAGACTTCAGGTTACAGTTACCAGTGTGTAACCGCCCACGTCGTCTTGTGTCCTCCAGGGTAGGGATCCAGCAATCTCTCACGTACCTCAGGAGCACTTAGACAGGACCCCGTTCTATGTTCCTTTCCCGGTCGTCTCACTGCGCTGGCTCTCGCCCTCCTGCCCTACGCCTCACAATCAGTGTCCCAAGCCAGTGGCCTCGGGCCTTGTCGGGCGACGTGCAGTCCCCATGACCCTATGCGGCCACCTTTTCGGCGATGTAATTGTGGCTGTTGGCTGCAACACCTTGAAAATGCAGCAGCCTCCGGTTGTCTAGCTGAGCCTGGTTGTTCTCCACTAGTTTAGGGGCCGGTCCCCTCTCTGCGGCCTGATCCCTCCACTTCAGCGTAGATTCGGGCGCACGGGTGGCATCTGCACTCTCCGTGCCCCTGGGATCCCCTCTGTTCCTCCTGGAGCCCTCCTCACTGCTCCTCTCTTCTTTCTTTCCTTCTCCTGGGCCTCTCTCACTGGGCCCTACTCCTCTCTCTCAACTGAACTCCTGCTCCAAGCACTGGAGCCAGGAGTATGGACCCTTCTGCACTGCTCTCCTGAGCAGGACTGGACCCTTCTAGATGCTTCTCTCTGTCTTTTATACCCTTTCTGTCTATGCTCCACTGAACTTCTTCCTCCACCCACACCCACTACATGGTTCCCCCTCTCTTGGTTCCCCCCCTTCCAGCCAGGGGCAGGGCTCAGCAGTGGACAAGTGCATCTTGCCCCGCCTGCTGGTCTGGAGTGGTGTAGTGTTGGATGTGGGTGTGTGGGTCCCGGGTAGTACTCCCTCCTTACCTGAGAGTGGGGTACCACACCTCTGGGTGAGATGCAGTACCTTTGAGGCAACTGGAACCTCAGGGGCGTAGAATTTGTATGGAAGGAAGGCTGCATTGGTACATCAGCCTGAGGATGAAGAATATAGACCATGTTATATACCGTAACTGTTGGTCTGATGAATGGTGGACGACATCAAAAAGGGAATTCTAGAAAGGTTGGGATGATGCAAAAATTACATTTGACAATGTAAGAGATAGGATCATGGGCAGAGAAAAGCTTATGTTGGGTAACATTTAGAGATAAAACGTAATTTCTCTGTCCCTATCCCTCCATCAACTATTTGGTTGTACATAGACGAGTGAAGATGGGAGAACTTGAGACGAAAGTAAATGAGCTGACTGGTAGACTATGGCGGCGTGCCAGGAAATTGACTGAAAGACTTTCTTATTCCCTTTGTGCCTCGCTCACAGTGGTAGTTAACCTAGCACTTTATGGACATCTCCGTTAGTGGCCACATATGGCCATTCTTCGTTCTAGTCCAAGAAAGATACAGAATCTGCAGTGACGGAAATCCACTTCAATAAGATGTTGGTTCCCACACCAAGAAAAGATGATGGTTTGATAAAAAATGGAGTCTGAAGTTGATATATTTTAGTACATAGACATTACACCCAAGGCTGTGGAGTCGGAGTCGGAGCCCATTTTGGTGGAGTCGGTATAAATGGTAATAAATTGGGTACAGTAATTCAATGCAGTTTGTGGGGAATATTTTTTCATAAGAATTTGGGAAAGTTATGAAATGTCCTATAAATGTCTGTCCTATTCCTGATCTAAGGGTCTAGACTTTTAGCTGAGATGAATCTGTGCTACAGTAAGTTTATCACTTAAACATGAGCCATGTATGAGGGAGTCGGAGTCGTGAAGTCGGTGTCATGGAAATTGAGGAGTCGGAGGTTTGGCTTACAGACTCCACAGCCCTGCTTACACCGCTCCATGCACTTCCTCTGCTACCCTATCAGTATGCCAGTCACTAGAGGGCTGCTGTGCCCACCATTGCTCTGCATTGAGAAAAATGTAATTAAAATAGTTATCATCTGATACCAAGTTCTGCCTTATCCTATCCATCCCTATTTCATGAAAATCTCGTAATGTATGTCACTATGTTTCCTTTTTTGCACCCAACTGAGCCCATATCTGTGTCCTTTGCAGATGTCAACATAAAAGTCCAGGTATACGAGAACGGAGACCTGTCGCCCCTGGCATCGGCAGTGGTGGAGATATTCGGGAATTACAGCGGTCTGGCTTCTGGAGTAACCGACCAGGATGGCATGGCAGTGCTGGGCATCAGCTACAGACTGGGGACCTGGGTTCTTGTAACTGCTAGCAAGAGAGGCTACGTGACCAACTCTGTGCCCTGGCATGTGGATAAACTACCACGTAAGGATTGTGAGACACACCATATATATGTATATATCTGTGTGTAATGTCAGATTCTGGGTCATGTGCAGTGGTACAATTCCAATGGCTAATATATTACTGGGACACATACTTCTGACAAAACAAACCCTTTATAGATTATTTTGTGTGCTAGCCTTATCTAAATCCCGCTTGGGCTCAGCATGGTAAATGTTGGGATCATTCTGCATTCACAATCATTTTATTAATTAAATTAAAAAGCATCATTAAGTAGGTTAAAAGGATGGTCCAGCTAAAATGTAGCATTTTGAGTGAAGGCTTATGGTGGTGATTCGAGTACTTTAAAGGGACTCTATCAGTACAGAATGACGGTTTAAACCAAGTACAGGAGCTCCGTGCATCATGACGGGTCAATCATTTACATACACCTGCTTGTTTTCTATCTATCTCTGCCCTTCTCTGGCTCTATGAAACCAGATCTGTCAATCAAAGAAGAGAAGGGACGAGATTGAAGGATAACAAGCAGGTGGGAGGGTGTATTTAAATGATTGTCCATGCCATGATGCACTGAGCAGCGGTACTTAGAGTGAACAGTCATCCTGCGATGACAGAGTCCCTTTAAACCTATGTTCCATAATAAAAGAACCTGTAAAAATACTGAGAACGAGCCTTATTGTCCCCTGACAGTCCCAGAAAATGAACTATGCATATATTAAAGATATGGCCAAATTTCTGTGTTGATTGAACTGGTTTCCAGGAAATTCTAATTGTTTTCACAGGGCTCCAACTCGTTAAAAAAACAAACGAAAAACAATCCTTATTTTGCGGATTATAAGATGCATCAGACCGTAAGTCGCAGCCCAAATTTTGGGGAGGTAAATAGTAAAAAAAAAAATGTAATAACATGGTGGTCCGTCTTATAGTCCGATTTTACGATAGCTTACCAGGGGGTTTGCGGCTGCGGTGGAGCTGGGTCACAGGAGGCCGAGTCGCTGCTGTAGAAAGCTGGTGGCAGTGGTAGGAGTGGGGCGATGCTGTAGGCCCTGGGCTGTCAGAAAATGCCAGCAGAGTATTCAGAAGTCTGCAGTCACATAGAGTGATTGCAGAGTTTTATCAGGTGAGCGGACAATCCCTTTAAGCTAACACAGAATATATGGGTGCAGTAGTTATTGTAGTGAGCCACCCCTAGTGATATCTGCAGGTTGCTGCTACCAAGCCCAATACACCGACGTTTCCAAACCATATCTTACTACATAAAGAGCTTAATGTTGAGGTGAGTCCGATTTACTCTGGCTCTGCCATTACCAACACAGCTTCTACAGGTCTGTTCTTTTCTGATTAACTCAAAACTTAATGCTACAACACAGAATCCACCTGCTTATGAAATACGTATTTAAAGAAGTTATCCACTACTTTCACATTGATGCCCTATCCATAACGGGCAGCACAATGGCTCAGTGGTTAGCACTTCAGCCTTGCAGCGCTGGGGTCCTGGATTTAAATCCCACCAAGGACAACATCTGCAAGGAGTATGTACAGTCATGGCCAAAAGTTTTGAGAATGACACCAAAATTATATTTTCACATGATCTGCTGGCCTCTGGTTTTTATTAGTGTTTGTCTGATGTTTATATCACATACAGAAATATAATTGCAATCATATTATGAGTACCAATAGGTTATATTGACAGTTAGAATGAGTTAATGCAGCAAGTCAATATTTGCAGTGTTGCCCCTTCTTCTTCAAGACCTCTGTAATTCTCCCTGGCATGCTCTCAATCAATTTTTGGACCAAATCCTGACTGATAGCAGTCCATTCTTGCATAATCAATGCTTGCATTTTGCCAGAATTTGTTGGTTTTTGTTTGTCCACCCGTCTCTTGATGATTGACCACAAGTTCTCAATGGGATTAAGATCTGGGGAGTTTCCAGGCCATGGACCCAAAATCTCTATGTTTTGTTCCATGAGCCATTTAGTTATCACCTTTGCTTTATGGCAAGGTGCTCCATCATGCTGGAAAAGGCATTGTTGGGCGCCAAACTGCTCTTGGACGGTTGGGAGAAGTTGCTCTTGGAGGACATTCTGGTACCATTCTTTATTCATGGCTGTGTTTTTAGGCAAGACTGTGAGTGAGCCGATTCCCTTAGCTGAGAAGCAACCCCACACATGAATGGTTTCAGGATGCTTTACAGTTGGCATGAGACAAGACTGGTGGTAGCGCTCACCTCTTCTTCTCCGAATAAGCTGTTTTCCAGATGTCCCAAACAATCGAAAAGGGGATTCATCAGAGAAAATGACTTTGCCCCAGTCCTCAGCAGTCCACTCCCTGTACCTTTTGCAGAATATCAGTCGGTCCCTGATGTTTTTTCTGGAGAGAAGTGGCTTCTTTGCTGCCCTCCTTGAAACCAGCCCTTGCTCAAAGAGTCTCCGCCTCACAGTGCATGCAGAAGCACTCACACCAGCCTGCTGCCATTCCTGAGCAAGCTCGGCACTGCTGGTAGTCCGATCCCGCAGCTGAAACAGTTTTAAGATACGGTCCTGGCACTTGCTGGTCTTTCTTGGGCGCCCTGGAGCCTTTTTGACAACAATGCAAGCTCTCTCGTTGAAGTTCTTGATGATGCGATAGATTGTTGACTGAGGTGCAATCTTTGTAGCTGCGATACTCTTCCCTGTTAGGCCATTTTTGTGCAGTGCAATGATGGCTGCACGTGTTTCTTTAGAGATAACCATGGTTAACTGAAGAGAAACAATGATACCAAGAACCAGCCTCCTTTTAAAGTGTCCAGTGATGTCATTCTTACTTAATCATTACTGATTGATTGCCAGCCCTGTCCTCATCAACACCCACACCTGTGTTAATGGATCAATCACTAAAACGATGTTAGCTGCTCCTTTTAAGGCAGGACTACAATGATGTTGAAATGTGTTTTGGGGGTTAAAGTTCATTTTCTGGGCAAATATTGACTTTGCAAGTACAGTAATTGCTGTTAAGCTGATCACTCTTTGACATTCAGGAGTATATGCAAATTGCCATTACAAAAAATGAAGCAGTAAACTTTGGAAAAATTACTATTTGTCTCATTCTCAATACTTTTGGCCATGACTGTATGTTCTCCCAGTGTTTGTGTGGGTTTCCTCCAAGTTCTCTGGTTTCCTCCCACATTCCAAAGACATACTGATAGGGAGCTTAGATTGTGAGCCCCAATGGGGATAGTGCCGATAATGTCTGTAAATTGTCTAAATTGTAAAGCACTGTGGAATATGTTGGCGCTATATAAATAAAAATATTATTATTATAGGCTTCTGAGTTTGGGTCAGGAGACCCACAGAT
This sequence comes from Phyllobates terribilis, assembly GCF_046119375.1. Lineage (NCBI taxonomy): Eukaryota > Metazoa > Chordata > Amphibia > Anura > Dendrobatidae > Phyllobates > Phyllobates terribilis. The sequence continues at coordinate 150,967,013 of NW_027362765.1, read as the reverse complement.
GGTCCAGACACTGAGGTCCGTATACAGACCTTGAAAGCCGGATGTATGTACCTCGCCATTGTCAGACATTCTTCCGCTTCCTACTTTCTCCACTCGCACATAGCGCCGTCCTCTGAATTCACCCCATGACCTTTTTAGTTCTTGTGGACTTTCTCCATCATCCTGGGTGTAGCTGGGGTTACACGCTGGCATCTGCTGTTATTTTCATCTAGGAAAGCTTATTTAGCCACCTGTCCACACTGGTCAGATGCAGCGACATTCCTGGCAAGCCGAGGCACAGCTGTGCCGGGAGTGGTCACAATCCTGCGCTCTTGCTTCTTGGCTGATGTATCTATCAGCCTTATTGTAGACCTGCCAATTACAGCGGAGGCAGTGTTAAGCTTCTTGATTCGCTGAGGTATATTGTGCCTCAGTAATATAGTAATTCCTAATGAGTAAATTCATTCTATGCTCATGGCTGCTTCTCCTATGTGCAGGTAGTCTAGTGAACTGTGAATGTTGCCCAGGTCCCCGATCATAGCCACGTAGTCATCTATTTCTTTCTCTCTTGCTGAGAAGACCTTTTTAGGACTCTTTTATGTTGAATATTGTTAGTGTCGCATTGTTTGCTGCTTTCTTTTCCTCCCCCCCCCCCCCGGTCTGGCAGGATGTATCTTGTTTCCTGTCTTCTATCCAAGGTCACAAAAATAAAGAAATTTTCATTTTTTTACTGTTTTCTTTTATCTCCTGGTTTTCAGACAGTTCTTCTCCTCTTTATATTACCTTTCTGTATACCCCGCCCTCCATAATATCTCAGGATAATAGAAATACATCAGCTGGCCGAAGGTTGTGGTCAATTCCTCTAAGTAGATTCCTAAAATTCAGTCTCCATAAAAAAAACACTAGCGGCAACATATGGAGGAGTTCAGTCACTTTTGCCTCTGGATGCCACCTGTCCCACAAGTCAGCATTGTGAAGGGAGGACCCCACAGACAGGAAATGCCACAGAATGAGACCACCAATAAGACACCTTCTCAGGAGTCCGGTCTGCTCCTAGAAGCACATCACAGTTCTCCATGAGCGTCATATCTAGACTTTCCATGGTTGAAAACCTGCACACAAGCCCACCATGTTCCATGCCAGTTATCAACTGGAGGGCTATTAAGCATGCCACTATCACTACAGCAGAAACCCATTTAGCTTTTGGTAGCCTGATATATAAAGCTGGTTTTAGTAGATGCCAGGACAACCATTCCTTATTGAATGGCTAGTAGGAGGTACAACATATTGTAGTGTAGACTGGGTCCCATGCTTTCATTGAGGAGAAATGTTAATACCATACAAATGTGTCCTTCATTATCTGTCCTCTCAAAATATCCACAGATAAGTGGCACGACATCAGCAGCTTTGAAAAAAAATAAAAAAAAGACTTTGCATTCGGGTCAATAATTGGGGATCAAGTTCTCGTAGGAACGACTATCCCGACTATCAGCCAATCTTAGCAGGCCAGCATAGCCTGACAAATGAGCAAATGCTCGATGATTTTTAAGCATGGTTAAAAGTCATTTTTCTTGGCAGCACAACATCATGTGTAAACAAAACGTGCTGCCGATAACATGATCTTCTATGTGTACAGAACAATCATATTAAAGGGGTTATCCAGGACTAAATCATTTTTTTACTATGAGCCAAAAAAACTATATCTGTCGCCGGCTCAGAGCAGTCACTGTCTGCTCCTGCCAGCGTCAGTTGCTTCTCGTCAACAGAGCAGCTCTTCTTCTTCCGGCTTGTTCTGTCAATGGGGTGTGACTATCAACGTTATAGTTATGCAGTGGGGAGCCGGCTGTTTACCAGCATTATGTCGGCAGTCACGTCCCGTCAACAGAGTAGACTGGAAGAGAAACCACTGCTCTGTCGACGTAACGTCAGCGGAAGCAGCAGAATTAGTGACTGCTCTATGTCTGCAGAGATCTGTGCTGGGCAGAACAGGCTGATAGTTAGCAACTACATGCCTATTAGTTCTTAGGCCTATAGTAAAAAAATTAATATAGTCCCAGATAATCCCTTTAATGATCGTTCTGCGCGCATAGGGTTGGGGTTAAAATATCTAAACAGATTATTAAACAACCACTGAGCGGCTTGCATGTAGCCGATCGGCAATTGTTTAACGGCTGCCCTTGGCACTTATAAAGCCAGGACCCGTATCCTGAGAGATTAGAGTCTTTAGTGGAATTCCATTAATAAGGTAAGGGAGGCTACATTTGGTTGTGGACGGGAGGTATGTGTCCCCGAGGTCCTAAGCTTCGGTGATGTAGGACCCGGAGCAGTCTCCAGAACACATAGTGCTGAGAGGTGTTTAATGAGCCCGGATTAAAGGGCCGGGTTTTATGAGCAGCTGAAAGAGCTGGGGGGGATCAGCTGCTCGCTTACCACCAGTCCAGGTCTTGGAAGGCTGATTTAAGACAGCAGCGCCTGTCTCTGTCTGTCTATGTGTTGTGCAAGGTGAGCATGCTTGCTTGTGCTGCTCAGAGTCTGCTGGAGGCAGAGTAAAGCGCTTCATTTAAACGGCTGAGGCCTTGCTGCATGGACTGGTTATTTTGAGCTTTGTTCTGTTATACCTTTTTGTGCCAGAAAGAGACTGTTATGTTTTGTTTTCCTGGCTGGTTTATGGACATTTAATAAACCACCAGTTTGTTTTGGAACCTGTGTGAACTTGAGTCTATCCGAGAGCTGATCCTTCACAATATATACAGTACAGACCAAAAGTTTGGACACACCTTCTCATTTAAAGATTTTTCTGTATTTTCATGACTATGAAAATTGTACATTCACACTGAAGGCATCAAAACTATGAATTAACACATGTGGAATTATATACTTAACAAAAAAGTGTGAAACAACTGAAAATATGTCTTCTATTCTAGGTTCTTCAAAGTAGCCACCTTTTGCTTTGATGACTGCTTTGCACACTCTTGCCATTCTCTTGATGAGCTTCAAGAGGTAGTCACCGGAAATGGTCTTCCAACAATCTTGAAGGCGTTCCCAGAGATGCTTAGCACTTGTTGGCCCTTTTGCCTTCACTCTGCGGTCCAGCTCACCCCAAAACATCTCGATTGGGTTCAGGTCTGGTGACTGTGGAGGCCAGGTCATCTGGCGTAGCACCCCATCACTCTCACTCTTGGTCAAGTAGCCCTTACACAGCCTGGAGGTGTGTTTGGGGTCATTGTCCTGTTGAAAAATAAATGATGGTCCAACTAAACGCAAACTGGATGGAATAGCATGCCGCTGCAAGATGCTGTGGTAGCCATGCTGGTTCAGTATGCCTTCAATTTTGAATAAATCCCCAACAGTGTCACCAGCAAAGCACCCCCACACCATCACACCTCCTCCTCCATGCTTCACGGTGGGAACCAGGCATGTAGAGTCCATCTGTTCAACTTTTCTGCGTCGCACAAAGACACGGTGGTTGGAACCAAAGATCTCAAGTTTAGACTCATCAGACCAAAGCACAGGTTTCCACTGGACTAATGTCCATTCCTTGCGTTCTTTAGCCCAAACAAGTCTCTTCTGCTTGTTGCCTGTCCTTAGCAGTGGTTTCCTAGCAGCTATTTTGCCATGAAGGCCAGCTGCACAAAGTCTTCTCTTAACAGTTGTTGTAGAGATGTGTCTGCTGCTAGAACTCTGTGTGGCATTGACCTCGTCTCTAATCTGAGCTGCTGTTAACCTGCGATTTCTGAGGCTGGTGACTCGGATAAACTTATCCTCAGAAGCAGAGGTGACTCTTGGTCTTCCTTTCCTGGGGCGGTCCTCATGTGAGCCAGTTTCTTTGTAGCGCTTGATGTTTTTTGCAACTGCACTTGGGGACACTTTCAAAGTTTTCCCAATTTTTCGCACTGACTGACCTTCATTTCTTAAAGTAATGATGGCCACTTGTTTTTCTTTACTTAGCTGCTTTTTTCTTGCCATAATACAAATTCTAACAGTCTATTCGGTAGGACTATCAGCTGTGTATCCACCAGACTTCTGCACAACACAACTGATGGTCCCAACCTCATTTATATGGCAAGAAATTCCACTTATTAAACCTGACAGGGCACACCTGTGAAGTGAAAACCATTTCCGGTGACTACCTCTTGAAGCTCATCAAGAGAATGGCAAGAGTGTGCAAAGCAGTCATCAAAGCAAAAGGTGGCTACTTTGAAGAACCTAGAATATAAGACATATTTTCAGTTGTTTCACACTTTTTTGTTAAGTATATAATTCCACATGTGTTAATTCATAGTTTTGATGCCTTCAGTGTGAATGTACAATTTTCATAGTCATGAAAATACAGAAAAATCTTTAAATGAGAAGGTGTGTCCAAACTTTTGGTCTGTACTGTATATATATTGGGTAAAATAAGTATTTGATACACTGCCGATTTTGCAAGTTTTCCCACGTACAAACAATGGAGAGGTCTGTGATTTTTATCTTAGGTACACTTCAACTGTGAGAGACAGAATCTTAAAAGTAAATCCAGAAAATCACATTGTATGATTTTTACATAATAATTTGCATTTTATTGCTTGAAATAAATATTTGATACAATAGAAAAACAGAACTTAATATTTGGTACAGAAACCTTTGTTTGCAATTACAGAGGTCAGACTTTTCCTGTAGTTCTTGACCAAGTTTGCACACACTGCAGCAGTGATTTTTGGCCTACTCCTCCATAAAGATCTTCTCCAGATCTTTAGGTTTCGGGGCTGTCACTGGACAACATTGAGTTTTAACTCAAAAGATTTTCTATTGTGTGTTTCTGGTCATTGCTAGAAGACCCAGCCACGACCCATCTTCAATGCTCTTACTAAGGGATGGAGGTTGTTGGCCAAAATCTCGCGATACATGACCCCATCCATCCTCCCTTCAATATCGTGCAGTCGTCCTGTCCCCTTTGCAGAAAAGCGCCCTCAAAGTATGATGTTTCCCCCACCATGCTTCACGGTTGGGACTGTGTTCTTGGGGTTATACTCATCCCTCTTCTTCCTCCAAACACGGCGAGTGGAGTTGATACCTAAAAGTTCTATTTTGGTCTCATCTGACCACATGACCTTCTCGCATGCCTCCTCTGGATCATCCAGATGGTCATTGGCGAACTTCAAACGTGTCTGGACATGTGCTGGCGTGAGCAGGGGGACCTTCGGTGCCCTGCAGCATTTTCATTCATGATGAAGTAGTGTGTTACTAACGGTAATGTTTGAGACTGTGGTCCCAGTTCCTCCCGTATAGTTACAGGCTGATTCCTGACCTTTCTCAGAATCATCCTTACCCCATGAGATTCTGCATAGAGCCCCAGATCGAGGAAGATTGACAGTCATCGTGTGTTTCTTCCATTTTCTAATAATTGCGCCAACGGTTGTTGCCATCTCAACAAGCTGCTTGCCTATTGTCCTGTAGCCCATTCCAGCCTTATAATAATAGTAATTTTTATTTCTATAACGCCAACATATTCTACAGCACTTTACATTTTAGAGGGGAATTGTACAGACAATAATAGACATTACAGAATAACAATCACATAAATCAACAGATACCAAGAGGAGTGAGGGCCCTGCTAGCAAGCTTACAATCTATGCAGTCTTGTGCAGGTCTACAATTTTGTCCCTGGTGTCCTTAGACAGCTCTGTGGTCTTGGCCATGGTGGAGAGGTTGGAGTGTGATTAATTGCGTGTGTGGACAGGTGTCTTTTATACAGATGCAATTAATACAGGTAATGAGTGCAGAGAAGGAGGGCTTCTTCAAGAAAAACTAACAGGTCTGTGAGCGCCAGAATTGTTGCTGGTTGATAAGTGATCAAATACTTATTTCACGCAATAAAATGCAATTTAATGATTTAAAAATCATACAATGTGATTTTCTGGATTTTATTTTTAGATTCTCTCTCTCACAGGTGAAGTGTACCCACTATAAAAATTACAGACCTCTCCATGCTTTGTAGGTGGAAAAACTTGCAAAATCGGCAGTGTATCAAATACTTATTTTCCCCACTGTGTATACGTGTATATATATATATATATATATATATATATATATATATATATATATATAATTTAGAGGAAACACCTTGAGAAATGCTTCCTCTTTCAGCAGGATACCTCCTACATAAGAACAAGGTCTATAAAAATGTCTTTTTAGTTTTGAAGACCATGACTGACCATAGAATAGAACTTTAAAGGGAACTTCTGAAGGTGAGAATGGTATTCGATCTGCAGGTAGGATGTTACAGAGGAGGAGGAGCTGATCAGATTCATATATATTTTTGTGAGAAAAGTTTCAGTAAGGCTGGGGCAACACAACAACATTAGCACAGCCAAAGTTTGCTAGGTGTTACTGCGCAATACAACCCACTGCGACCCCGAGGTTACTGCAACTGTGGCCAGAAAGTCTCAAATAATCCAATGTGGTTGGACTTACTGAGACTTGCTTGTCGCAGTACCCTTATGGTCACAATGTGATCCCACTGAGTTGTGTTGTGTTGCAATGTAGCATGCCAAAATTGCCTAAAACTTGGATTCTATTCATTAAAATCCCTGGTGTTCGTATGTAGAGGAGTCCAGTGGGCGGGCCTACAAGTAATTGACAGTCTTCCCTGTATGACTGTGCATGCAGAGATATCTGTCAATCACTAGTAGGACCGCCCACTGGACTCCTCTACATACAAACACCAGGGATTTCAATGAATTAAATACAAGTTATGCTGAATCTATGCAAAAAAATCTACATATAATTTTGCTTATCTTCTCCTTCTCTATACTGTGCTGTACACAGATCGGACTGCGTGTATAATGTGACAGGTTCCCTTTAAGAGAACGGTTTCCCATTAGACTCATACAAGAAGCCCTTCAGTCCCATTCATGTCTTTTCTACTGATTTTTTCTCTCACATAATGTTTTTTATTTTATTGCAGTGTATGCCTCTGTTAGCCTGTACCTGGTTCCTGAGCGGCCGGCCACACTCATCCTCTATGAAGACGTTGTGCAGATCCTGCTGGGATCACCAGGTATTACTTCTTACATATCAATAAGAAGCTGAAGCTGCTTACATGTTGTGTTCTTAATACTTCACCTCCTGACATGGTGTGACCATCCATACATGACCTCGTGATCTGTCTGATTTAGTGAGACAGAACTTACAGAAAAACCTGTACCAACAGCACAACTTTAATCCCTGTGTCTATAAATTGTGGCTTACACTGTCCTGTCCACCCACGTACAGCAGGGGCTTGTAAGGGTGTATGGAGAGAAGCCTAAACATGGTACAAACCGGCTTAAAGCCTCTTCTCTTTATGGCGTTATCATTATTGTGCCTGCTAAGAACAGGTCTGCAGTGTGACATTCTCTTGTCTATAGACCCAATGTGGCCCTGTTCACATTTTGCAATGCATTTCGTCACCAGGCACTAATGAAGGGACTAGTTTGGAGCTGACATGATGTGCAGTTGGTTCAGGGCTTTCAAAAATTGGTAGTTTTGAGGTGAACTGGACTAAATGGCATTGGTGGACACAAACAGAAAAGCAAGAACAATATATGGACCTTTTGCAGTCCAGTAGCTTATTATTGGGGCAGCATGGTGGCTCAGTGGTTAGCACTGCAGCCTTGCAGTGCTGGGGTCCCACCAAGGACAACATCTGCAAGGAGTTTGTATGTTCTCACTGTGTTTGTGTGGGTTTCCTCTAGCTTCTCCGGTTTCTTCCCACTTTCCAAAGACATACTGATAGGGAATGTAGATTGTGAGCCCCAATGGGGACAGTGCTGATGATGCACAATTCCACCTGTTTGGGAGGTGTAAATGGGTCCCTTACCTCTTGGGTCCCTGTGAGGCTGCACCAATGACATGTCCACCCCTGCTAAATGGACATCTGACCTGTTTGTACACACACACAGCTGGAAGCATCACAGCAGTGGCAGCATGCTGAGCGCAGAGAGTCAGTAAGCTATACTGACTCACCTTTTATGCTGATGGGGTCAATTCAGTGCTGTATCAATTAGATGCCACCCTGATTGGTTTATCTATTGCTGGCAGTTATTGTATGCACTGAAGTAAACCTTACCAGTATAAAAATGTGTGCAATGTTATCCATCGTTAGCTCAGGGTAAGTGGATTCCGAGCTGCGCTGCTCCTACGGACTGCAATTGCTTACATCACCATCTAGAGCCAGCGGTGCACAGCCTGGGGGCCACATTGTTGGATTTTACTACTCCCAAAAGTCACAAAAAAAAGTTAAAGAGGCCTTTCCAACCTCAACATATCAAAATATGCCATAAGCATGGGGGTCCACTTGTGTAACTTTCACATTGTGAAAAATGGGCATACATTGCTTCAGTCCAGAGAAGAGACGCTGAGGCAGTTTCGCATATGCACGGGTAACTGCATTAAAGACTACAAAAGTTAAAGCGAAAGTGTCGTGATTTTTATTTTTGTATTAATAATTATTCAATATATAATCAATTATTTTTAATACAAAATGAAATTCACTGTTTTAACTACCGGTATTTTTTTTATTTATTATTATTATTATTTTCTGCAGCCTCTGAGGGCTGCAATTTGCATTTGCTGGTGTGTAACGACACTTACACACCTCAAATACGCCAGCCCCTGTACATAGGAGTCTGCAGTCGCTGTCTTACCACATCTCCTACACTGTGGCTGCCAACTGCTGTGGCCTGGGCATGCCTCCATGGAGCTGGGTCACAAATGACACCACTGCTCCCATAGAAGTGGACGGAGCAGTGTCACACATTGCATACTGTGTATCTAATCTCATCCTATGTGAAACAATCCACTGAGCCCTATATCTAATCCCATCATGTGATACACTACACTGAACCCTGTATCTAATCACAGCACGTGGTGCACTCCCCATATCTAACCCCAGCTTAAGCTTATGATAAAGCGAGCAGCATCAACAGAATCTATGCTGCCAGTAGTCCTCAGTGACACTGTCTGCTTGTCAGTATCACTTTGCAGTCACCAAAAAAATGGCTCTGCAATCTGATCCAAAACTTCATCCTCCCTTATCTTTTTGCAAACTCTCAGACTGAAAGGGAAGGGGCGATGTCACACACAAACCCTGCCCACATTTACAGCAGTCATAATGTGACCTGGCAGTACACTGTGTTTTCATGCAGCTGCTCCCCCTAGTGTATAAAAGTGGAACATATCAAACCTTTTACAATTATTTTTCATATTTTACTCCATTAAAAACAAATTATAACATGTTTTTTGATTAAAACATTAATACATTACAGTTTTTCAATTGTTGAAATTTTTTTTTTGTTTTGATGGCACCTTCCCTTTAAGCAAACAGCCTAACGTATCACATCCCTCATACAAAATGATGGAGAGAGACATATTCACACATTTATGCACAACCTTCTCTTCTACTGAACATAGGAGTCCCAAATATGGTGTTGCTGGGGGCCACACAAAATGACATCACAGCTTGTGCACCCCTGGTCCTGAGTTCAGAAACGGGACACCGGGGCAGCAGACAGATCTCAAGGAACAAGACTTCATTCACATTAATAAGTTAATGTACAGTGGATAAAAAAATCTATACTCCCCACTCAAGAAGCCAGATTTTTGTCTTGTAAAAATAATCATGCCAAGAAGAATCATTTCAGAACTTTTTCCACTTTTAATTTCACCCATAATCTGTTCAATTCAATAAAAAAAGATCTTTTCAGGTGGAAAGAAAAATAAAGAACTAAAACAATGTGGTTGTATACATATGCACACCCTTAAAATAATACTTTGTTGAAGTACCTTTTGAATTTATGAGAGCATTCAGTCTTTTTAGGTATGAGTCTATCAGCATGGCAAATCTAGAATTGGCAATCTTTGCCCGCTCTTCCTTGCAGTAGCTCCAAATCTGTCAGGTTGTGAGGGCATCTGATTTGTACAGCGCCCCTCTTCAGGTCAACACATAGTTTCAATTGAAGTCAGGTCTGGGCTCTGGCTTGGCCATTCCAAAACTTTGATCTTCTTCTGGTGAAGCCATTCTTTTGTTGATTCGGATGTATGCTTAGTGTTGTTGAAGTCCTGAAAATTCTCTTCATCTTCAGCTTTTTAGGAAAGGCCTGAAGGTTTTGTTGCAAAATTTACTGGTATTTAGAACTGTTCATAAATCCCTCCATATTAAGCCCCAAACCATAATGCTGCCTCCACAATGCTTTACTATGGGTCTGGTGTTCTTTTGATGATGCACATTGTTGGCTTTGCACCAAACATACCTTTTGGAATTGTGGCCAAAAATTTCACCCTTGGTATCATCATACCATAACACGAGTTCCTACATGCTCTTGGCAGACTTGATGAAGGTTTTGACAAGACATAGCCAGACTTGGATTTCTTTTTTTTGTAAGAAAAGGCTTCCATCTTACCACCCTACCCCACAGGGCCAGATATTTGAAGAATATGTGATATTGGTGTCACATGCAGTACACAATAAGAAATTCCTGCAATTTCTATAATCTACTGTAGGCATCTTGGTGGCTTGTACCTTTCTCCTGATAATTTTCAACAGTGATTTCCCTTTGCTGTGTTGTAAGCTGTTTACGGACCATGGCTTTTGCTGTAACATACAACTAAGAAAGTATTAGAAAAATCCTACTAGAACAGCTAAACTTTATATGGGGTTAATTAGAATTAAGTGATGACAGCTGTGTACTGATTACTATTTAACATGAGATTAAATGTGATTTGCTAATTTTGAACACAACCACATCCCTAATTATAAGAAGGTGTTCACACTTATGCAACCACATTATTTAAGTTATGTTATTTTTATTTCCCCCCCTCAAAATATTTTCATTTTGTTTCTCAATGGATTTGTACTGAACATGACGTTAAAGATGGAAAAAGTTCTGAAATGATGTCTATTGGTACTGTATGATTATTTTACATGACAGAAAGCTGGCATTTTAACAGAGGTGTGTAGACTGTTTATAACCATTATGTACATCCATCTCAGAAATTTCACATTACTCTCTTTAAAAGATATAAAAGGAATAAAGGCAGTGTCCAGCTTAAAAAATCATATTTAGATGTTTTCTTAATCTGAATTCATAGAATTTATTAAGACTCTTGGTGCTAAGATCTTCAGCTATCAGCCTCAGTCCTGGTCATGGCAGCTCTACTTCCAGTTTCTGCTCAACACAGGACATTGTTTGCATTATAGCGACCCTGTATGTAAAGGGGCTGCACATTTTCTTAGCTAAGCCAGCCCCATTACTCCTGATTTATAAACAGAAAAGGGCTTGCTTAGTTGTTGAAAAGAGCAGTCAGCTAGCCCCCTTCACACAAACCTCAAATGGAGCTTCTGGGACCAGGGCTGATGGCTGAAATAAAAATGTGTTAGTAATTCTATATGCAGTATTTAGGAATAGATCTAAAAATATATATTTTTTCAAACATATATGCATACAACCCCATATATGCATGAAATGCAAAGCTCATACCATGTCTTAGTGGTAAAATACGCTACACTTTGTTATTGTTGGTGCAAACCCAACCTAAACCAATGAGAGAACATGGAGATATGGATAAGCAAATAAAAAGCTCTGCCCCTGACAGTGAACGCAGAACCTGTAATGTGTGATATAATGTGAATATATTGTGTATTTAGCTCTTCCTTTATCTGGTTTTACAGGTGTCCGCAGTCAGCCCTCGGTTCAATTCCTGAGGAAGTCTGCTCGCTTACCCCGATCTTCCACTTATAGTCAAATGTCCTCTTCCCTCACCACTGCTAACAATCTCCATCAAATGAGAGGATTCCCAGCATTTATTGGAGCCGATCCTGATTCCAGCAATGGGGGTAGGAACAGGGGGTGTATGGGTGCTGCTATAATGCTGAAATATTAGCTTTTAGGTTGCCTAAACCATGATATAAAGGAGACTCTTTAACTGCGTTGTCTACGTTGGGAAACTTGATGTCAGGATATGGGTTTCTTTGTCACCATGTGGGGGCTTTCTGCTGTTGGGAACAGCTGTTCTTGTGGGGTCAGCTGCCATATTGCTGGACAGTTGTATGTAATTGACAGCCTTCCTTGTGTAAACGTGTTATACAGAAATCGCTGTCAATCACTAAACAGCCCACTGGACTCCGACGCTGGGAATCAGCAGAGGTATAAATTAATGCAATGTTAAATATTTCCCCAGAAAACTATACATCAATCTGCTGGGTAATGTTATGGAAGAAGATTAGTATTAAGTTAAAGGTAGTACTTGGCACAGTACACTTGATTCACTATGTACAGACAAAGATAGCATCTTTTTTATTCAACAATCAACCCATTTTATTTCTATAGAATTTGTGAATGAGGATAGAAAAATGTTTAGATTTGAGAGTCCTCAGTGGTTGATACCTTTTAATGGCTAACTGAAAAGATGGTAACAGGTTGCAAGCTTTCAAGGCTACTCAGGCATCTTCATCAGGCTAGTATAACCCAAAATCTGAAGAGTCACATATTTATATATGGCACAGAAATAATGCAATAGATGAGACAGGTGATTAAAAGCAGATCATTATTTCTGTGCCCTATTGTGTATAAATATGTGACTCTTCAGATTTTGTGTTATTCTATCCCTGAAGAAGAGGCCTAAGTAGTCTCGAAAGCGTGCAACCTGTTACCATCTTTTCAGTTAGCCATTAAAAGGTATCAACCACTGAGGACTCTCAAATCTAAATATTTTTCTATCTACTGGCTAACATGGTACAAAAAAAAATATAGATATATTTTTTTCCCTGTATCTGAATGAGGATAAAGTCATATTTGCACGTAGATGAAAAGTGGGGCCCTGGAGTTGATGTTACTGGTGGGCACTTGGCACCCCAGTCCTTCACTGGGTGTAATAATTGTAACGGGTCTGGGAGGCGGAACCTCTGAGCTACTATACAAGGGGGCGGTCCTTGTAAGGGAGCGGGTGGCGACCAGGGAAGACGGGCAGGCAGTCACAGCAGGTGACCGGGACAGTCTCTGAGTGAATGGGCTGGAGGTCACGGCAAGTGACCGGGGCAGTCTCTGGATGAACGGGCAGGAGATCACGGCAAGTGACCGGGGCAGTCTCTGGATGAACGGGCAGGAGGTCACGGCAAGTGACCGGGGCAGTCTCTGGATGAACGGGCAGGAGGTCACGGCAAGTGACCGGGGCAGTCTCTGGGTAAAGGGTAGGTACGACCTGTGATGGCAGAGCCTCCAGGTAGGCTAGCAGGCAGATGGTTGATGTGTGCTCCCAGGTGAGCAAGCGAGAGTCTCTGGAATGGCAGGTGGTCACAGCACGTGACGGCGGAGCCTCCAGGTAGGCTAGCAGGCAGGTAACAGGTGTGCGCTCCCAGGTGAGCGGGCAGGAGTCTCTGGAATGGCAGGTGGTCACAGCACGTGACGGCGGAGCCTCCAGGTAGGCTAGCAGGCAGGTAACAGGTGTGCGCTCCCAGGTGAGCGGGCAGGAGTCTCTGGAATGGCAGGTGGTCACAGCACGTGACGGCGGAGCCTCCAGGTAGGCTAGCAGGCAGGTAACAGGTGTGCGCTCCCAGGGGAGCGGGCAAGCTGGTCCATAGACAGACTGACAGGAGTTGGAGGGCAGACCGTCGGACCTCAGGCTAGCAGGCAGGTAGCAGAGGAGCGCTCCCAGGTGAGCGGGCAAGCTGGTCCTTAGACAGACTGACAGGAGTCGGTAGGCAGACCTTCGGACCTCAGGCTAGCAGGCAGGTAAGCAGAATATCAGGCAGGAATCAGACAGCAAACTGGCAGGAATCTGGCAGGTAACTGGCAACGGGACCTGAGGGCTGAAGCAGAGTAGTGAACAGTGCAACAGCATTGCTCGGGCACCTCCATTTTGGAGGAGGTGCCTTATATATGGTGAAGTCCTCCGGCCATTGGCCGGGGACTCCTTAGGACGGCGCGCGCGGCCCCTTTAAGAGGGAGGGAGCGCGCGCGCGCGCGCCCTATGCACAGTGGCCGGGAAGGAGCGCGTGCTGCCAGCAGAGCGGAAGGAGGACGCCGGGCTCGGAGCAGAGGGGTGAGGGGAACAGCGTTTCTGCCTAGCAGAGGGCAGGGACGCCGGCGCTACAGTACCCCCCCCTTTAGGCCCCCCCTTTTTTAGGCCAGAGAGAAATTTAGCTAGGATGAGAGGGGCATGGATGTTCTCCCGGGGCTCCCACGTTCTCTCTTCAGGACCAAACCCCTTCCAATCTACTAGAAAAAAGGTCTTCCCTCTTACCCTTTTGGTGGCCAGAATGTTCTCTACCTCAAATTCGTTTTCAGCGGAAACCGGAGCAGGAGGCGTACCTGTAGACTTGGAAAAAGAGTTAAGTACCACAGGTTTGAGGAGAGATACATGGAAGGAGTTAGGGATCCGCAAGTTGGCCGGGAGTTTCAATTTATAGGCCACCGGGTTGATCTGACTGATGACCTCCAGAGGACCGATGAACCGAGGCCCTAACTTATAGGAAGGAATCTTGAGCCGGACATAATTGGACGAGAGCCAGACCTTATCCCCTGGACGGAATTGAGGAGGATCCAGACGTTTTTTGTCAGCATGTCTTTTCATACGCTCGGATGACAGAAGGAGTGCGGATCGGGTACTCTCCCATATGGAGGAAAATTTGTTAACAAGAGATTCCGCAGCCGGATTGTCCACCGAGGTGGAGACGGGAAATGGGATCCGAGGATGCTGACCGAAGACAACAAAAAACGGGGATTTGGAGGAAGATTCGCTCTCGTGATTGTTGTAAGAAAATTCGGCCCATGGCAGGAGATCCACCCAGTCTGAATGGTGGGCATTAACGAAGTGCCGGAGGTAACTGGTCAGGTTCTGATTGATCCGCTCCACTTGACCATTAGACTGTGGGTGGTAAGCGGAGGAGAAGTCCAGGGTGACGTCTAGCAGTTTACAAGTGGCTCTCCAGAAGCGTGAAGTGAACTGTACCCCACGATCCGACACGATGTGGAGGGGCAGGCCATGAAGACGGAAGATGTGGCGGATAAAGTCTTTAGCCAGCTCGGGTGCAGACGGGAGGCCTGGCAGGGGAACGAAATGAGCCATCTTGGAAAAGCGGTCAGCGACCACCCAAATGACCGTACAACCGGCAGAGACGGGAAGATCAGTTATAAAGTCCATTGCTATATGCTGCCAGGGGGCAGCAGGTACTGGGAGCGGAAGGAGGCGACCGGCTGGCAGATGTCTCGGAACCTTGTTGCGGGCGCAGGACACACAGGCAGAAACAAAGTCTATTACGTCCTTGTGCAGGGTAGGCCACCAGTAGTGCCGGGTAATAAGCTGGAGAGTCTTTTTCTGACCGGCGTGGCCAGCTAGTTTAGACGAGTGACCCCAGTGTAGGATCTTCTCCCGATCAGGTACTGATACGAACGTCTTACCGGGAGGGAGACGATTTAGACTCACGGGAGCCACCTGCATTACTCTGGCGGGATCGATGATGTGTTTCGGTTCCTCCTCGAGATCAGACACCAGAAAGGATCGGGACAAGGCGTCCGCCTTGATGTTTTTGTCAGCCGGGCGAAAATGAAGAATAAAATCAAAGCGAGCAAAAAACAAGGACCACCGAGCTTGGCGCGGGTTAAGTCTCTGGGCATGCTGGAGGTAAGCCAAGTTCTTGTGGTCAGTGTAAATTATTACCGGGTGAAGAGCCCCTTCGAGCAGGTAACGCCACTCCTCCAATGCCAGCTTGATGGCCAATAACTCTCGATCTCCTATGGAATAGTTGCGCTCAGAAGAGGAGAAGAGTTTGGAGAAGAAGCCACAAGTTACCATTCTCCCGGAAGATGATTTTTGGGTAAGTACCGCTCCGGCTCCAGAGGAGGAGGCGTCAACCTCCAGGAAGAACTGCTTGTTGCCATCTGGGCGATGCAGCAACGGGGCGGAAGAGAAGGCCTGTTTTAAGGAAAGAAAGGCCTCCTCTGCTTCGGGCGGCCACTCTCTGGGATTAGTGCCCTTACGGCTGAGCGCGGAAATTGGGGCAGTCCGGGAAGAGAAGTGCGGAATGAAGAGGCGGTAGTAGTTGGCGAAGCCCAGGAACCGCTGAATGGCCTTCAACCCCTCCGGTCGGGGCCATTTCTCGATGGCAGACAGTTTCTCTGGATCCATTCGAAGGCCGGTCTGAGAAATAATGTAGCCCAAAAACGGAAGCGAGGTCTGCTCAAAGAGGCACTTCTCATATTTAGCGAAGAGGTGATTCTGCCTGAGCCTGAGCAGGACCTGACGAACGTCTCTCCGGTGAGTCTGGAGATCCGGAGAGAAGACCAAGATGTCGTCCAGGTACACCACTACGCAGGAGTAGAGAAGGTTCCGGAAGATGTCATTGACCAACTCTTGAAAGACGGCAGGAGTGTTACAGAGACCAAAGGGCATTACCAGATATTCATAGTGGCCGTCCCGGGTGTTGAATGCAGTCTTCCATTCATCCCCTTGACGGATACGGACCAGGTTGTACGCCCCACGGAGGTCCAGTTTGGTGAAGATTCTAGCCCCCCTCAGACGATCAAATAATTCTGGAATGAGCGGAAGGGGGTACTTATTCTTCACCGTGATCTGGTTAAGGCCTCTATAGTCTATACAGGGACGGAGAGAGCCGTCCTTCTTTTTTACGAAAAAGAAGCCTGCTCCCGCCGGGGAGGTAGATTTCCGGATGAATCCCCTGGCCAAATTCTCCTCAATATATTCGGACATCGATCGGGTCTCAGCAGCGGACAATGGGTAAATACGCCCACGGGGAGGCGTAGTACCGGGTAACAGGTCGATAGGACAGTCGTATGGTCTATGAGGGGGTAATGTCTCTGCCTCCTTTTTATTAAAGACATCAGCAAATGACCAATAGGGAATCGGAAGTTCAGGTAGATTAGTTGGGGTAGGAGAAGGACGGGCGGGATGAACAGGAACCGAACAAGTCTTATGACAGTCCTGTCCCCAGCGAAGGACTTCTCCGGTCTGCCAGTCAAGCACGGGTGCATGTCTCTGGAGCCAAGGTAGACCTAGTAAGAGGGCGTGAGAGAGTCCAGGCAGAACATGAAAAGAGATACTCTCAGAATGCAGCATTCCCACCTGCAGAGTTACGGATTCGGTGATGAGTTGGATGGGACGTGGTAAGAGGCCCCCATCCACAGCAGCGACAGATAATGGTATAGCCAGAGGTTTGGTGGGAATGCGGTATTTTTCTACCAGGGCCTGTGAAATAAGATTCCCGGCCGCTCCAGAGTCAAGTTGGGCTAGTTCGAAATAACGATTCTCCCCGCAGATAATTGAGACTGACAGCAGCAGAGATGGAGAGGATTTATTCTTGTCTAGGTCGACCTCTCTGAGCGAACCTAGACACAGGCGTTTCCCGACCTCTCCGGGCAGGTACGGATCCGGTGCTCCTTACTGCCACAGTAGAAGCAGCTCCCCTCGGCACGGCGTAAGTCCTGACGGGTTTTGACCATCTTGGTCTGGTCGACCTGCATAGGCTCAGGAGAGTGTACCTGGGGAGAATCGGAGGGAGTGACGGATTTCTGAAAAGTAGGAGCTAGACGTTGAAACCTCCTCTCACGGTGACTTCTTTGGCACGCTCCTGGAACCGTAGGTCAATCCGGGTGGCAAGAGTTATTAGGTCATCGAGAGTGGTAGGAATGTCTCGACCGGCAAGTTCATCTTTAATACGGCCGGACAGACCCTCCCAGAAGACAGATACCAGAGCGTCGTTATCCCAGGCCAGCTCCGAGGCAAGGGTACGGAACCGTATGGCATATTGGCCCACGGTGAGACTTCCCTGACGGAGGCGTAGTAGAGATGATGCGGATGAGGTCTTCCGTCCAGGTTCGTCGAAGACTTTCCGGAAAGCCGTGAGAAAGGCAGGCAAGTCGGACACCAGGGGGTCTCCTCTCTCCCATAGAGGATTTAGCCAGGCCAGGGCCTCCCCGGTGAGATGGGACATGATGAAGGCAATTTTGGCCCGGTCGGAGTTAAACTGGTGGGACAGGAGTTCAAAGTGCAGGGTGCACTGATTTATAAAGCCCCGAGCCTGAGCGGAGTCGCCTCCGAAGCGAGGAGGTGCGGAAAGCCGGGGTCCGGGGTAGGATACCATAGTATTGGTGGGCAGCGGAGCTGCCGGATTGCGAGTCATGGCTCTGGCGGTGGTTGCTGGTGGAGCAGTCAGAGTGTCCAGGCGAGTATTGACATTCCGCAGGTGACCCAGGATGGACTCCTGTTGGGACCTCTGACGGGACAGTTCATGACACAGGTCCGAGAGTGAGGGAGCTTGGGTGCCACCGGGTTCCATGGCCCGAGCAAACTGTAACGGGTCTGGGAGGCGGAACCTCTGAGCTACTATACAAGGGGGCGGTCCTTGTAAGGGAGCGGGTGGCGACCAGGGAAGACGGGCAGGCAGTCACAGCAGGTGACCGGGACAGTCTCTGAGTGAACGGGCTGGAGGTCACGGCAAGTGACCGGGGCAGTCTCTGGATGAACGGGCAGGAGATCACGGCAAGTGACCGGGGCAGTCTCTGGATGAACGGGCAGGAGGTCACGGCAAGTGACCGGGGCAGTCTCTGGGTAAAGGGTAGGTACGACCTGTGATGGCAGAGCCTCCAGGTAGGCTAGCAGGCAGATGGTTGATGTGTGCTCCCAGGTGAGCAAGCGAGAGTCTCTGGAATGGCAGGTGGTCACAGCACGTGACGGCGGAGCCTCCAGGTAGGCTAGCAGGCAGGTAACAGGTGTGCGCTCCCAGGTGAGCGGGCAGGAGTCTCTGGAATGGCAGGTGGTCACAGCACGTGACGGCGGAGCCTCCAGGTAGGCTAGCAGGCAGGTAACAGGTGTGCGCTCCCAGGTGAGCGGGCAGGAGTCTCTGGAATGGCAGGTGGTCACAGCACGTGACGGCGGAGCCTCCAGGTAGGCTAGCAGGCAGGTAACAGGTGTGCGCTCCCAGGTGAGCGGGCAAGCTGGTCCATAGACAGACTGACAGGAGTTGGAGGGCAGACCGTCGGACCTCAGGCTAGCAGGCAGGTAGCAGAGGAGCGCTCCCAGGTGAGCGGGCAAGCTGGTCCTTAGACAGACTGACAGGAGTCGGTAGGCAGACCGTCGGACCTCAGGCTAGCAGGCAGGTAAGCAGAATATCAGGCAGGAATCAGACAGCAAACTGGCAGGAATCTGGCAGGTAACTGGCAACGGGACCTGAGGGCTGAAGCAGAGTAGTGAACAGTGCAACAACATTGCTCGGGCACCTCCATTTTGGAGGAGGTGCCTTATATATGGTGAAGTCCTCCGGCCATTGGCCGGGGACTCCTTAGGACGGCGCGCGCGGCCCCTTTAAGAGGGAGGGAGCGCGCGCGCGCACCCTAAGCACAGTGGCCGGGAAGGAGCGCGCGCTGCCAGCAGAGCGGGAGGAGGACGCCGGGCTCGGAGCAGAGGGGTGAGGGGAACAGCGTCCCTGCCTAGCAGAGGGCAGGGACGCCGGCGCTACAATAATAATAATATTAGTACATACCTCCAATTAGAAATGTAATATAGTTCTTGATATTCGCTATGTCGCTTACCCCATGTGCAGGGCATTGCAGTAGCTTAGGTATCCATGGTTACGACCACTAAAAACTGTTTAACTAACTAACTGTTACTGTATGAGTGGTCATAACCATGGATACCTAAGCCACTCCAATGCCTTGCACATGGGGTAAGAGAGATAGCGAATCAGGAGAAGTATGCTACATTTTTAATTTGAGGTATTTGCTAATATTATTAATATTACATATTGGGATAGGATCTTGGAGATGAGAATACCCTTATAAATCTACTAGGTCGTCCATCATTGAGAATGATAAATTCATTCTGTGCTTAATAAAGATTTATATTAGAGATGAGCAAAAAAATTTGCTGGATCAGCATCCACTTTGGACCCTCAATAGGTCGCAAAGGCAGAGTAATCACAAGAGGTGCTGAACATGTCAGTATTTGTGTACCAGCCAAGTAAGTTCTCCCTACCCTGGTCTGGCTGCCATGGGGTACCGAAGTGGATGCTGGACTAGGGTAGGCTGAATCATTTTGTTTATCTATTCATGGGGACGGGGGGAGCTATACATAGACATGTCAAGGTGTAATGCAACACAAGAAGGGACACAATACTACAACCCCTGGCAAAAATTATGGAATCACCAGGCTCGGAGGATGTTCATTCAGTTGTTTAATGTTGTTGAAAAAAAGCAGATCACAGACATGGCACAAAACTAAAGTCATTTCAAATGGCAACTTTAGGGCTTTAAGAAACACTAAAAGAAATCAAGAAAAAAAATGTGGTACTCAGTAAGGGTAATTTTTTTCAGACCATGTGTGATCGCATGTCTGCGTACTGTGTGTGTGATCGCATGTCTGCGTACTGTGTGTGTGATCGCATGTCTGCGTACTGTGTGTGTGATCGCATGTCTGCGTACTGTGTGTGTGATCGCATGTCTGCGTACCGTGTGTGTGATCGCATGTCTGCGTACTGTGTGTGTGATCGCATGTCTGCGTACCGTGTGTGTGATCGCATGTCTGCGTACTGTGTGTGATCGCATGTCTGCGTACTGTGTGTGATCGTGTGGCGCCCCTGAGGGTTCAGTCGCCACAGAGGTACTGCATCTCACCCAGAGGTGTGGTATCCCACTCTCAGGTAAGGATAGAGTGCTGCCCGGGACCCTAACACCTGCATCCAACACATCCACTTCAGTAGGGCAGGGCGAGGTTTCTCCTATGGGAGAGCACAGTCCCTGGTCCTTGGCTGGAGTGGAGGGGAACCTAGTGAGGGGGAACCATGTAGTGGGTGTGGGTGGAGGACATAGATCAGGGGATCACTTGAAAGAAGCTGTATAAAAAGGGGAGCCATCTTGAGAGAGGGTGTTCAGTCAGAGGAGGAAAAGTGAAAGGAGCAGGGGCTCTGCAGGAGCTCTGCTCCGGAGGCAGGCCTAGTGAGAGGCCCAGGACTGAGAGCGGAGAGGGAGCAGGAGAAAGGCTCCAGGAACAGAAGGGATCCCAGGGGTACGGGAAGTGCTGGAAGCCACCCGTACGCCCGAATCTGCCAGGCGGTGGAGGGATTGAGCCGCAGAGGGGACCGGCCCCTAAACTAGTGGAGAACTACAAGGCTCAGCTAGGAACCGGAGGCTGCTGTACTTGTAAGGTGCAGTGGCCACAATCACAATTATATCGCTGAAAAGGTGGCCACAGAGGGTCCAGGGGACTGCAGGTCGCCCGACAAGACCCGAGGCTACTGGCTTGGGACACTGATTGTGAGGCGCAGGGCAGGAGGGCAAGAGCCAGCGCAGGAAGACGACTGAGGAAGGCACATAGAAAGGGGTCCTGTCAGGCACTCTTGAATTACCTGAGAGATTGCTGAACCCCTGCCTGGTGAACGCAGCACGACGTGGGAGGTTGTAGTCCGGAACCTGTAACCTGAGGAACTTAACAACTGTGAGTAAACTCGGAAGACTGCACCCCACTGTCTCTGTGATTATTATCTGCGCCATCACCCCTGCACTACAAAGTCCAGCATCACCTATAACATCTACACTGCCCTGGAGCTAAGCTCTACCTGTGGAGAGCCACACCAGCTTTGCTGCACTATCATCAGCTCCAGAGGACCTGCTCCGCAGCGGCGGGTCCCTTCACCGCATACCACAGGTGGCGTCACGAACTTTGTACATAAAAACTATAAAATCCCCTTTTTACTGACCGCCCTGGGTCACGGACCGGGTCAACGCCACTGTGACATCTCCCCTAGCAACGACTGGCCCGGCACCGAGTACCCCACGGCCCAGGGGGCGCGTCAATCGCATGTCTGCGTACCGTGTGTGTGATCGCACATCTGCGTACCGTGTGCGCGCATGTCTGCATACTGTGTGTGCGCGCATGTCTGCATACTGTGTGTGTGTGTGCGTGCATGTCTGCATACTGTGTGTGTGCGCGCATGTCTGCATACTGTGTGTGCGCGCATGTCTGCATACTGTGTGTGTGCGTGCATGTCTGCATACTTTGTGTGTGCTCGTGCATGTCTGCGTTGTGTGTGTGCGCGCGCATGTCTGCGTACTGTGTGTGTGTGCGCGCATGTCTGCATACTGTGTGTGTGCGTGCGCATGTCTGCATACTTTGTGTGTGCGTACATATCTTCATACTGTGTGTGTGCTCGTGCATGTCTGCGTTCTGTGTGTGTGCATGTCTGCGTACTGTGTGTGTGCGCGCGCGTATGTCTGCATACTGTGTGTGTGCGCGTGCATGTCTGCGTACTGTGTGTGTGCATGTCTGCGTATGTGAAGGACGAGGGGACAGCCTGGGCCCTGTGTACTATACCGAAATTTCTCTGCCATATCTGTGCATCATGAATGGTGGTATGTGCTAACGGGGCCCACTGTGAGTCTTTCCCCCTGGGGCCCACGAAAACCTGCAGCCAGCCCTGGTTGAAATCAATGATGGAGGAGGGAGCATCATGTGACACTCCCTTTCCCATCATTTCTCCTCTGTGTCTGACGCAGCGGCGTGATGACGCGCCACGCTGTGTCAGACAGTGGAGCTGGCAGCTGCTGAGGTGATGAGAGAGACACGCTGCAGAGACTGAAGCAGCAGGGAACGAGGAGCGGTAAGTATGTATTTATTTATTTTTTAAATCAGTGAGTACTGATAATACTGGAGGACTGGGGGCTGCATTTTACCCTATGGTGGGGGCTGCATTTTACCCTATGGGGCTGCTTTATACTGCGTACAGGACCATGGGGTGCATTATACTGTGTTGAGGACCATGGGGAGTGCTTTATGATGTGTAGAGGACCATGGGGAGTGAATTAAACTGCGTGGAGGACCATGGGGAGTGCATTATACTGTGTGGAGAACTATGGGGGGGTGCATTATACTGTGTGGAGGACCATGGCGAGTGCATTATACTGTGTGGAGGACCATAGGGAGTGCATTATACTGTGTGGAGGACCATAGGGAGTTCATTATACTGCATGGAGGACCATGGGGAGTGCATTATACTGTGTGGAGGACCATGGGGAGTGCATTATACTGTCTAGAGGACCATGGGGAGTGTCTTATACTGTGTGGAGGACCATGGCTAGTGTCTTATACTTTGTTGTGGACCATGGCTAGTTCATTATACTGTGTGAAGGACCATGGCGTGTGCATTATACTGTGTGGAGGACCATGGCGAGTGTCTTATACTGTGTGGAGGACCATGGTGAGTGTCTTATACTGTGTGGAAGACCGTGGCGAGTGTCTTATACTCTGTGGAGGACCATGGCGAGTGCATTATACTCTGTGGAGGACCATGGCGAGTGCATTATACTGTGTGGAGGACCATAGGGAGTGCATTATACTGTGTGGAGGACCATAGGGAGTTCATTATACTGCATGGAGGACCATGGGGAGTGCATTATACTGTGTGGAGGACCATGGGGAGTGCAATATACTGTCTAGAGGACCATGGGGAGTGTCTTATACTGTGTGGAGGACCATGGCTAGTGTCTTATACTGTGTGGCGGACCATGGCAAGTTCATTATACTGTGTGAAGGACCATGGCGTGTGCATTATACTGTGTGGAGGACCATGGCGAGTGTCTTATACTGTGTGGAGGACCATGGTGAGTGTCTTATACTGTGTGGAAGACCGTGGCGAGTGTCTTATACTCTGTGGAGGACCATGGCGAGTGCATTATACTCTGTGGAGGACCATGGCGAGTGCATTATACTGTCTGGAGGACCATGGGGAGTGTCTTATACTGTGTGGCGGACCATGGCAAGTTCATTATACTGCGTGAAGGACCATGGGGAGTGCATTATACTGTCTAGAGGACCATGGGGAGTGTCTTATACTGTGTGGAGGACCATGGCGAGTGTCTTATACTGTGTGGCGGACCATGGCAAGTTCATTATACTGTGTGAAGGACCATGGCGTGTGCATTATACTGTGTGGAGGACCATGGCGAGTGTCTTATACTATGTGGAGGACCATGGTGAGTGTCTTATACTGTGTGGAAGACCGTGGCGAGTGTCTTATACTGTGTGGAAGACCGTGGCGAGTGTCTTATACTCTGTGGAGGACCATGGCGAGTGCATTATACTCTGTGGAGGACCATGGCGAGTGCATTATACTGTCAGGAGGACCATGGGGAGTGTCTTATACTGTGTGGAAGACCGTGGCGAGTGTCTTATACTCTGTGGAGGACCATGGCGAGTGCATTATACTCTGTGGAGGACCATGGCGAGTGCATTATACTCTGTGGAGGACCATGGCGAGTGCATTATACTCTGTGGAGTGTGGAGAGTTGTGGGGCCATTATACTGTATGTAGGGCCATTATACTGTATGGAGGGCTGTGTGGGGGGTTCACAGTTGGGGGATCATACTGTGTTGGGGTCACGATACTTTGCCTTGGGAGTTGAGGTGGGGTAAAGTACGGTCATTATACTGTACATGTGGAGCAATTCACCATGGGGATATCATACTGTGTTTGGGGGGGAACTTTTGTTGGCATCATACTTTATGGGGGCAATGAAAAAGGAATCTAGGACTTCAGCAGGAGGCAAATTACTATGTAAAGGCTGGAAAGTTGTGAGATCTGCTCTTCTGTGACCCCGACAATCATTTAAATTTTTTTTTGGGGGGGGGGGGCAATTAGAACTTCTGCTATGGGGCCCCATGAATCCTATGTACGCCCCTGGTTAGTAGAATCCCTCTCTACATTCCTTATAGAAAACCCATACTCTGCTAGGATTGTGTCCCTTCTTGTGTTGTGTTACACATGCACATGTCTATGTATAGCCTCTCCCTCCTATGAAGCTTGTCCTGGGAATGACATTTACAATGCTGCTTATGAAAAACCTACTGTGAGTCAAGGGAGATGGTGTAATGTTCACATTATTAATTATTTATGTTGTCTTCTTATGTGCAGCACTTTGCAGTTTAAAAGTAATAATTGCAGCATAATCCCAATCAGACCCCAGATGCTGAAATCTTCCTATCTACGGGGAGTCTTGTAAGCAGCAGAAATGGTTGCTTGCTGCTATCTCCCCAGTTATTGTGCCCATATATTCAGGGTCACATAGATATTAAATTGACATAAAAGACTGTTGGTGTCGGGGGTTTTTATGTGTTTATTAAAGTTTTGACATAAGTGAAATAATGAATACAAAATACAGAATATAAGAAAAGATCAAAAGGGATTCAGGAAACACATTTCTAGTGGTATAGAAAGTCACTCGAATAGACAGCTGTAGTACACTCCATACAATCAGAGAAAAAGCATATTGTCTAGAACTCGCCCTTTACACCCTGGCAAAGTGAGTATTTATACATTTAGGAAGGAAATTAACCAGCTAGATTTATTGTCTTCATATATATATATATATATATATATATATATATATACACACAGTATATAGTATATATATGTCTGATATCCAACTTAAAATGACATATTGGTGTCTTGTCTGTCAACAGCCCTCAGCCAAACAGAATTGCCCCCTCCAATGCTGCCAATGCTGGTTGGCTGAGTGCAGCTGATTGTGCTCCTCCCAAGTGTCCTTTTCATCTGGATGCTAGGCAGCCATATATCCCTTCCTAAACTTGACTCGATTTGAGATTTTCAGAGGCCAATGTTAATTTTGAAGAATAAACATTTTCTAAAAAACCTTACAGTATGCCGTTTGCTGCTATATTTTCACATCTTTGTATTTCTGTATTTGTATAGGTTTTTTTTATTTGCTACTTATGACCTAGGTTCTTTCTTCACTCGGCCTTTGTTTTCTTCTCTTTCTTGTGCTTATAACCAGGTAACTCCAGCTGGTTGGAGCTGCTGCCGGTTGCTGCAGTGAGCGTCCATCTATTTACAGGGAATGGCTCTGAAGTCCATCTGACGGGCCCTGCTCAGCTTTACCTTCCCCTCCCCTCAGACAGTGGTCTCATACCTTCTAGCAGCATACCTGCCTGGAAATTTGAGCCAAAGACCGGTAGGTGAACAGCTAGATGAAAACTTGCATATTTTTTATCTTCGCTGGTGCTTTTTGTCCTGACTGGCCTGGCTTCATCTCTTTTTTTGTGCTTTAAGGTCGGTGGCTACGTGCTGGTATGGGGGTAGTGCGGAAAGATGGACAACAGTTATATTGGTCATTTTCCTACCCAAAACTGGGTTACTGGGCAGCAGCATTCCCATCTACTGGTCGTGGTAAGTCCTTTTCTTTGTACTTATTTTTTATATATAATTTCACTTCTTTAATTATTGGCATTTTCTCTTGACCTTCATACTTGTATGACTGGATCTTATAGAATACTTACACTGTGGTCTGTTCTCAGGTATGCTGTCACTTATGAGCGACATTGCTGGGTACCATACTATCTTCCTGCTCTCTATTCTGGGCGCTCTTGCACTCCTGGTCCTCATTCTACTGTGCCTATTAATATATTACTGCAGGTAAAAGCTTCTTGATGCCATTCACGTTTTTTCAATGTACAGTAATATTGCTTGAGCCTTCTCTTTTCCTGGGATTTTTATGATTGCAAAGTTACAATGTGCATTTCCTTTTATAATCTTACCACATTTTTGACATAGAATCCAGTTTTGTTGCAGTTTTCTTACAATCTATTTTTTTGGCAGAAGGCGATGCCTAAAACCAAGACAACAGCATCACAAGCTGCAGCTCTCCGGCCTTAATGAGCCAAAACGAGACCAGGCAACCTCGACCTCCCACCTTAACCTTATTAGTACCAGCCACTTAGACTCCACCTCCACAGCTGACAGTGACCTTCGTACTCCAGTTTTGCGCTCTGCCTTTTCTTCTCGAGAGGACTTTTGTAAGTCTGGTGGACGTTCTTCTATTCAGCATTCTACAGATACTCTCCCATTAAGACCAGGTCCTCGAGATGAATATCCATTAAAATCGGCTCGCTCTGGTGACTTGCTGGATTCAGATGATATGAAAAGAAGCTATGGAACTGGTGGAAAGGGGCAGCAGAGGAGGAGAGGAAGGGGTGGAGCTAGGGATCCACCTCCATCTCCTCCTCCGCTTCCACCACCTTTCAAACATGTTATTGGGGACTCAAAGCCACCCGATTATTTGATGACACAGTCCGCAGATCCATTATCACGTCCTACATCTTTGACACAGCCTGGCCAACTTATATTTTGCGGATCCATTGATCACATGAAGGAAGGAGCCTACAGACATGCTATGCCTACGCTGGTCATTCCGGCTCATTATGTGAGATTATCAGAAGAAGATCATAGTGGAAGTGACGAGCTGACAGAAAGTGAATTGGGATCCACCCAGATTTCACATGCTCATCATTTTGCTCCTCAAGATCATGCCCAACGCCAGCAATTACTTCAGCAAGTTCATAGCTACCAGCAAGGGGCATCTATTGGCCCACAGGATCAAGACGGCAAAAGCTGGGGCAACCACTCTTCACAAATGAGTGGTTCTGTCACCATTCCTGTTGTTTTCAATGAGTCCACAATGGCACAACTGAATGGAGAACTTCAAGCACTGACCGAGAAGAAGCTTTTAGAACTTGGAGTGAAGCCTCATCCACGAGCCTGGTTTGTTTCACTAGATGGACGTTCTAATGCACAGGTGCGTCATTCTTATATTGACCTGCAGGCTGGAGACAAGACACGTAGTAATGATGCCAGTCTGGACTCGGGTGTGGATGTTAATGAGATTAAAATAAAACCTGGGCCAGAGGAAGGGAGAGGTGGGAGGTCACAGCATCAGCCTTCTAGCTTGACCTACTCCAAATTGGTCTTTGCTGAAGAAGGAGAACAGAGCCTAAGTGAGAGTCGGACTGCTGGTGGCTGCTCTCCAGAAGATAGCTCACTCACACCACTTCTCGATGAGGCCTCTGAGTCTTGCCCAGTAATGAACAGGAGAGGGCGCAGCAGAGGCGACAGTTCCCGCAGCAGCACCAGTGAACTAAGAAGGGATTCTATGACCAGCCCGGATGAGGACCTTAATGACCAATCTGAAGGTGGGGATGACCAAGATAAGAAGAGCCCCTGGCAAAAGAGAGAGGAGAGACCACTGATGGTGTTTAATGTGAAATAATGAGGGATTTCTCAATTCTCATTCTGTGTATAGGATATACCCCTCAAAGGACTTCGGGGAGAAAACGCAGGGATACCCCTTGAATCCGAAGCCTGGGGCTTGGAGAGTGACAACACCCTGCCCCCAACTCTCCCCTATCTTCGAGGCACAGCCCCAGCATTGGAGAGATTCCTGTGTGTAAGGCCAGAGGCACCATGATATTGATACCCACAGACACCATGTACACACACATTTACACATTATATACACACGCGCGCACACACACATACACACGAATGCAGTACACATTCAGACACAGCACACTAATGTAGTAGTCCCTCTGTGAACTGGGAGTCTATGACACTGCACAGTGAGACTCTCAGCGGGACCAGTCCCCTCATGTTGGGTGGGACAAGAGTTTTGGATTGGATATGTACCCTTGATTCTTCTCTCCATTCCTGTTAACATAGTGATACAAGGACAACAGGTGCAGGTTCGGTCGGCTCGGAATTGACGTTGGCTCAGTCATTATCATCATTGCTGCGGAGATGGTCTCAGCACCTGTGCAGCGGGGTATGCATAACCCGGTAGAAACATGACATCTCCCAGTAGCTTGAACATTGTGGTCCTAGTGTTTTGTTTGTGTAAGGTGTGTGAAACATCATAGCTTGCAATGCATTCTGGTCCTTCAAGTTCTCATGTAGGGAGCCATGCAAGTCCTACAGATTTTTCTTTTATACTTTAATGGCTCCACTCTTCATTGCATTGTGGTTCCATTCCCCCCCTCCCCCCCCCCCGTACCATGGAGACCACGGCTAACGGCCATGATGCACTAAGATCCTTGTAATTCTCAGTCCTATAACATGCCTGGCAATGCATTGTATTCATTGTAACCCTGCCCCCACCCCACTACATCTCAATATTAGCCGATAATGTGTAATGCATTCTGGTCAACATAGTATTAATATATTATAGGAATACCATGTTCCTCCCTTTTTGCAATGCATTATGGTCTTTGGAACCAGACGTTTCTAAGGGTATTCAGACTTATTTCATGAAGCATTCCGGCACTTGCGGTTACGTTCCATCACAGGAAAGCGAATTTGTATTGCAAGAAGTCAATCCCTTGAAATTTCCCAAGGAGAACAGCACAAGAAAAGTGTATTTGTCATGTTGAACTATTACTGCCGTTTCCTACAAACATTACTAATAAAACATGAAAGTAAAAAAGAAAATCAGTGCAAATTAGTGAAATTATGACATTCAAATACTGACTATGGGGATTAGTGCTCAAATTTGGGACTAGGACCCAACACCTGCAGCTCTCACACCTGTTACCAGTGTGAACTCAGTTCTTCTGATACAGAGCTCCAGATCCCTTACCTAGAGACAGCGTAGTAGTAGTAAGATGTACTTCTGATTAGACAGAAAAACATACATAGTACAGGGACCTCACAAAAATGATTTCTCCAAATCACTTTATATTACAGATCATGCTCTCATCTGAGCTGCAGCAAAGACTGTCCGTCCATGACGTCCCCTTGGTCTTCATCTGCAGCACTGTAGAATGCAGTGTATATGTACAGTATTGTAGAGCCTAAGCGACAACAAGGACCATGGCTGGTCTATTCAGCTACAGAGATCAAAATCTGTATTGAAAGGGTTTTAGAAAAATTATTATTGTGCAGGTACCAAGCTATTATTTTTTTATTAAATTTGGGTACACTTTGAAGTAGCACTTCAGCATTTTTTGCCTATATTGTAAAGCATATAATATTATTAAAGGGACTCTGTCAGCGCAAAAAGACTGTTCAAACCAAGTATAGACACTCAATACATCATGGGGTGGCCAAAATTTAACTACACCTTCCCACCATCTCAGCCCTTCTCTGGCTCTATCAAACCAGAGCTGTCTATCAAAGAAGAGGAGGGGTAGCGATAGAGGGAAACAAGCAGGTTGGAAGGTGTATATAAATGATTGGCCCCACCATGATACACCAAGTGCCTGTACTTGGTTTCAACAGTCATCCTGTGCTGACAGAGTCCCTTTAAAGAATATTGTAGAGGCTCTTTTGTGCCTGTTTTAGTTGATGCATCATTTGCAGGGGGTCTGCACTTTTTAAATTCCTTCTTCCCTGCCATGTGGTTTCCCTAATGCAGGCTACATTCCCATGATGCCTCTGGCTTTGGATAGTGTCATCATACTGCACTTGCTTTGACCTGAGTCCTATTTAAAGGCAGCAGTTATAGATCAGTGACATCAGCTGTCCTCTAACTCACAATGCAGTCTCAGTGTATTCTACGTGATACAATTTCAGCATGATTTGCTTGTGATAAGAGCTCACATGTAGAAACCTATTACAAGCAGGAGACAGGCAGAAACTACATCTCATTGGATACACTGGAGATTCTACACACAGTAGTCACACATAGTATACAGAGGCAGTGTGAGCCAGGGTACTTGTATTTACACCAAATTATTGTATTGACTCCTTTACGCTGAAGCTGCTGAAGATATCATTTTCACTTCATGTAAGAGGGCAGAGAAACCTGGAGGGTGGAGCTGCGAGGACCAGGAGGAATTTGATGGGTGATGTAATCCAATAACACATAGGAAGTTGGAGACTGACCTAATGCCTTCACAGTAAACCATGTACTAAACGGGCAGTGAAAATGCAGAGAACATTTCCCAGTGGCTCGTAATAGAGCATAAAATATATGTTGTAACTGAGCTGGAATTAAATAAATTACACCTCTAGAATAGTGATAGAGAGAGCAATACATGTGCAAAAATAATTTGTAGGAATGCTGCTTTAAAAGATGCTGGCACCCAGCACTAGAGGGAACATACAGCATATGGTTTTACATTGAACTCAGTAATACAGTATGCATTTAGCTGCATCTAGTAGCATTTGCAGGACATCTGTCCCCCAAGTGTATGATCATTACCTATAACCTCAAAAATATGTACTTTGGACATGAAGCCATTCTGAGTCCTATTCCGCACAATGAACCAATGAGGCTGGGATGACTGCATCCAGCCAGAAGTCTTCTTTACATTTTTGGAGTTTAGAACGGCTTTTGATTTTGTGTCCCTGTTGAAGGCACTTTATCAATATGGATGTTATAAGGGAACAGTAATCTGTTGACTCAAGCTGCTGCACCTTCACGATTTCAAGAAACTCATTTGTATACATCAAGTGCAGTTTTCAAAGTACATCTTTTCAAGAATACAGGTATTGATTAGAGTTCGAAAAAAATAGGCAGGATCCTGGTCCATTGGCCACGACGATAGTCTGGGTTCTGCACCAGAGCCCTGCAAACTTCCTCCTAGATGTTAGCATCTCCAAGACCTCTGCTGATTTTTAGGCCTGGCACAATGTCAGACATGCATCATACTGCAACAAGGTAGGTGGAGGATAGCAGAGCTCTGTTCTGATGAATCTTTTTGCTCAAATCTAGTAATATATATATATATATATATATATATATATATATATATATATATATATTTTACACCCAGATTGCAAAAGCTCTAAGAAGGAGTGGAAAAATGCTGTAAAGTAAGAATGCTTCCATAAATAGAAGTGTTAGTTTATTTTGTGTTAACAAAATGCAAAGCGAATGAACAAAAGAGAAAACTTAATCAAATCAAAGTTTGGTGTGACCACTTTCACACAGTTTTTGAAGGAACTCGGCAGGGAGGTTGCCCCAAACATCTTGAAAAATGAACCACAAATCTTCTGTGGATGTAGACCTGCGTAAATCTTTTTGTATCTTCTTGTAATCCCAGATCGACTTGATGATGCTGAGATCAGGGCTCTGTGGGGGCCATATCATCACTTCCAAGGCTTCTTGTTCTCGGTTACACTGAAGATAGTTCTTATTGACACTGACTGTATGTTTTGTGTAATTGTTCTGCTGCAGAATAAAATTGGAGCCAGGCGCCTCACTGATGGTATTGCTTAGTGGATAAGTATCTGCCTGTATTTCTCAATATTGAGGACACCATTAGTCCTGACTAAATCTCCAACTCCATTTGCTGAAATCAGCCCAAACTTGCAAGGAACCTCCACCATGCTTCACCGTTGTCTACAGACACTCAATGTATTGCTATTTAGCCTGTTTGGGGAAACAAACTGCCTTCTGTTACAGCCAAATATTTCACATTTTATCTCATCAGTCCAGAGAAACCTGCTGCCATTTTCTTGCGCCACAGTTCCTATGCTGAGCCGCTGGCCCTTGTATCCATGTCAAAGGTATGGCTCCTGGCAAGAGTTCTCCAAACAGTAAATAGGTGTAGGTGGGTCCCATTTGTTGCTGCTCATTCTGAGCAGATGTTGCTGTTGGATATCTCCTGATCTTGAAGGGAAGCATGATGTGTCTTTCATTTGCTGCACTAAATTTCCATGACCAACCACTATGTTAATGGTCCTCAACCTTGCCCATTTCTTGGTCCGACTTCAAAACCTCCTGAACAACAAATCTTGAAACCCCAGTCTGCTCTAAAATCTTTGCCAGGGAGAGACCTTGCTGATGCAGTATAACTACCTCGTATCTTGTTCCTGTGCTTAGTCTTGCTATGGTGTATGGCATATAGCATGAAAGTGTCTGAAACAACCTCACCTTTGTAGCAGAATTTGGCTTTTCCTCTGTCAGTTTTAAGCCTCCTACACTGCTGTTTCACTTGATTACTGTTTCAACCCACATATGAAAATAATGATCATTATCACTTGTTTTTTTATAATTGTTTACTCATACGCCTGACTATAATCCTACAAATTAGGGAGGTCACACCAAATATTGATTTGATTTAGACTCCTCTTTTTTGTTCAGGTCACTTTTTTTGTTGTTGTTAATAATGACATTTATAATGATATCTTTATTATAATTGTGTTTATGTATTTCCTTTAAAGCTGAAGTTTAATCTCCTATCTCTGGACTAGTCCAGGAGCACTGCCACTCATCTTTGCTGTTTGATGGCAGCTTGCCCCTCCCCCCACAGCATGATTGACAAGTCAGCATCTGCAGAGCGAAAAGGGAGAAGAAGCAGAGGGACAACTTGTTCTCTTTCCCCTGTTCTCTCTGCACATGTTGGTTTGTCAGTCACGCTGCAGGGAGTGTGATGCCAGCGAAGTGCATGGATGAGTGATGCCGTTTCCAGACTAGTCCGGGGTCAGAAGCGCCAAGATTAAAACCTCAGTTTTACAGTAAATACATAAACATTCATAATGAAGCCATCATTACAAATGTCATTATAAGGCAGGTACAGAACTCCTAACACTTTATGGGGATAAATCCTGGAGTCAGTTAAAGGGAACTTATTAACTTCAATTTCTGAGTGCATTCTTACTTTGCAGCATTTTTTTATCACACACCTGCCTAAAACTTTTGCACAGTACTCAATATAATATATCTATCATGTATAGGCATGCTATTTATATACACTATATGTTAATTGTGGCAAGTTGAGGGGGGGGGCTTATATGCTTTCAACTGATTATATTCTAAAAATAGTGCTATGCATAGCACCATGAACTGCTTTACATAGAAAAATATTGGGGTTACACATGGTAATTCTGCAAAATATAGCATATCAGAGCGTAGACCACAGCTAGTCCAAGATCATGTATGTGCAGAGCTTCTATATAATGTAAGGAGCTGAGTCATTGGCAGAAGGAAAGCAGCATGTAAGGTCAGAAGTGTGAATTAGAGTTGAACAGGGTAGGAAGCAGGGAGTTCTACGCAATATACTTGTGAGGGGGGCGTGAAGGCAGAAAGAATCCCTTCCCAATTACTATTTTTTTCAGTTTTTTTAAATGCTTATAAATGGCCATACATTTTCAAGTATTTTGTTATATTTTATTTCTGGTGTTTTTAAAGACTTACAGAAAGGCCCTGGACAGACACCAGGATAAGAAAAAAAAAAAACTGCAAGACTTACTACATTTAAAAAATGACACACGAAAAAGGGATATGGAATAATTAGATAGGACTTTAAAGTAATATTCTAATGGAGCATTTTTGACCAGGAAAAAAAAAGACAACACAAAAGAAATTTGAAAGGAATCTGTCAGTAAGATCAGCCCTCCTAAGCTGTTTATATGGTCATGTAGATCATAGGAAGCTGAATAAAATGATAACTTAATATTTTTGAACCGATGTCTTATTCCCGAGAAATCCACGATTTTCTTAAAACACTACTCCAGCATTTTTTATTTTATTTCAGTGCTGGAGTGTTGCCCAATATGTAAGTTACAATCCCAAAGTAATATGCTTACCAGCTGCTGTCTTTCTACTGTTCCCAGTGCCGATCCAGGCACTGTAACCACAAATTCTGACTGACCAGAAGTCAGAGGTAATGGTCACAATGGTCTCAACATAAAGTCTATGAGAGCCACGTTCTGGTTCTCATAGACTTACATTGAGTTGTGACTTCTGGCTCGCCCAGCAAACACTGGAGCGATCCGGTAGGCCACAACCTGCAGAAGACGATCAAAGTGGCGTCAATAACAGATGAAGGTGGCGGCTGGTGAGTGTAATGTTAAGGGCAAGAAACTTACATTAGTGATACCACTCCAGAAGTCCAGAAGTAAAATAAAAAAAAAACTCTGGCGTGGTGCTTTAATGTGTATGAAATGAGCTGTAAGATCTATGGGCCAGACACAGATCTCCCTGAGAATCGGCTTCCAGAGCTTATTTTAAATGGAAGTGGACAATACCAGTGGGAGACATGTAGGTCAGGAGAGAAGACTGTCAGTCATTACATGTCTCACACTGGTAACGCCCACTTTAATTTAAAATAAGCTCTGGAGGCAGATTCTCAGGGAGATCAGTGTCCCGCCCATAGATCGTACCAGCTCATTTTCGTATAAGAAAATTGTGACTATCTCTGCAAAAAGACATCGGATCACAGATATCACAATACCATTTTATTCAACTTTCTATGACCTATATGCCCATTATAGATGGTTTAGGAGGGTTGATCCTACTGACAGATTTCCTTTAAGAATATTTTGGATGTGAACAGATTCATTTATCATCTCAGTCCATCATGGATACAGGTAGGGAGATATAAATAAGAGTCTGGGAGATTTTTGCACATCAGCCGTGTTAAAGACTAATTACCCCCTAAATACACTATGGCCCAGATTCATCATTTGTGTTTTTTTAAGTCACTTTCCCTTTTTCTCTTGTGCCGTTTTTTAGTGCCAGATTCGTCAAGATGGTGCACACAATTCATAAATTTGACGCAAAGTCGAAAATTGGCTTTTTCCTTGTCTTAAACTGTTTTTTTTGTGATTTTTGGCCAAACTTCTGCTGTATTTCGAAAATACACCAGGAGGACTGAAGTGAAATTGCACCAAATTTTGTAACGGTTAAAAAGTCGCAATTGACGAAATCAGGCAAAAACTTTTAAACTCTGCCCATAAAGCGGAAAAAAATATTCTACAGGTGAGCATATAGAAAATAGACTTTAAAAAAAGTCACAAACAAAAGTAATGATTTGGGTGCCAAGACAAAAAAAAACAGAAGTAAAGGCAATGATGAATAGGGGATTGTGTTACCAAGGAGTACAGATTGGGAAAAGATGACACAGAAAAGCTTCCCTGGATGGCATCCTCAATTTTCTCAAACAATTGCAGCATTGTGTTGGGAGTACCTGCCAGCGTTTTTTTTTTTTTTTTTTTTAATTAGTCTCCCCACCAAAAGTAGTGAGGCTTTTTCAGTGACATTATTTGAGAAGGAGGAAAAGACACAAATTATCTTTATTTAAGGGGACTGCATAAACTGGTTGGTTACACAAATTGTTACAAACTTGTAGAATATATATTTCAACAAACAATATGAACAATAATTTAACGTATTAGGAATTAGGGTTAATATTCCATGGATATGTGATTACATAAAATCAAGTGAGGTCAAATATTTTTTTGGGGGTGGGAATAGCTTAAACCAAGGGGATCATCTTCTCGAAAATATTTTTCAAAAGTTATTCTTTAGAAAATTATTATATTCATAGGTATTATTGGTGGATACCTTTTCAATCAACTCAGATAATGGCAGGGGATCTTTTTCTTTCTATTTTGACGCAATTAGAATCCTGAGCCACCACATACAAGGCTCTACAGCTTGCAGAACTCCAAAATAAGTTTCACCCAAATTATTACTATACAGTACAGACCAAAAGTTTGGACACACCTTCTCATTTAAAGATTTTTCTGTATTTTCATGACTATGAAAATTGTACATTCACACTGAAGGCATCAAAACTATGAATTAACACATGTGGAATTATATACTTGACAAAAAAGTGTGAAACAACTGAAATTATGTCTTATATTCTAGGTTCTTCAAAGTAGCCACCTTTTGCTTTGATGACTGCTTTGCACACTCTTGGCAGTCTCTTGATGAGCTTCCAGAGGTTGTCACCGAAAATGGTCTTCCAACAATCTTGAAGGAGTTCCCAGAGATGCTTAGCACTTGTTGGCCCTTTTGCCTTCACTCTGCGGTCCAGCTCACCTCAAACCATCTCGATTGGGTTCAGGTCTGGTGACTGTGGAGGCCAGGTCATCTGGCGTAGTACCCCATCACTCTCCCTCTTGGTCAAATAGCCCTTACACAGCCTGGAGGTGTGTTTGGGGTCATTGTCCTGTTGAAAAATAAATGATGGTCCAACTAAACGCAAACCGGATGGAATAGCATGCCGCTGCAAGATGCTGTGGTAGCCATGCTGGTTCAGTATGCCTTCAATTTTGAATAAATCCCCAACAGTGTCACCAGCAAAGCACCCCAACATCTCCTCCTCCATGCTTCATGGTGGGAACCAGGTATGTAGAGTCCATCCGTTCACCTTTTCTGCGTCACACAAAGACACGGTGGTTGGAACCAAAGATCTCAAATTTGGACTCATCAGACGAAAGCACAGATTTCCACTGGTCTAATGTCCATTCCTCGTGTTCTTTAGCCCAAACAAGTCTCTTCTGCTTGTTGCCTGTCCTTAGCAGTGGTTTCCTAGCAGCTATTTTACCATGAAGGCCTGCTGCACAAAGTCTCCTCTTAACAGTTGTTGTATAGATGTGTCTGCTGCTAGAACTCTGTGTGGCATTAACCTGGTCTCTAATCTGAGCTGCTGTTAACCTGTGATTTCTGAGGCTGGTGACTCGGATAAACTTATCCTCAGAAGCAGAGGTGACTCTTGGTCTTCCTTTCCTGGGGTGGTCCTCATGTGAGCCAGTTTCTTTGTAGCGTTTGATGGTTTTTGCAAATGCACTTGGGGACACATTCAAAGTTTGCCCAATTTTTCGGACTGACTGACCTTCATTTCTTAAAGTAATGATGGCCACTCGTTTTTCTTTACTTAGAATTTGTATTATGGCAAGAAAAAAGTAGCCAACAGTCTATTCAGTAGGACTATCAGCTGTGTATGCACCTGACTTCTGCACAACACAACTGATGGTCCCAACCCCATTTATAAGGCAAGAAAACCTGACAGGGCACACCTGTGAAGTGAAAACCATTTCCGGTGACTACCTCTTGAAGCTCATCAAGAGAATGGCAAGAGTGTGCAAAGCAGTCATCAAAGCAAAAGGTGGCTACTTTGAAGAACCTAGAATAGAAGACATATTTTCAGTTGTTTCACACTTTTTTGTTAAGTATATAATTCCACATGTGTTAATTCATAGTTTTGATGCCTTCAGTGTGAATGTACAATTTTCAAAGTCATGAAAATACAGAAAAATCTTTAAAGGTCTGTCCAAACTTTTGGTCTGTACTGTACATGGGAGCAAAACTGACCGGAGAACTGTACTGAGAAACATGGCTGCCCTTATATTTAGGAGCTTTCGAGGTAGGATTTATACGACGGAGAGTGCTGCATATATTAAATGTATAACGATTTAAAGTAATCACATATGCACAGAACATTACAGCCATTTTACAGTGATCACATTACAGCCATAATTAAATATGGCTGAAGTCTCCTATAAACCTAGTATTTTAGGCCTGAAATTCCGTTCTCTGGGTTTCTCCTGCATAAACACATTTAAAGGGAACCTTGTCACCCTATTGCAGCACAAACCAGCATGAATCGGAGCCTAGCTTCACGAGTGTAGTCAGGTATATTTTTCTCTAAGGTTACGTTCCCACGATGAGTTCTTGGTGCTATTTTGATGTTGCAGAATTCACTTATTGTTTTTTTGCTTTTACAAAACTTTATTGCTATACTTTGGTGCTGTTTACATGCGTTTTTGAAGCGTTTCCACATCTAATGCAAGTCTATGGGGAAAATCCACACAGAAAACTCAGTGTACCTTCAAGAGAAATGGACATGCTGCGGATTTGAAAAACGCACCATAGTTCAGTTTACGCAGAGTTTAAAAGAAGCACAGCGGGCAGGAGATTTCTATGAATCCTATCCACTTTGCTAGAACTGTAAGTCAAAAACGCACCAACAGCTCACAGCGGGAACGAAGCCCAAAGCTGGGACCATAGCCTGACCATTAGAAGGCTTCTCCTTGCACTGCTCCAGGTGATTGTAACACACAAGGGAGAGACCTGTCAATCACTTGCAGCAGTACTGGGAGAAGCTGGTCGAGTGCGGCATAGGACTAGTCTAGTCTCTTGTTCCCAGCCAGATCTTTAAAGTATATCATCTCTGAAAAGCTGGATCATTTTACAGAAGGCTACAGTCGTTCAGCCAGTCTCTGATTCAAACAGTCCGCTATTTCGGGCAGCATGAATAGGGCGATAGGTTACCCTTAAAAACTATACTGGCTTCCTGTAGCTGCCACTAGAGGGCACTAACTGCATGCCATATTATCCAATGAAGCTGATTTAGCAATACTAATTCTTAGGACTGGTTTACACTACATGATCAGCAGTTGTTCAATAACCAGTTTAGACATGCCAAGCATGCTGAAGACGTTCACAGAACGTTCAGTAAGAGATCAGTCAGGGAGCATAGGTTGTCCGTTTACATGTCTCGCTTACACCGGACAATGTGCTGCTGAGAATGATGATTGTTTTAAAATTCCTGCCAAAAGATATTTTCATTTGACAAACGAAACAATCATTTTGCTCATTCGTCGGGTGATCAGCAGCCTGGTTACACTACCCAATAATCAGGAAAAGAGTGGTCCTAGGAATGGTCCTTACAGATAATCATGCAGTGTAATCGCACATTTCAGCTAGACAATCTTACAACAGTCCAGATTTATCAGTGGTTTATGCTGTTTGATAAAGATAATGTATTTTTAGTCTGTCTAGTCTACATCAGTAGGGCTCATTCAGACATCTGTGCCAATCAGTCCGAGGACAGACCAATAATGCACGGATTGGCCGAGGCTCTCCCAACCCGAGCATGACAGCTATATATATATTTCTATGAGGCTGTCACACTCTAGTTGGGAGACCCGCAGCAAATCTATGCATTGTGGTCCAATATCTGACCTAAATCCAAGGACCTCAGCATGAGCCCTTCGTTGGCTTACTTTGTGCTAAAAATTGGCACCATAATTTTGGCACAGCATTGCATGTTAGACCACTCCCTTTCCAGTAAATTAAAAATATTGCCACCAGCCCTGACTGACAACGGTTCTGCATTGGGGTTACCGCCGCTCAGTATATTCAGAGCGGTGGCTCAATCCACGGCGGCGCCACCCCCATGACTGAAACCGGAATGCTGCTGGGAGGAATAAAGTTAATTTTCTCCCCACATCGTTCTGCTAAATGCGGGTGCCAGGCAGGTTAATAACGCTATTAACCTGGAGATTAACCCCATACCTGCAGGTTAATAGCGTTTTTTTCTGGTGACAGGTTCTCTTTAAAAGGATCAATCCTGGAATAATATCAGCCCCTATCCTATGCATAGGGGATAGGTTAATGACCACTGCGACTTCCAGCGATCCCAGGAACTGAGCTGTGGATCTCAGGAACCAGGTTCTGCAAAGCCCAGTCTTGAATTGAACAGAGGTGCACATGAGCGCTCTCCACTCTATTCATCGTCTATGGAACTGCCATAAATAGCTGAGACCCGTACACCACTCCAGCATCTCCACTAGAGAATGAATAAAGTGAAGGTTCATAAAGCCAAAGAAGTGAGGAGATACATGGAAACCAAGCAGGTAGGAACATGCACTTAAATCAGAGTGCCTGTACTTGGTTTGAACAGTCATTCTATGCTGACAGTCCCTTGAATACCATTATGTACCATAAGTGATTGTGAAGTTTGACATCACTTTGTGAACAGGATAAGATTGACTTTCTAGATGCTTCTTTATTGCCCCTTTAAGGTAAGTTGGAGGACTTAGCCCCAATGCTGGAGCCATTTATACAATCAAAGGGTGGGATTCCGATATTGTCCTGCTAAATAGCTATTGTCATTGTAACATCCATAAAAACCAAGTGCCAATTCGATGGTGTTTGAAAAGAACAAAAAGCTACAGATTTGAACCACCGATAATGCTAAACTTATTGCCAAGTGTCATAATCTCATAAGTAACCTCAGACCCAGAGGCTGTAAGACAAGATTGACCAGTATCTTTTAGTTGGCATGTAGCCCATGCTAAAGCACATGCCCAGCTGTAAGTGTATTGAGGCAAGCCTCGCCTTGGCAGAACCCACCTTTATTTACTATACACTATATATATTGTGGGAACGTATTATAC
This sequence comes from Phyllobates terribilis, assembly GCF_046119375.1. Classification (NCBI taxonomy): domain Eukaryota; kingdom Metazoa; phylum Chordata; class Amphibia; order Anura; family Dendrobatidae; genus Phyllobates; species Phyllobates terribilis. The sequence continues at coordinate 150,926,305 of NW_027362765.1, read as the reverse complement.
GCCAACTTTTAGTGTTGTTCCATGCAGGAGCAGCCTTCAACAAGTGAAGTTCAACAAGAACTTGAAATTGTGGGGTGCGCCATCACAGCAGTTGTCTACATAAGCAATGCTATAGGTCTGGTAAAAGAACTGCCGTGGGCAAGAGTGGCACAGAGACCCCTAAATTAAACACTATTTTCTATTCTTGTAGCAGTCTTACTGTGCAGAGAGACACCACAGGAATGGTTGTATCATTCTCTCTCTACAGGGTGACCCTGGGCACTGTGCGCCTGTTTCGGTCAAGGAGGAACAGCTATTTGGCAATGGCTCTTCTGCGTCAGAGAAGTAACCAGAAATAAACCACTAATGGTTTTCATTAAAAGCTTGAATATGGTTGCTAAGGGCAACAAACAGGAGAGCAGACAGGAAATAACACAAAAGAATTCTTTGGTTGAGGATTATAAGCCTTTACACAGAGTGGTGGGGACAGAAAAAGAATTGTATAATTAGATTTTAATAAGTATTGCCATACAAATGTCTCCACCTGTCTGCTCTGCTTGTATTAAACCAGCACTCATGTTTTTTTTATTGCAGCACTGGAGTGGTATCACTAATGTAAGTTCCCTGCCCCTAGTATTATACTCACCAGACGCCATCTTCATCATTTATTGGCGCCATTCCGGTCGTCTTCTGCAGTTTGTGACCTACCAGATCGCTCTGGTGTTTCCTGGGTGAACCAAAGTCATAATTCAGTCTAGAGAGCCAGAACGAGGATCTCAGACTTACATTGAGAGCTTGTGACCATTACCTCTGATTTCCGGTCAGGCAGAAGTTACGGTCCCAAGATGGCGGTGCGGGAAAAGATGAAGACAGTGGCTGGTAAGTATAAGGCTAGGGGCAGGGAACTTAGATGAGTAGCACCACTCTAGCGATGAAATAAAAACCCTGCTGGAGTGGTGCTTTAATAGATCACAGGAGATTATAGGCATTGCTACTGTAGCATAGCCAACAGCGTGCAGGTAGCCAGAAGGTGAGTGCTTGTGGGAAGGACTAAATTGCTTACCGGTAATAGGATTTTCCAGAGCCCATGCCAGCACCACACAAGAGATGAGATCCGCCCATCAAGGACAGGAACATACGGAATAAAAGGACAAAACCTCTCCCTTGTATCAGTTGGGTTACAGAGCATGAGAAGACCTCCAAGACAGTTATATGTACATAACATAACCAGACAATAACTACAACACCCTCTAGACCAGGGGTCCTCAAACTACGGCCCGCGGGCCACATGTGGCCCGCCGGGCTGTGGGCAGAGGGGAGCGGTGTCAGCGCCCACCCTTCCCCCCGCTTTCTCAGAGCACCGGCAGCCCGATACTTACCTCTCCCCGTGCCTTCGCAGATCCGCTGTCTTCCTGGTCTGCGCTCTCTGTGACGTCTCAGGTCAGAGGGTGCGGTGACGTCTTTACACCGCGCCCTCCCGAGTGCCGTCACAGGCAGCGCAGAGAGGGACGACGCTGGAGTCCGGACCTGAGCAGCGGCAGCAGGCAAGGAGGGAGGCGAGTATTGGATTTTTTTTTTTTTTTTTTTTTTAATGAATGGAGGCATGGGACATAATATTAGGGGTGACATCCTGCATGTGGCATTATATGGGGGGGGGGTGACATCCTGAATGGGGCATTATATGGGGGGGTAACATCCTGAATGGGGCATTATAAAGACAGGGGGGTGATATCCTGCATGGGTCATTATATGGGGGGGGGGGGGGGGGTGACATCCTGAATGGGGCATTATAAAGACAGGGGAGCGATATCCTGCATGGGTCATTATATGGGGGGGGGGGTGACATCCTGAATGGGGCATTATATGGGGGGGGTGTCATCCTGAATGGGGCATTATAAAGACAGGGGAGTGATATCTTGCACGGGGCATTATATGGTGGGAGAAAGGGAAATCCTGCATGGGGCATAAGGGGGGGGGGGGAACAGCCTGCATAGGGCATTATAAGGGGGAAACAGCCTGCCTATTGAGGACCTATGCTGCCTATTGGGGACATTTACTTGCCTATTGGGGATATTTACCTGCCTATTGGGGACCTATGCTGCCTATTGGGGACCTATGCTGCCTATTGGGGACATTTACCTGCCTATTGGGGACATTTACCTGCCTATTGGGGACCTATGCTGCCTATTGGGTACAGTTACCTACCTATTGAAATACCGGTTGATTTAACTTTACTTGTTCTTCATTTTAAATATTGTATTTGTTCCTGTATTGTTTTTTTTTTTTACTACAAAATAAGGCATGTGCAGTCTACATAGTAATTTGCTCATAGTTTTTTTAAAAAACTATATTCCGGCCCTCCAATGGTCTGAGGGACCGTGAACTGGCCCCCTGTTTAAAAAGTTTGAGGACCCCTGCTCTAGACTATACACTTAAATCTTTATTAGTGCACACCAAATCCAGTGGCGGACGGAAAATATAAGGGTGCTGTCATGGGCTCTGGAAAATCTCATTACTAGTAAGTAATTTTCCTTTCCTCCATGACCGCAACACATGAGAGATTTACAGAGAAATCAAAGCCACCTTATGGAAGAGCAGGGTATAACTTACAAGTCTGGAGCACTTATCGACCTTTACTGCAAACAGAATTATTTAAATATATTTTTATATATAACTCCTTGTAGAACCCTTCTCCCAAAGGATAGATCAGCCGAGGAGGTCAGTTCAAGCCTATAGGGGTTATAGAAGGTCGAAGGAGAGGACCATGTAGCTACCTTACATATATAGTCGAGAGACACCTCCGCCTTCCCTGCCCAAGAGGTCACAACAGCCCAAGTAGAATGAGCTTTTCTCACTGGGACTGAAACACCACTAGAGGAGTAGGCCAACCGAATGGCTTCACTAATTCATCTAGCCCTTGAATCTTAAAGCCCTTTCCTAGTGCCCTGGAAGGAAATAAACACTAGCTCTTCCTCCATTGTTTCGTTACTGAAATTAGAGACCTCCTAACATCCAGTGTTTGGTAGTTTTCCTCCCTTGGGTTCCCAAGATTAGTACAAAAGGAGGGAAGAATAATCTGACTCCTATGAAATTTCATCGCTACTTTCGGAAGGTAGGGTTATTTTTATACCAGATCCAGCCTATCTTCCAAAATCTGTGTAAATGGGGGATTAACTCACAAGGCCAGGATATCACTGACCTTACGGGCTGAAGTCAGCGCTACAAGAATTACAGTCTTTAAGATTTTTAACAGATGACACCTCTAATGGTTTGAGGGGGGTTGGTTAATGCCTCCAGCACCAAGTTCAGATCCCAAGGAGGAATTTTTGGACTAGGGATTGGCCTAGACCGATCACATGCTTTAATAAACCTAGTTATCAATCTACTGCCTGCCATGTCAGTTAGACAACGCCCCTAGGGCAGATATCTGCACTTTAAGGGTGCTAGTGGATAGACCAAGCTCTAATCCTTTCTGGAGCAACTCTAGGATAGATTTAATCGGAATTTCCTCATCCAAACAGGAACTTTTTCCAGGTTCTACCATATATTTTTGTAGTTACCTGCTCTTAGGTAAAGTAGATACTAAAACTTTGAGAAAACTCTCTCTGGATTAACAGTGACCTTTCAAATTCCAGGCTGTCAAAAGGCCAACTGATTGCAGATGTCAGACCAGACCTTGTACTACTAGACTCGGGATCTCTGGCAAGATCCATGGATCGGAGATAGACATCAGCCTCATCAACGAAAACTGCGGTCTTTTGGGCCAGAATGGGGCTAATTGGGATTATCCTCGCCTGGTCTTCCTCAGTGCTGCTGGGATCATCATTACTGGAGGAAAAGTCATACGCTAGATCGAAGTTCACTGCAATCTGGAAGGCATTTACGACCTGAGGTTTTTCCTGGGATTTAGCAAGAAGAATTTTGTTTTTACCTTCTTGTTCTGCCTGTTTTCAAACAAGTCTTTACTTGGAAGGCCCCATAAGCCTATTTGCTGAATTCATGGTCAATTCCTCCTGTCTTAGTTGATTATGGCTTAGGAAGTCTGCGCTGTCATTTTCTTTTCCTTTTATGTGCAACGCTGTTAACAACGAGATGCTTTTCAGCCAGCTGGAACATTTCCTCTGTTGCCGCTTCAGGGAGTGAGATCTTGTTCCCCCCCTGATGGTTGATGTATGCCACTGGTATTCGATAACCTGACAGGATACGAACATGATGGCTTTGGAGAAGTGCAAGAAGTTTCTCCATCACATATTTCACTGCAAGAAGTTTTCATGTCGGATGAACTAATCTAACATACCCATGGGACCCCTACAGACACTCACTTAGCCACCATAAGAGAGCATTGGTTGTCACTGTAGAAAGACCTAGTTTTCCTTCCAAACACCCTCTGAGCCATCTTTTGCCTATCAGTATCTCTTGCTGCAATTATCTGGTATGCAATTAGGCCCATAGTACTGCTGGGATACACAAGGTCAAGGTCCCCCAACAATGTCATGGCAGAATTGTTTACTGCCGCTGATACCAAGGCTGCCACTTTGTGCATTTTCTCCTCTTGTAGGAGACAAGTCTGACTCGCTGAATCTAAGATAAGACCTAAAAAAAAAAAAAAAAAAAGACTGAAATTCTGATGGAATTAGCTTTTTTTTTAGGTTCAGGAGCCAACCCAATTCCTAAACTATGGCTCTGACTCTTACTAGCTGTAAGTGGCAGTGTTCTACTGATCTGCCAACAATTAGGAAATTGTCCAAGTATGGAATTATTAGAGTATCCTGCTCCCAAAGATGCGCTGTTCTTTCTATTATTTTTGTAAATATTCTCGGGACCATGGACAGACCGAAGTCCCCAAACTGAAAATTAATGACTTGTTTATAAATATTGCCACCCTTAGAAATTTCTGGTCTCTTGCATAGATCAGAACATGGTAGTATGCATCATTCAGGTCCAGCACACCTATGTAACAGTGTGGAATCAGAAGTTTTATAGCAGATTTTATTAACTCCATTGTGAAAGTTTGATATATCAGGATTTTGTCTAGACTCTTCAAACTAACCATGCTCCTGAAGGTGCCATCTGGTTTCTCTATCAAGACAAAGAAGGGAGGGGGGGGGGGGATAGAATCCCCTTTTATCTTTTTCCACTGGTGTCTTTGAGGACCTGTTTCTGAATTAGATTCAAAATGTCTGTTTCCAGAGCTAACTCTTCCTCCCAAGATTTCCAGGGGGATATTACTGGGAATGTTCGCGAAGGAACAGTTTGAAATTCTAACGTCATGCCTGACTCCACTATACCTAGAATCCAGCCACTGGTTAAAATTCTTCTCCAGGCAGGGAGGAAGGAAGAGGATAAGCCCCCCCTCCCTACCCAGGAAATTGCATCACTGGGAATACTTTCTTTCCCCCTGATGAGGGACCCCCCCTAAACATAAAAAACAATATTTTTCCCCTCTTAATCCTCCCATTTTTCTTGATCCATGGTGGGTCCTTTCCAGCCATACCAGCTCCTCAAAGGACCATTTATATTCTGGGATGGAACATAATATCTTGTACTGATTTGGGTGGGGGTTAGCATCTAGGATACTCATGGTAGCCCTTACAGCCTTAACCAATCTGCCTTCTACAGGGAAGCAGGGTCTACCCTCTACTGCCAGAGGATGAAAAGGAAGAGGAGTCAGATCCACATTCACCTTTTGACTTCCATCTGAATCAGAGGACTGTTTTTTTTTTTTTCTCCCCTTTATGAATTAGGGTCTTAAAGATTCCTTTAACTTCTGCCCTAATAACTGATATTAAATACATGGTGAAATTTGTGGAAAGTAGAGCCAGAGCAAACCCACTCTTTAGCAGTCAGAACCCATTTAAAATGGACAGGCTGCAGCAACTCCTCCCAGATGGATGCCTCCTCTGGACCCCCTGAAAGTGAAGTTATTACTTCTGGGTCAGAGTGCCCTGCACAGCCCTGGGATGACATGACAGACCCATGGAAAGTCTCTGCTGCACAAGCTCATACCTGATGCTTCAGATAAATGTTCCCTCAAGGACAGCAAAACTGATGTGGGGAAGAGGTTTCGTCATTTTATTTAGTAGGTTTCTGTCCTTGATGGGTGGATCTCCTTTCGTGTAGTGCTGTTATGGGGAAAGGAAACTTTAGTCTACAGTGGTCACCAACTGAGCAATACTGTTATGGAGAGATTAGAGCCAGAAAGGAGGAGTGTAGACAAGTTACTTTTTCTTCAAACTCCTTTTTGTAGCAAACAAAACAAAACAAAACCCCCACCATATTTTGCACCAAACAGCCAACCAAAAGGAAGTGGAGCTAAACTAGACAGTTACATAGATGACAAGTAAATATGGAGCAACATAGAAGGAGAGGGGGGACATAATCCAGCATCACCATCCAGGTAAAAATTGATTTATTAGTGTATCATTAAAACAGAGTTAATCAAACTTCCTTACACATTTCTGGCACCGATACGTGCCCTTAGTCATGGGATATAAAACAGGGAAAAGTGAATATGAACGGCTGACACTGAAAATTATATAATGACCTGTGATGTAAAATAGATCATTTTTATAACTCATGCCTTTAGGGAACTCTAAATGAAGAATCCAATATGCTTCTCTTGATACTAAGGCTTTGCCAGTTCCCTCCATGGGTTGGGCATTTAACCCTCTCAATTCCAAAAAAAGAAAAAAAAAATGTGATAAATCACCTGTGCATTGAAACAAAATGTTTCACAGCATCTGAATAAATGCTATTGTTATTTATGTTTGCAATATGTTCAGAATTTTTTTTTTTCTAATTGTGCATCTAATGTGTTTAACATTGCAAGTTTGGCATTCAATGCAATACACTATGATCAGTCACAATTAATGAATGACCTGATGGTGTGAACTGCACCTTGAGAAGAGAAACTTTTATTGATTGCGTTTTTGCTAACATTGCAGCGGTCGCTAGCACATTTGTGAAAATGTTGCATATGGCTGCAGTCACCAGCAAGACTAGCTCCCTCCAGGGAATCTCCAACCAGAGCTGATTACAGCGGTGTGGTGAGCTATACCTCTTTTGCTAAATATGGAGCACTATTGAGGTGTAAACAATGCCTGTAAGGTCATAAAAAAAATAAAAGAGCAATAATGTATTATGAACCACTAGTGCACTATGTACATTGACACATGTCTGAGGTCCACAGCTTAGCAATTGCGTTTTGTACAGTCTTATGTATGACTAATGATTGCCTTTAAGATCTAGTACATGTACTAGTAGCTCATGAGTTATTTTTCTTTTGATTAATTTAAAACTAGGCAGTCTAAAATTGTGCCAAATGTTATCAAAACGGCTCATGGTTTGTAAGTTTGGTGCATCTTTAGACCGTTTAGTCTATGCTGCCTGGAAATAAGGCAGTATTTGCAAATCTGCCCATTGTAGCAGAAGCCCAGAGTGCATTATGCTGGCATAACTGAGCATGGGTTGCAGAGTTTTATAGCCACATTAGAAATTAATGTATGGTTCCCGTCCTTGGAATGGTTGGGGCCAAGATTTGTTTACATCCCAAAAGACCCACACCATCATTCATTGGTTTAAATACAAAACTTTATTCCAGTGTTTTGATTGTTTGATTGGGTGTGTTTAGTGCAATGATACACAGACTTAAAAGAATTAACCCATCAAGTTTCTCACAGCCGAGACTTCTGCTCTTTCCATACCAGATCCCAACGCAGACCTTCACTACGACTACACTGTGCTCCATAGTTTAGACACACATGGCCATAAGGACAGCAGTGCACTCTATCAGGACAGCACACACCCTGCAAAAAAAATAAAAAAAAAATGCCATCATGAGTAACTGCTAGTATGATTGTCTTCAACATTGCTGCAATCTTGCCAAAGTACTCACACTAATGTAGGGGCAGCATGCCCAATCTCCATAAAGTCCTCTGCAGCAAGTCTGCCCATCAGAGCAATAATGACCTGCGTCACACCACACATAGTCCAATGGTTGGATTGGAGTAGCCTTTTTGAGGGAGTCCGATGGTTTATTGCAGCTTGCTGTTGCAACATCACATGTGTAGCCAGAAGGACAGCAGTGGAGGTGGTCTGAACAGCACACAGCCTTACAAGGGTGAGAAGAGTCATAAGGTCAATTGTTGCAGTGCAAGTTGTCAGAAAATGTACATGTGGTAAGTGCTGATAGATGGGTTTTTAATTTCTCATTATTCCATAAAAAGGTAGGCGAGAAGCCTGTTTGTAAAAGCAAACAGACAAGACCATCAGACTAAAAACAGGAGATTACAGATCCTGCCCCCGCAGGTTGGTAGTGTCAGCAGTTTACAGGTGAAAAGTGGAAGATTCCATTATGGAGCCAGTCATAGAAGATTAAGGATAGAAAGTGCAAGATCAGGATACATGTGTATAACAGCTGAACACCCAATCACAGGTCCTCACCTGCATAGCGGTCAGTTTAAACACTCAATAACTCAAGAGGCGCTAGGTACGATGCAGGCATAGGAAGGTTGTGAGATGTTATTACCCAAGGTCAATGAAAACTCTTCTGGTCACTTAGAAATATTTAGCAATGTGCTTCAAAAGTGTGTTAGCTGGAACTGTAGCTCACCTCCTCCAGGGGGCAGCATGCCCAGCCTCCACCCTCTGTATGGCAGCATGTGGTCCCCTGGGCACAGCTGTGAGACTTATCACACTTTACCTCAGGGGCATGTGCATTGATCTTGCCAGGCCATGGGGATGAGACCTGACCTAACACACAGGTAGCCTGTTCATGACATGTCAACCCACTGGGGCAACAGGTAGCCTATTTAAGGTGAAAGACACGTGAACTATAGAAATGCAGAAAAGAGACAGAAGCAGAGACGGTTAGTCAGTGTCGGGGGCAGGTTATTATACAACATGTGACATGATACCTGCTCATAGGGGCAGCAACCCCATTCCCCAGACTCAAGTCGGCAACAAGTTGTTTCATCAGGACAAGCGGTTTCATCATCACATTTGACGTCAGTACCTACAAGGGTAGAAGCTTGCTAGTGACTAGTGCACATAACCATCAGTAAGCCCTGCAAGGTCATAACCTGCACGGTGCTACAGGTGATCTGTGCATACATCTGTCACCCATCCATTAGGCCTTTTAACCATAGAAAATAAAAATTGAGCCACAAGCTGGCAGACTCCTCTAGAAGTGCTTCTTGACAGACAAGGTTCAGCTTAGTTAATTAGTATTTAAACTTACTTTTCCCTTTCATTGCTGGAATCTTATCAGACCAAGGGATGGACAGTGCCTCCTGCTGACATTGCCCCTGGACACAGGTGAACCCATTGGGACAGCAGTGTTCATGATCATCACAGCACACAGCCTGGGGGTGAGGAACAGAAAAAATAAAAAATTCATAACCGTTCCTTTACCATCTCAAGTCTGCAAAGGTACTGGTACCAACAACATGTTCACGTGTTACCTTCTCATAAGGACAACAACCCCATTCTCCAGAGGCCAAGCGGCAGCAGGTGGCAGTGCCAGGGCAGGAGGATGTATCATCACATTTAACAGTGGCTGTCGAAGAGAGGGGAGAAGGAAAATTCAGAAAAAAAAAAAAAACACATCAACTAACTATAATTTTTCCCCTTTAGGAATCTCCAGTCTGATCCCAGCTATTGGTCCATATGAGGAACTAAAAATTACCGTTAATGGGATGTGTTTTAACTGTAAAAAAAATGTAGGGGGGAGTCTATGGTCTTGAAATGTATAAAAAGGTGACTGGTCAGAGGGTCTATGGTATTAATATCATTGGAAACCAGACTTGCCTTCCTCCTTAATTGCTGGCATCTTCTCAGACCAAGTGATTGACAGCATCCCTAGCTGACATTGCCCCTGGACACAGGTGAACCCATTGGGACAGCAGTGCTGATGATCATCACAGCACACAGCCTAGAAAGAAAATCAAATGCTCCATAGAGATTCCTAAAATTTCCTACCTCTCCTCCAAAAGCTACTGCTACATACCTTCTCATAAGGACAACAACCCCATTCTCCAGATGCCAAGCGGCAGCAGGTGGCAGTGCCAGGGCAGGAGGATGTATCATCACATTTAACAGTGGCTGCAGAGGTAGACAATATCAAAAGATGTCCATTAGCAAACTTGCCATTAGGCATCTCTAGCCTGATCCCTGCTATTGGGAGTAGGACATGTGTCAGTGTAATTACCTAAAACAGTAATTTTAAGGCAATTTCACCAACATCTGAGGTTGGATGGGGAGTGGGTCTGTCCTGTGACTACACAGAATTTGAGAACAAAGGCTCTACCCCATACATGTCAAACTCGGGCCCATGAGCCAAATCTTGCCAGCAGGGTGATTATATTTGGCCCACGACACCAGAACCAACACCCCTATGTGGAGCCATTATACTGTATGGAGGACTGTCTGTGGCCCATTATTTTAAGAGGAGGACTGTATGGGGCCCATTATACTGTATACTGGTTGGCCCATGACTTTGTCCAAGTTTATCATTTGGCCCTCCAAGTTTGACATCCCTGCTCTACCCCAATGTAGAATTTGGAAACCAGACTTGCCTGTCTCCTTAATTGCTGAAATCTTCTTAGACCAAGGGATGGACTGTGCCTGTTGCTGACATTGCCCCTGGATGCAGGTGAACCCATTGGGACAGCAGTGTTCATGATCACCACAGCACACAGCCTAGAAAGAGGATATCAAATATTCCAGAGCGATTCCTCAAAACATCTCCCCAAAAGCAACTGGTACAAACCTTCTCATAAGGACAACAACCCCATTCTCCAGAGGCCAAGCGGCAGCAGGTGGCAGTGCCAGGGCAGGAGGATGTATCATCACATTTAACAGTGGCTGCAAAGATCAGAAAATCAAGAGTCATTTTGAATGGTAAACTCACCACACTTCGTCAATCCGGCATCTGCAGCCAAGGCGTGCTAATTAGGATGGGACATTAGACTAATGAACCCAAAACCAGGCTCATCTTAATATATTTAGACCAGGCATTGAGATCTCACTTGTAGAAATTGCTTTGACTACACAGTTCTAGAAAAGAGTGGTCCCAGAGCTAAAAGTCAGCTGCAGTAAATGAAGATTTCCAATAAAATCTGACTAAAATATTTTCAGAAATGCTTTGTGTCTGTACCCCACTTTGTAATGCGATTTATTAAACTAATGCCTTGCTATTCTATTCAGCAGGTGATAATGAAACTACAGATGTTGGGAGTTGTAGTAAGGTGACATGTTGCATTTGGAGCACTAATGTCATTAATACACACCACCACTGATCCAGTACAACACTCAGTGTGAGCAGTCAGGAGAGGTTGTTACCTTCCTCACGTAAAGCCGGGATCTTGCTGTACATTGGAATCTCAAAGATTGCATTCACACACTTCTTACGAGGAAGATCACAGGTGGTCCCAGAAGGACAGCAGTGGACAAAGTCACTACAGCACACAGCCTGCAGAAGTTATTAACACAGGGCTCAGCAAAATGAGAACTTCCCATTATAGAGATCTTGGTAGTTACCACAATTCTACTTACAGACAGGAAGGGGCAGCAGCCATAACGCTTATCCTCAGTTTGGCAGCAGGTTGTTCCATCGGGACAAGAAGATCCATCAAGACAATTTACTTCCTGAACAATTTCTGTGAAGTCAATGAAGTTTTAATCAGATTGTATAACATGTAGTTTAGTCAAAGGCGTAGCAAAAAGTTTAGCCTAGTCTTGTGTTTCTTCCAAAAAAAGATTGGCATAACAATAAAACAGAAAAGCTGTCTCGTCCATACTGAAGTGGAAACGCTAAAAAAAGAAGAATTGGGGAGGAAACTATCTTGAGATGGGAATACCTTAAAGTGATGACCTATTACTGCTAGGAGATTATATCCACTATGAACTGTGGGGGTTTGACATCTTGGACCACTAGGACATAAAGAAAAGGCACCAGAAAGTCCAGTGCCAGGCCTTCAGTCTAGCACGACATTGCGGTGCCTAACCACCCACTCTGCAGGAGAACTGAAGCACAATTCCATTTAAGTTATAGGGCCAACTGTAGAGCCAGGTGGCCGGCACTCTATAGGGAAACTAAGCTGGCCATTTCCATGATCTGTATAGGTTCCAGAAGGTCAGACCCACACTAATTAAGGAGTTTTAATTTTTTTTTAAAAATATCTATATAGTTTGTACACCCAAAATAAGAAACTTAGTAATCCATCTTAAAGAAATCAGCTTCCTTCTCCTCCAGCAAGGATTAGAGAATTTTGAAAATTATTCATGGGTAAAAATCTGTATTCAGTGCAGAAAAGTTTTATGTACATGGGAGGATGGCAGAGTTAGAGCTCCTCCATCTATATAGGATTCAGAAGCAACTGTCATTTCCTCTCAGCAATGTGAAAGTCAGTTCACCAAGTACACAGTGAAGTCAGGAAAGTCAGACACTCTGCTGAAAGTTCTCCTAACAGTTCTCCATAGAATTTTATAAGCACCAACTGCCTTCTTTTAACTCAGTAATTGGAAAATCTGTCACCACTGAATACAGATGCCATCGATGAACTGACAATTTTCAGGATAAATGCTCAACTCTGGAGAAGGTAGTCCATTTCTCTGAAGCTTTGTAATAAGAGGTTATTTTCACATGTATTGATGAATAATTAAAGCAGAGATTATTCTTTAATTTCAGATCCTAGCGATGTGCCACCTATAAGATGGGAATATCACGTTTTGCTGCAGTAGAAGGTGCCAAATTTATTAAGAGTTGAATGCCTCTTAATGAATTCAGCAGCTTTTGAGGGTTGTATGTCTTCATGCACGGCACCAGAAATATTACTCCAGTCAGGGACTGGTGTGGCACTTCTGACATACAAAGTGTTGACATTTTATGGGCAGGCATGACCATGCCCCCATTGCACCCCAGCTTAACCCATTTTGGCAGAGCAGATTTAAACGGATGTGAAAATGCCAAAGATTGAATACGTTTTGAGCATTCCATTGCACAAAAATTTTGCGGCTTTTCAAAGTTTTTACGTCACTTTCACTTTAAAAAAAAACCTTTGATGAGTTTTCCCATCCGACTCAAGCTGCTGCCACCATTAAGTCTGGACAACAAATGCATGCTTAATATGCTAGTAATAGAAAATAAAACCAAAAGTCAGACTGATTAACACTAACCGGCACGGATCAGCTTTACCCTGGCTGGAACCTTCTTCAGCAGAGGAACATCTCCATTTTCAGATACACATCTGCCATGTGCCAAGTCACATACAGAAGTGTGTGGACAGCAGTGCAGGTGATCATTACAGCATGTTGCCTACAAATTAAGGTTAAAGGCAAGGGTCCTTGTCAGAAGCAGGAAGGGTAAAGGAATTGTGTAGTGGGGTCTGTTTTATATACTGGACTTGTTCACAGGTTGTTTCTGCTACTGCCAAGCCCCAGTTACATCAATGAAGCCAACATGCAGTACTAAACCACAAGGCATGGATAGGACACTGGCAAAACTTTTTAATCCTTTACAACCCTTTAAATGATATTTCATCTACTGTAATTATGCACCATTCAAGGCACCATTAGTATAAAAGTTAAGGAATAGTCATTATGGAGAATATGGCCTTCACATTCTGCAAGTTGAAGCCTCAAAAGTCACCCATCTCCTCACCTGTGGCATAGGGCAACACCCCCAGGTTCGGTCAGAAATTTGACAGCAGGTTGCATCACTTGGACACTCTGATTTTCCATCAGGACAGATTATGGCTGATAGGTTTGAAGCTGAAAGAAGCAGCAAGTAATGAGCCAGAGAAAAGAGGAGCCATGCTGAAATAAGTCATTGAGAGACTTCTCACCTGGGACACAATGATGACCATCTTCAGAGCAATGGCTGCCTGAAGGACAGCAGTGATGTCCATCCTGGCAAGATGTTCCCTGGTTATGAAGAGAAATTCATTTAGTATTGTGGTATGGTGGTTGACTAAAGTCAGCAGGAATAAGTACATTGACAGAAGATTCAGTGGTAACATTTGTGTATTTGCAGTGGAATCTGCTGATCATCCTATGCCAATGCTCTGATTTCTGCAGTTTATACTGCCATGAGTCTGCACATGGATTTGCCACACAATGAGGCCAAGTCATGAGCCACTTCCCCCTATTCCCAATTTAATAAGTGACATGTCACTTAAAGTTTTCACATCCATTGTTTGGATGGCAATGTGGATTTCCCACTTAAAACAATTGAGAGGTTGTTTGTACATGAATCACAGAGGCTCTTATCCAAGTAACCTGCCTCACACTGAAGATCTCAAGTGATGTCAACCCCTTGGGCAGCACATGCACAGATCAATCATCTGGGTCTAGCAAAGCCCATCAAGACTTTACTGTGCATACACCACACCAGAGTATGACACCAGTGCGAGATCTCTGAAGGTAAGCCGGCCAGACGAGTGACGGGAGGCAGAAAAAGGCACAACAAGAGACCGGTAATTGCATGGCCAAATCCACTGCACTTACAGATAGATAAAACTTGGAAAAGCAATTCATGAATGAAATTAAGAATTGAGAAGACAAAGGTTTGGATTTATTCTGCTTTTTGTCAACTTAACATTAGATCAGTTGGAACCTGCTGACCAGTTCCCTTTAAAGCATCGTACATCATTGTCCAATACGTCACATGTCTATAGTAGCCACATCTGAACATTGGTGGCTTGTTTATCGCTACTTGTGTTAATACAAGGATATAGCTGCAGAGCATTACCACTGCCTCCTCCATACAGAAAATTTGCAAGATTTCTTACCTGAGTAAAAGGACAGCAGGCAGATTCTCCCTGCGGAGTGCCAACACATGAATATTCGTCAGGACAACCCTTGTCATTGGAGCAGGAAACCCCAGATGTGATCATTGGGAGGGAACGAGACACGACCTGGAAACAATGAGAACCTTTCTGGATTATTACAAAGAACACCAAATGCTAGTCACTTACTCATAACACGACTAATTCCGTCATGTGGACTGTCCAGCCATACTAGGGATCCCATTTCCAAATGTTGGGGATACTGAAAGTGATCTCGGTTGCTTGCATGTTTCTCCACCAAGTCCAACATCCATTAAAAGGGTTCTCCAGGCTAGAAAGTCTATAGTTGCTTGATTATGACATCTGCGGTGATCAGTCATGATTCCCTTGCATTTGCAGTGCAAGGGGGGGTCATGTGCCCATATCTATGAGACTTGCATACTTGTAGCCACATGCAGACTAGACTCCTGTCCTTTTCAATAGAACATTGAGAAAAGCAGATGAGAATTCAATCCGCACATGCCTCAAGTATGGAAATCTCAGACGTGGTCATTTGACTCCACTCACACTGTGAATACAGGGGATTGTGACAGTGCGAGCATTGCACACAATCATGATGCCACATAGTAGTCCTGCAGGCTTCAGTTCAAAAAACCTCTTTAAAGATTAAATCTGATCAAAAACTGGATTGGATTTCAATACAGTGCAGCCCATGTTTATTCTATGCATGAAATTGGTGACAGATCATATGGCAGAAATCACAGACTCCATGACCATTTTCAGGGTTTTTGACTGACAATTACTGTATAACCAAGTCAACCCTGTTTTACCCCAACAAAGGCCAGTTTATCGCTATGGTAAGGTTACGGGGAAAGCAAGGCTTCCTCCTGCAGTCTAATCTGGTGACTGCCGAACCATCTTACCTCATTCTCTGGACAGCACCCATAGCCCTTCCCACCAGGCAGCTCACAGCACAGAGTTTCTTCACCACAGGTTGTCCCATCAGGACATTGTAATGCCACAGCGGAGGCGGCCAACAACACGAGAGACCAAGGAGGAACCATTCTGCAATAGAATAAAAAGATATATGCATAAATAAGGACCTTTGCCAGAAAGGTGTCATATGGGGATATCTTGCATTATTTCACCAAGTGCTGACAGCATATAAGTCTGCATTGGACCATTAGGGCTGCTCTAGTGCCAGAGGGAGCAGGACTACCTGCTCCAGTACAAGGTTTGCACTATTTATTTATTTTACTCACTTCTATAGCGACATTAATTCCACAGCACTGCACAGACATTATCACTGTCCCCATTGGGGCTCAATCTACATTCCCTATCAGTATATCTTTGGAGTGTGAGGAAACCAGAGAACCCGGAGGAAACCCACACAAACACAGGGAGAACATACAAACTCCTTGTAGATGTCCTCAGTGTGATTTGAACCCAGGACCCAGTGCTGTAAAGCTGCAGTGCTAACCACATCTAACACTTTACCCGATGCAAAATATTTAAAGTCTTCCAGGGATCTTCTGCACCTGGTAAAGCAGATTAAGAAGAAAAAACCCATGTTGTAATGATGGCAGAAGACATCTGATCACCATCTATAGCTGCACTCAGCCCTTCACATGGCGCCTGCTTTATCTACTTCCTCTTAATTTCACTTTCACTGCTGAGACTTGTCACTTCCCATCCTGGTGATAAACCGCTGTCACCGCTATCAGCAGATTTCTTCCTCTATTACTTCACTATCACCTAGCCTGCCATGCTGTGGTTTTTAGATTAGTTCTCGCACACAATCACAGCCGCAACAGATGCAATAGTGCCGATGCCAATACTGTACCTGCCGCCAGATACTCCACTGTATTTACTAGGGGGTTTTTTTGGTAGGAGAAGGTGAGGACTTAAATTTCAGCCTTTAGGTGATCCGCGTTTGGAAACATTGACGACCACCATGTTTGTTCTTAATATTCAGATAGGGAAACTGGACCATAACTAAACAGACCCGCATTGCAGAATCTGGATATGATAGCCCTTATTGGGCGTTGTAAGAATCCATAATGGTCAACCAGTTCTACCCAAAACCATTATAGCAGTACGCAGCCACACATCCCCCACTCCTTGTAGATCATGGGGCAGTTAAGGTAAAGAGTTTTGTAGACTTGCCAAATATTGTACCAAGTTCTATAGTAAGTCCACTCTTTATAAATCAGCTTGACTGGTAGTTTCTTATTTTAGTGGCCATGCAGAAAATCTCACATGACAATTTCTTGAGCAATAGGCCTGGATTAATTTCAGTTTCCTTGTAACTCCTGCATTGCACAAACCCAATCACTACTCTCCTTTCCCCGCACCATCCGCACTGCAGAATCCAATTCCCCAAATATTCAGACAAGCACTAACACCCCCCTAAATTTGCTTCCTTATTTTAAAAAGTTTCTCAGGATAACTAATGGTTCCCATCTAATGCAGGCTCTGTAATGTGGTTCCCCATGAAAATGATTGATTCATGCCCCTGCCCCCCCAATTGACATGCATGGAGTATGGATTCACATGCCGGCCTTCCCACCACTGTAGACTGTATGTAGAATACAGGTAAATGGAGAAGTTTAACATTCATGAAAAAGAAAAGCTTAACCATTGACCACAGCAATCAAGTTTCAGCTCCAATTTTTCACAGGCCTGCTGGTTAATGAAAGTAGTAACCTGATTGGATAAAATAGGAGGAGATCTCCCAATGAAAATGAATTTTCCCACATTACTTGGAAATTCTCAAAATAAGGGCGATTATAGGAGTGGTAACTGCTGCACCGATGATTAGATATGTAGCTCAGCACTGCATGTTACCAGTATGCAACTATAATGTGCAGCCCCGATCCTGCTGCCCTCTGTACACCAGCAGTTTCCCATAGAAGTGACTGCAAGTGTTTCTGAATTATGTAAATGACAGATTCCACTCAGAAGAATGGTGCAGCAACACAGGAGTGCCAAGCACAGACCAGACCTATGTAGGGCCCCCACAACTACAGACTCTGGTTGAGTGCACACTCTACATGCAGTCTCCATACAGCACAATCTTTAAAGCACCACTAGTGGTTTTTTTTTTGGTTTTTTTTTTATTGCCGATCTGGATGGTGCTACTAATCAAGTTCATCACCCCTAGTCTTAGACTTAGAACCCACCATCTTGATCTTTTATCAGTACTACTCCGGTCATCTTCTGCAGGTTGTGACCTGCAGAAATACTCCAGTGTTTGCTGGGCAATGCAAAAGTCACAACTCTATGCAAGTCTACGAGAGCCAGAATGAGGTTCTCGGACTTACATTGGGAGCTTGTGTCAGATACCTCTAACTTCTGGTCAGTCAGAAGTTGCAATCACAGGATATCAGCTCAGGACTGGAATGGCACTGGGAAGAGCAGAAGATGGCAGGTGGCAAGTATAATATTAGGGTCAGGGACCTTCCATTAGTGGCACCACTCGCTGTAAAGATGCCCGTGTGTAAATAATGCCGTTACACATCTGGTGCCCCTTCTATTCCCACCTCTGGTTTCTAGTAATGGTTGTCACATGCTTAGTAGCCTGGTCACATACAGTGATTCCTGCCACTGTACAGGCCAGACAGTGATGCGTTTGTTAATTCAGCGAGATTCTCCCAAAATGCAAAAACATTAGCGCATCATTGATTCTACAAAGCAGCCCCTTACTCCATGAGCAGACTACACTACCAAATTATGGCAGACTGTAGTAAAGCATATAAGGCAGCCTGTATCCTGCAGATTTTAAAAAAAAAAACAAGTGAGGGATCTTGAAATGTCCTATTGGCTTTCCATACCAAGAAATGTTATTATAACCAGTGCCTGTCCCCCTGTCATATAGTGAGAGGAGCCCGCTTTACTCTTCTCCAAATTTAGTTAGCCCTTTCATTATTTGAGCACCATTGATTCCATGGTGCTGTACATGAGGAGAAATTACATACAAAATACAGATATATATTCCAGTGAACAAACTGTCAGTGACTGACTGGTACAGAGGGGAGAAGACCCTGCTCTTGGAGTTAGGAACAGACATTGAATAAGTGACCTATTGTATCAGTTACACAAGTGGATGCAGATGTCCCACCCATCCCATTACACTATTTGGGGGGGGTCAAAAAAAAACAGCACCTATTTTGCCATTTACTTCTTTTCAAGTCCTATTTAGATTATGACTTCACCCACCCCTCAACTATAACTCATTTATGGATTTATGACCCGTGACTGGCACAGGAGTGGCACAGTACTAACTCCAGCAGGCACAATCTGACCACATTCTGCGAGCTATGCCCATGGTGCTAAGCGACAAAGGAGTTTAACATGGAAGTAAAAGAAAACTTGGAACCAAGTCACGCTGTCCTCTCCAGCAGGAAATCCCCCACCCACAGCCTGCTCTGTTTTCATAAAGCAATTCATTAAAACTACAGTACAGACATGAATATAACAGTCTATTTTGAGGAACTACAACTTCCAGAATTTCCAAACTGGCAGCAGAGGGGGGGGGGGGGGGGGTTGTAACCCATCTTTCCCAGACTGGGAAATCAGAGGCAAGAGATTATGGAGAATTCCCTACATTTATATAAGCCATCAAGAACGGTCCAGCTGCTTGAAACTGGGCTAATCAGAAACTACTAGAAGCAAATCTACCCAAACACCCCCTGTGGCAAATACTAACCTCAAGGAAGAGAGCACACACCCAAGTCCTGCAACTAATCCCCGCACTATTTCAGGCCAAATTTACACTTCCACATTCAGTTTTGAGGAACAGAAACTGACTGCATGTGCAAGATGGATCATTTGAATAAATGATACAAAGGCAGAGGGGCCATTTCATTATGGGGTCTATCTGGGTTCTCATGAGTTGGTTTGTTTTTTTCAAGAAAAGAACATTCTACAATACCAAAAGCTGACAAGATGAACTCAGACCCCATAATGATCTGTCAGACCCCCGCATCAGTTATGCAACAGATCCTGTTGCACATGAATTCTGTTTGTTCTTCTAAAACAGACATAGGACCCCCAGCAATTAAGAAAATGGGGGCTCCAAAGAACATTATATAAATGACATTAGTGCACATGCTCCAATCACATCTATGGGACACAGGGATCTGGGATCACAGAGTGCTTAACACATGTCCGTCTAGGACAGCCGATAACAGAACAGGTTCTCAGGACTCTTTTGTAAAGATTTGTAAGATAAGTAGCATGGATGGCTTCCCTCCCAGCAGGTCCCAATCCAGCCCCAAGCTCCCAAAACTCCCTCGCTCAGCACCAACATGTAATGAAGCAGCTACACAGAAGCAAAAGGCATTTGGCAGCGCCTACATGTAGCAGAGCTGAGGTCATTTACAGGTGAACACAAGCTATCCCCTATACACAATATGGGGGATAACATGCTGATTCCTGGGTGTCCAGCCTTTTGAATAGGAGTATCCCCTTTAAGACTACACAGGTCATGCAATCACAACACCATGGTCTCCATACACCCAGCCCCGCACCCCCGACTGCAGGTCACCATGCAGGACACAATAGTTACTGGGGAACAGTCAGAGCAGAGGTGCAGACTTTTTTTTTTTTGCGGGGGGGGGGGGGGGGGGTCACATGATTAAAGTCACCCCCCCCTAGAGCAATAGTGCACAGTACCCCAATGTCTGCCATATAGGGCCTGACACATTGTCATAGAAGAGACAGCTCAGCTCAGTAAATGGCGGAGGTGAGAAGCACCTGCACCGAGAGGAGCCAAGTGACAAACTCCGCTCTGCTACACCTGTGACGAGGAAAGCAAATATGGAAGCTACTATCCTGTGACGGCAACACTACACACTACACACTACACACTACACACTACACACTACACACTACACACTACACACTACACACTACACACTACACACTACACACTACACACTACACACTACACACTACACACTACACACTACACAACTCCTCACCTGTCCGCAGCGTCAGAGTCGCAGCCTAACCCGTCTCCAGCGTACGACCTCTTATAAACCAAGCCCCGCCCACTCTCCACACTCATTGGCTGATTTTCTTAAGGGCGTATCAGTCACAAGCTTCAGGCGTCACATGATCAAGCGGTCACATGACTGCTGGGAATCCAGCTGAGGACTGGGGCGTGGTCTGTGGTCGGTTCTTTTCTGTGACTCGCAGGGGATGATGGGAAACGCGATGTCATGGCAGGTTGGAAGCCGCAGACTGTGAACCTCAAATATAGAGTTGTGGTAATTTGTACTGTTTATTGCATCTGCTGTGTAATAAAGTATATTCATAGGGGGAGATTGATGAAAGCAGGATGAAATAAAAGCTTTTGTAGTCTATAGCAACCAATCACAATGCTTGGTTACTATAGACTCCAAAGAGTTTTACTTTAAAGGGTTACTCCTAACTTCATAGGTGCACGTTGTCAGATGATTTCTTCTGTCATTTACTATTACAATTGGCAGCCGTTCTTGAGAAATTAATACTTTTCTATACAGCTTATTGCCTAGGAGACCGACCACCACTGCAGTTTAACAGCGGTGGCTGAATATGCGCAGTTCATGAGCTATTAACACTTTTTCTTTCTATAGAGCTCATTGCCTAGGAGACCAACCACCGCTGCTGTTATCCGAACATGCACAGTGCTTACAAGCTCTTTTCCATTGATCCTTTAAGCTCTTCTTTGGAGCTGGCCAGGATCGCTGGAGCGCTCTGTTACCTCCTAATCCCGGCCAGCTTCACTGCGGTGCTTACAAGCAAGACAGCAGCAGTGGTCGGTCGCCTAGGCAACAACATGTAAACAAAAGGAAAAAGAAAAGTTAAATGGGTTGTCCACTTCCAGGAATCTGTGTAAAATGTATAATAAAACTCAGCAGGTACTCCCCCTCCCTGGGCCAAGCTCTGACTCCCTGAAGCTGCTCCAGCCTCAGTGTTTGTCTACAGCGGTCACATCAACAGCACACGTCGCTGCTCTAGACAGCATGCAGCACTGAGCCCTGTGATTGGCTAGAGCGGTGAGGTGTGCTGCTGACATGATGTCTCCGCTGCTGTCAAAACACCGTGACCGGAGCAGCGGCCAGAGCTGTCACTGGACCCTGGGAGGGTGAGTACCTTCGGAGTTTGCTTTTTTATGTATTTTACACAGCTTAGGCCCCATTTTTCTGAAAGTGGTCAACCCCTTTAACATTACTTCTTTCTTTTGTTTACAGTTCCTTGACTAGGAGACCGACCACCACTGCTCTAGCTTGTAAGCACTGCACTGAAGCTGGACAGAATTTGGATGTAACAATAGGGCTCCTGCGATTCTGGCCAGCTTCAAAACAGTGCTTACAAGCTCACTCAAAACAAGCTTGTAAGCACTGTACATGTTCAGGCAACCACTGCAAGACAGTAGCGGTGCTCGGTCTCCTAGGTAAAAAGCTCCATAGAAAAGAAAGTGTTAATATCTCAAGAGCGACTAAAAATGGGACTAACTCTTTAACCCCTTCCCACCTATTCCAGTTTTCCTTATTACCCTTTTATTTTTTCTTCCTTGTCTTCCAAAAGCCATAACTTTTTTATATTACCTTCAATGTAGCTGTACGGGGACTTATTTTGTGGAACAAGTTGTAGTTGTGAATGACACCATAACATGTATTGGAAAGTTGAGAGAAAAATTCCAACTACGTTGAAATGGTGAAAAGATACTTGAAATTCTGGTATTTTTTGTTTTGTTTGTCATGGCTTCATTTTGTGGTAAACATGACCTGGCAACATGATTCTTCCAAGTCAGTAAAATTACTTCAATAGAAAACATAGTTTTTTTTTATTCTTATTATTTTAGTGGTTATAAAATTAAGAACTTCATAAAAAAATGGTTTCTTTTCTGAGACTTGATTTAAACTTTTCTGTTTTTTTTTCGTCATTATTTTTAAAACATTTTTTATTTATTCATTTTTACTTTTAGTTTTTAGTCTCCCAAGAGGACTTGAATTGATGTTCTCCTGTGAAGCCAAGCAACGGGGCTGGGCTTCATAGGAGGACCAAGGTTGCAGTTACGGGAGCCTTCAGTAGGCTTCTGGCTGCCATGGCAACCGGTTAGTTCTCCAACTGCTACTCCAGACTGTCTAGACATGCTAGGACTTGTAGTTTCTCAACAGCCTTTTATTGCAGCGAATAACAGATACTATGATAGAAAACCTTTCCTGGTGGTGACATACTGTCAATGTATTTACCTGGAAAAACTCAAAAACCCATAAGTTGTAAATAATAAAGCCACAGAACTGTATATATTATAAATGATAATATACATCATTACTCCATTATTAAAAAAAGCCCTTCCTTGACCCTACCTGCACAAACAACTACAGACCAGTCTCCAATCTTCCCTTCATCTCTAAACTCTTGGAGTTGGTCTACTCCCGCCTTACCAGTTACCTCTCCACTCACTCTCTTCCAGACTCATCACAGTCCGGCTTCCGCCCCCTACATTCTACAGAAACTGCGCTCATCAAAGTAACCAATGACCTTCTGACAGCAAAACGCAATGGTGACTACTCTCTACTCATTCTTCTTGACCTCTCTGCAGCTTTCGACACTGTTGACCACCACCTCCTACTCTCTACGCTCCACTCAATCGGCATAAAGGACAATGCTCTCTCCTGGTTCTCTTCCTACCTATCTGACCGCTCTTTCAGTGTATTGTTCGCTGGCTCCACTTCTTCCCCCTTCCTCTCTCTATTGGGGTTCCTCAGGGTTCAGTCCTTGGCCCTCTTCTCTTCTCTCTCTACACAGCCCCAATTGGACAGACCATCAGCAAATTTGGCTTTCAGTACCATCTTAATGCTGATGACACATAACTATGCACCTCATCCCCTGACCTCACCACCGCTGTACTACAGAACACCAGTCACTGGCCGCAGTTTCCAACATCATGTCCGCTCTCTATCTGAAACTCAACCTTTCCAAAACTGAACTTCTTCTGCTCCTGCCATCTACTCACCTCCCTAAATCTGACATCTCTCTCTCCATGTGTGGCACCACATTAACACAGCAGGCGCACTGTCTGGGTGTTGTGTTTGACACCAATCTTTTCTTCACCTCCCATATACAATTTCTTACCCGCTCTTGTCGCTTGCGCCTGAAGAACATCTCTAGAATCCGCCCCTTTCTCACCTTGGAAGCAACTAAAACCCTCACTGTTGCCCTAATCCACTCCCGCCTTGACTACTGTAACTCTCTATTAATTGGCCTCCCCCTCACTCGACTTTCCCCTCTCTAGTCCATCCTTAATGCTGCAGCCAGGGTCATCCATCTGGCTAATCGTTACTCAGATGCTTCCGCTCTGTGCCGGTCATTGCACTGGCTGCCCATACATTATAGGATCAAATTTAAATTGCTTGTTTTCACCCACAAAGCTCTCCACAGTGCGGCACCACCCCTGCATCACTTCCCTTATTTCTGTTTATCGGCCTACTCGTTCTCTACGCTCCGCAAGCGACTTTCGACTAACATCCGCACTAATCCGTACCTCCCACTCTCGGCTCCAAGACTTCTCCCGAGCTGCACCTATTCTTTGGAATGCTCTACCCCAAGAAATTAGGATGCATCACAACTTACACAGTTTTAGCCGCTCCCTAAAAACACACCTGTTTAGGGCGGCCTATCATGTTCCCTAATCAAAGTCCTTTTATATTCTTATAGCCCATTCATTATTTCTCCAAACATAAGTCTCCACCGAACCCAAAAGCACTACAAATACTGGCTGGTGATAACCTCATGCAGCCTTTATCTATCCCTCATCCCCTCAAGATGGCTGTACCATCATTGTAAATAAGCTCCTGTACTTTGTGTCACCCCCACCTCATTGTAGATTGTAAGCTCTTACGAGCAGGGTTGTCATTATTTTTGCTTTAATAATTGTATTATCTTTAGCTATGTTACTTATGACTGTTGAATATAAACCTCTGAATTGTAAAGTGCTGCGGAATATGTTGGCGCTATATAAATAAAGATTATTATTATTATTATTATTAAATGATAAGAAAAATAACTAGATTCTATCTAAAATATCTAAAAGGATGAGACGGCGGCAACACTCTCAATTTAATCACCATGCAACATTTCGGCTAACAAGCCCTTTTCAAGCATAACTAAGGCTTCATTCACATGTCCGTGGAACATCTGTTTTTTTCACAGATACAACAGGTACACATTATAATCTTTGGTGTTATTCACATGTCTGTGTTTTTTCATGGTGAGACATGTCCATTTTTTTCCGGTATCACAAATGAAAAGTGCCAATACAAGTCTATGGACTTTTGAAAAACACATACAGCACACGGATGGCATCAGTGTATAGTCTGTGCTGTCTGTATTCAACATTGCAAAGGTTAAAGGAAGCTTTATAATTTATTTAGCCATCCGTAAAAAATACTGATGACACTGATGGTAAAAACAGACACACAGACCGTACACTGATGGCACACTCATCTAAAACACTGATGATACCGGTACCATTTTTTCACGTACGTGTTTAACCGGTTCCCGACCGCCCACTGTAGATAAACGTCGGCGCTTGCCGGGCTCTGTGCAGCGCCGACGTTTAAAAACGGTGGGTGGTCTCGCAGTGCTCAGGACCCCCAGGGTCCTGCAAGCACTGCGATTCCGGTGCAGAGCGTTAGCTCTGACAGGGTACATCATCGGGACCTGATTAGATCAGGTCCCAGTGATGTTAACCCTTTGCTGTCTGCTATATGCTGTGATCTATAGTGATCACGGCATATAGGAGACAGCAGGAAGAGAGGGGGTCGTCTTACTTACCTCCGAAGACCTCCGTTTCGTTTGAGGACCTGGGGTTGCTATGGCAGCTGGAGGTCACATGACCGCCTCCAGCTCTGCCATATATGGTGTCCTTCCTGTCTGACTTCAGCCTGTATGTAGCTGAAGTCAGACAGGAGACTCTGACTGAAACAGTCAGTGAAGATCTCATATAATGTAATATATGTGTATTACATTACATGAGATCAGTGATCAGAAAAATAAAAATACAGGGACTAAGTAAAAATGTAAAAAAAAGTAAAAAAAAAGTTTTTAAACTATTAAAAAAAAAAATCACAAAATAAATAAAAATAAATAAATAAAATATTAAACCAATAAATCCGTAAATTATTACAAAACCAAAAAAAGTACACATATTTGGTATCGCCGCGTCCGAAACAACCCGAGCTATAAAACTGTCACACTAATTAACTCCTTCTGTGCACACCGTAATAAAAATAAATAAAAAACAGAGCAAAAAAATATGCTTTTTCATCATATCGCCAAACAAAAAGTGGAAAAAAATGCGATCAAAAAGCAGAATAGAAATAAAAATGGTACCACTGAAAACATCATGTTGTTCCGCAAAAAAAAGCCGCCATACAGCTCCATCAGCCAAAAAATAAAAAAGTTATAGCGCTCAGAATAAAGCAATGCAAAAAAAATATTTTTTTTTCTATAAAATTGTTTTATTGTGTAAAAGCGCCAAAACATAAAAAAAATACAGTAAGTGTAGTATCACTGTAAACGTACTGACCCGAAGAATAACGCTGCCTGATCACTTTTACCACACGCAGAACGGCATAAAAAAAACCTCAAAAAACAATTCCTGAAGTGTTTGTTTTTGTTAACTTTACCTCCCAAAAAACGGAATAGAAAGCGATCAAAAAATGTCACGTGCCCAAAAATGGTTCCAATAAAAATTTCAACTCGTCCCGCAAAAAACAAGCCGTTACATGACTCTATCGGCCGAAATATGGAAAAATTATAGCTCTCAAAATATGGTGATGCAAAAACTAGATTTTGCAAAAAAAAGCGTATTTTAGTGTGTGACAGCTGTCAGTCATAAAAACCCGATATAAATCTGGTATCTCTGTAATCGCACCGACCCGAAGAATAAAGTAATCTAATCAGTTATATCACACTAGGAACGGCATAAAAAATAAATAAAACAAATATTATTCACCTGCTACTGATTTGTTTATTATGTCTCCCAAAGATCCCACTAAGGCTCTGCTCACATTTATCCTGTGCTCTGCGCTGAGCACTTACACCAGAGTTTCCGTGTAAATCTCTGAAATACGTGATTCAGCCAGAACCCATGATGGAAGATTCCCTGTAATGAGGCAGATATAGGCCACTGTGGATGCCGTCTAGCCTGGGATCCCACGGTGTCATTTGTTTTAGGCGTGCATAAAAGTGCGGTTGGCCACAGTTTTGTGCACTTCTGAAAAAAAGGACACCACTAAACAGAGGCCAGACGGAGTCCAGAGTAACTCTGCTGCCTCATTACAGTGAATGGATCCTGCAGGGGTTTCATCTGAATTACATCACTTGGAAAATTAGATGGAAACCCCGATGTAAGTGCTCAGCCTAGAGCGCCGGATAAATGTTACGTAAAATGTTCCCAATAAAAGCTTCAACTCAGTCCTCAAAAAAAGCTAGTCCCCACTCAGGTCCATCATCTGTTAAAAATATAAGGGACTTCCAAGTTACTGGTAGCAGAAAGGCTCTGGAAAAGCAAAATGGTCCTTGCCTCCCAAAAGAAATTCAGAAAATTTTGTGCTCCCAAATCCAAATGCCTATTCTACAATAATTTGTTCTCCAATTGTCAAATAGCGCTCCTTCCCCCTCAAATCTCACCGTATGGCTAAGTGGTACGATACAGCCACATATGGGGTATTGACACTTTTAGAAGAAATTGTGTGACACATTTCGGCACCATTTTTACCCATTGCCCTGTGTGAAAATGTAAAATCTGAGGGTAAAACATTTTTTTGTGGTAAAAATATAATTATGCTTTTTTCACTGCCCAATGGTATAAATTTAAAAATTAAAAAATGCTCACTACTTCCCTAGATGAATTCCTTGAGAGGTGTAGTTTACAAAATGGGGTCACTTGTGGGGGTTTCTGCTGTTTTGGCATGTCAGCGACTCTTCAAATGTGACATGGTGTCTGCTGCCTATCCCAGCCAACATAGCGCTTCTTTCTCTTCCGAACCCTGCCGTACACCAAAGCAGTGGTTTTCCCCCACATATGGGGTATCGGCCTACTCAGGAGAAATTGTACAACAAATTTCATGGTGCAATTTATCCTGTTACCCTTATGATAATGCAAAATTAGGGAATGAAAAACATTTTTTATGGGAAAAATGTGAAAATTTTATTTTTACGGCTCAATATTATAAACTTCTGTGAAGCAGCTGGGGGTGCAAGGTGCTCACCACACATCTAGATAAGTTCCCTAAGGGGTCTAGTTTCCAAAATGGTGTCACTTGTGGGGGGTTTCCACTGTTTAGGCACATCAGGAGCTCTCCAAACGCAACATGGCGTCCGCTAATTATTCAAACAAATTTTACATTCAAAAAATCAAATGGCGCTCCTTCCCTTTCAAACCCTGCCATGTGCCCAAACAGTAATTTGCCTCCACATATGGGGTATCGGCGTGTTCAGGAGAAATTGCACAACAAATTTCATGGTGCAATTTATCCTGTTACCCTTATGATAATACAAAATTAGGGAATGAAAAACATTTTTTGAGGGAAAAATGTGAAAATTTTATTTTTACGGCTCAATATTATAAACTTCTGTGAAGCAGCTGGGGGTGCAAGGTGCTCACCACACATCTAGATAAGTTCCCTAAGGGGTCTAGTTTCCAAAATGGTGGCACTTGTGGGGGGTTTCCACTGTTTAGGCACATTAGGGGCTCCCCAAATGTGACATGGCGTCCGCTAATTATTCAAACAAATTTTACATTCAAAAAGTCAAATGGCGCTCCTTCCCTTTCAAACCCTGCCATGTGCCCAAACAGTGGTTTTCCTCCACATATGGGGTATCAGCGTGTTCAGGAGAAATTGCATAACAAATTTCATGGTGCAATTTATCCTATTACCCTTATGATAATGCAAAATTAAGGGATGAAAAACGGTTTTGTGGGAAAAATGTGAAAATTTTATTTTTTACAGCTCAATATTATAAACTTCTGTGAAGCACCTTGGGGTTCAAGGTGCTCACCACACATCTAGATAAGTTCCCTAAGGGGTCTAGTTTCCAAAATGGTGTCACTTGTGGGGGGTTTCCACTGCTTAGGCACATCAGGAGCTCTCCAAACGCAACATGGCGTCCGCTAATTATTCAGACAAATTTTACATTCAAAAAGTCTAATGGCGCTCCTTCCCTTCCGAACCCTGCCGTGCGCCCAAACAGTGGTTTTCCCTCACATATGGGGTATCAGCACGCTCAAGAGAAATTGCACAAAAAAATTTGGGGTCCATTTTTTCATGTTACCCCTGTGAAAATAAAAAAATTGGGTCTAAAGTAACATTTTTGTGAAAAAAGTTAAATGTTAATTTTTTTCTTCCACATTCCAAAAATTCCTGTGAAGCACCTGAAGGGTTAATAAAGTTCTTGAATGTGGTTTTGAGCACCTTGAGGGGTGCAGTTTTTAGAATGGTGTCACTTTTGGGTATTTTCTGTCATAAAGACCCCTCAAAGTGACTTCAAATATGATGTGGTCCCTAAAAAAATGTTTTTGTAAATTTTGTTGGAAAAATGAGAAATCGCTGGTCAACTTTTAACCCTTATAGCTCCCTAACAAAAAAAAATTTGGGTTCCAAAATTGTGCTGATGTAAAGTAGACATGTGGGAAATGTTATTTATTAACTATTTTGTGTGACATATCTCTCTGATTTAAGGGCATGAAAATTCAAAGTTTGAAAATTGCAAAATTTTCAAAATTTTCGCCAAATTTCCGATTTTTTCACAAATAAACGCAAGTGATATCGAAGAAATTTTACCACTATCATGAAGTACAATATGTCACGAAAAAACAATCTCAGAATCAGGGGAATACGTTGAAGCGTTCCAGGGTAATTACTTCATAAACTGGCAGTGGTCAGAATTGAAAAAATTGGCCTGGTCACGAAGGCAAAAACAGGCTCTGGCGCGAAGTGGTTAAACAGGGATGTGTGAATGACGGCTAATAGTGTATAAGGTGACCTATTTATACTCACACTTGTGCACCATCCATAATTAGTGAATAATTGAACAGACTTTTCCAAAAATATATAGGATCAAGTGTAATACAGTATATATTACTATATAAAACTACAAATTCGCACAGTAATACCGTGTGATGAGTGAATTATGTAATATAGACTCTTAAACAATAAATGTGTTCATAAACATCCTGTGTCAAAATCGTTATGCAATCAATACCCAGGCGCTTCAACATTTTTTTTTTAATTGCATCTTGCTCAAAAACCCCCGCTAACTTCGCAGCGTCTGTCCCAGCATAGTGCATGTCACGCGCATCCTCTTGCGTCCACACTCTCCTCTATCAACTGTTTGTGCGTGCATAACTTGCACTTGCGATAAGAGGCGGTAAATCACAGCCATCCATGAAGAGAGAAACAAAAAATCCACTGACAGCTCAAGCGAATTCATCAAATGCAAGCATGGTGGCACCAAATGTATCAGAGGTGCCATGATGAAGCAGAGTATCATGCCACCTCCTTGCTGCCTTCCTTACTATGGTGATATCATTTTTATGCTTGTGTCCATTGTTACTGATCACTGGCCGTTTTTAAAGTGGTTTTCCCGTTTTGGAAAACCCCTCTTCCCTGGCTGCAATTAGCTTTTTTAAAAACAAACAAACTGACTTTACTCACCATCCCCAGGTCCAGTTCTGAGCCTCCACTGCGGCTCCTGGTGTCTACAATTGTCTGCAGCACTGACATCAACAGCACTGCAGCCAATCACTGAGTTCATCTGCTCTAAATGCCTCGTGCCATCAACTCAGGCAGAGCTGCTGCGCTTAGTTATTGGCAGCAGTGCTGTGGTGTTAGCGCTGCAGACAATAACAGACACTAAGAGCAGTGATGGAGACTCAGTGTTTGCCCCTGGATGGTGAGTAATGCACAGTTTAAGTTTTTA
The DNA here is from genome assembly GCF_046119375.1 of Phyllobates terribilis. Classification (NCBI taxonomy): domain Eukaryota; kingdom Metazoa; phylum Chordata; class Amphibia; order Anura; family Dendrobatidae; genus Phyllobates; species Phyllobates terribilis. The sequence goes on along the minus strand of NW_027362765.1, from coordinate 150,895,559 downwards.
AACAAATTGCAGCCAGGGTTTAAAGGAGTTTTCCTAAACTGGAAAACACCTTTAAACACAGCCAGCAATTAAACACAATGTACACAAACCTAAAATTGGCAGCACCAGGCCTAAAGACAGAAGAATACAATAAGTAAAAGGATATGTTTGTCAAAAAAGGCAAAAAAAGAAACAAAATTTCTAGATCTCCACTCCTCTTCAGGTGGACACCCTCCCTATCTCTAGGAGTATGCATGTGAGTACTAAGAAAGGGATTTGATTATTGCTAAAAAACAACAACTTTAAATGGTATGTGTTTTGGAATTAACCCCTCTTAAGACATATTAAAGGTATGACTATGACTAATCATCTTATGTACAATCCCTTCACCAGTCACCTGAGCCATTAACCCATCGTAATCCATTCCCCCTATTTTAACATATACAAAATATAAAAACATTACAAAAAAATACAACACCTCCAATATAGATAATTTATCTAAAAGAATCTTTCTTTTTTGGGTATTCTACCAATCCATTTGCTATATGCATAATAAAAGCATAAAATACATTCATTTAAAAGGAATCTGTCACCCCTTTGAGGATTTGGAGTTAATAATATGGGCATACAGGTTGTATTCAGGTGACATTAGCCATACCTGTATGCCTCCTGGATGTGGCCTTGTTCAGTAAAAATCATCTTTTATAGCTTTGATCTACCTGGCTTGCCGGAAGATAAGACTACCTGGTCTCTCATTATACAAGATTTTTCCTCCCCTCCTCTTCAGTGACCCTTTAACGTCATGTGCGCGGCCAGAAATCCCGCGCCTGAGCATTTTGCCTGCCGTTTCTCTTCTGCACTGCTCTGCTCTTCTGTCTTCAATTTTGATGTACGCAGGCGCCAGAGAGTCACTGTAACTTCTGGTCCCAGTGATCTCTGGTGCTGTCACGGGATTACCACGACAGTTTGGAGCCAGAACACCTCAGCATCGGATGGCTCCTACTCCAGCTCCGAGAAGAAGCACTTCTCCGTCATTTTAAATGTGTGTTTATTTCTTCTGGCAGAACAAGGGTTAAGCAGCCATGTTGGAATTCCCTGTGCTCACAGCTGAGCTTGGTTGGCCACTCCTTTTCCCTTTATAATCTGGGCTCTAATACAAATCCTTGTCATAACTAGCTTTTGCTGCATGGATAACGGAGGGAGAGGAGTTGTTATGAGAAGGAGAGTTGAAGGAATTATTTGTGACTGTAGTCTGGTTTGTACACCTGGTAATTCCTTATCCTTCTCCATTTTTGGTTTATTCCCCTACCTTCACACCCGGTGCTTTCCTCTGTTATATGTGAGTGAATATTTAGTGTGCCTGGAGTTTTCTGTTTACCCCTGTCTGTGTAACCCTGTTTGTCGGGTTGGTGTACTACGGTGCACAGTAGTGCCCCCTTCTCTGGGTGGGGGGAGTGAACAGATGGAGGACTTATTCAGGAGTTAGGGCGAGGGTGGAGGGCCCGGCATTCTCAACTTTAGAGGTATCCCGGGGAATAGGGCAAGCTAGGGCGCACCCTAGTGTTAGGGACAGTGTAGGAGCCCCTGGTCACCCAACAGCTGTGTCGTGACAGGTGCACAGTGAAGATGAATTCCCCACAGTGCACAGGCATGATTTTTATGGTGTTGAAATCACCATTATGCACCGTAGATTAATGATGGAATACGCTATGATTTTTTATATTATGTTGATGTTATTTTGTTATTTCTATGCTTGTTAATCATTTCCCTCGGTGTCATGGTTGTTCTGTCCACATATTGCAAGCCACATGGACATTCCAACGTATAAATGACCGATTCACTCCCACAATTTAAAACCTGTTTAATATGAATTGCTAATCCTGAAATACACCACCAAAGACACATCACTGTCACAGTCAATTCAGTATTTGGCTGTGTGCCCACGTAGCATTTTTCAAGCGTATATGCTGCGGAATTTCCGCAGCGTAAACGCTTGAAAAACGCATGTATGTCCGCACCCCATGTTCCCCAATGGGATTCCGCAAGTTCTATGCACATGCTGCGGATTTTTCCGCAGCGTTTATGCCGCGTTCAAAAATCCGCAGCATGTCATTTAATTTTGCGTTTCCGCAAGCGGAATTGCCTTTGTCCAATGCATAAAAAACGCAAGGCAATTCCGCATGTGGAAAACGCGTGATAAACGCGCGAAAAATGCGCGATAAACGCGTGCGGAATTCCGCATGCGTTTTTCCGGGAGAGGACTTGCATTTATGCAGCAGAAATTTTCTGCTTCATAAATGCAACGTGGGCACATAGCCTTTAAAACCAATGTAAAAAAAGGAACATAATTGTAACAACTACATTATATAACCCATATGATGATCACCATGAAAAAAAAGAACAAAAAACAATGGCAGAATTGCTAGAACCATTAAAACAAAATTATATGTTCCCCAAAGTTCACTGTTAAATTGCCTCTAGATGCCATGACGAAGGTCAGATGGTCCCTGACAGTCTTTGTTTGCTTTGAAGTATAACGAAGGGTACATCCTCAAGAACACTGCAGCCCATTGCCAAGACTGACAGAGTCTTTCGGAGCAGCCGGGGTTTAACATTTTTATGGCAATTTTTTTTAATGTAAATATATTTATACATTTATTTATACAATATATACAGCACCGTGGCCTTGCAGAGCTGGGGTCTGGGGATTCAATCTCACCAGGGACAGCATATGCAAGAAGTTTGTATGTTCTCCTTGTGTGCGTGGGTTTCCTCCAGGTTCTCCGGTTTCCTCCCACACTCCAAAGACATACTGATAGGGAATATAGATTGTGAGCCAAAATGGGGACAGCGATGATGTAAAATAGGCATGTTTTTGATGCGTCTTTTACATACGTTTTAGTGCAGGTTTTTCCCCACTCATTAGTGTGAGTGAAATCTGCAGCAAAAACACTGAAAGAATTGACATCCTGCAGATTTAAATCTGCACCAAACCTGCAAGTCAAAAATAGGCAACGTGTGCATGAGACTTCAGGATTCTCATTCACTTTGTTGCCATCAAGAAATCCTTCAGGTTTTTTGATAAATCTGAGCAGAAAAAAAGCAACAAATCAACAACGTGTGCACAGGCCCTAAGAGAAATCTCCACACTTACGTGCCTTGGCTGCAACCAACAAGGTTATTAATGCTTGTCTGAGGAACGTTCTGCCACACTGAATGCACTTGGGCATCCACTGCTGGCAGCTGACGTTTGAATTGCCGACCAATGACGGCTCAGGGGCTGTGTGGTCTGCCACCATGGATGGTACGCCCGAGATATATATATATATGCACACACAAACATATTACATACTGTTACGCACCTCTCCTGCGTATCCCTGGCGTCGCCTCCTACCCCTGGCGCCGCTGCCCTCTGTTGTGCTCCGACCTGGGTTTTGGAAGTTGCTTGGCATGGCTCTATGACATCATCTCTCTAGGCCTCTTAAGGCCCACTAAGACATACACCTGTGTCTTTAACTCCTAGTCCTGTGTTTGGTATGCTCTCATCCTTGAAGACCTCTGAGTTGTTGTCCACCTTTGGCCTTGCCAGTTACCTGTCAAGTGCGATCTTTTGGATTATCCTCCAGCCGCATTAGCTCTCAGTCTATATTGGACAATCTCTGAGTGGTGTTTCGGACTGGCTGTATTCTCTCTACATTTGTCCTCCTGTAGTCTCCAGTGTGCCAGTCCTCACACCCCACGAACCTTCCTGTCTTCTGCAGCAAAGCCCGGGGTCTGTGTACCTACCCTGACCTAAGGCTTCATGGATCCACCTCACCAGGTGAGCCTAACACATACTATATAAAACATACACTCAAATACACTGCTCAAAAAAATAAAGGGAACACTTAAACAACAGAATATAACTCCAAGTACATCAAACTTCTGTGAAATCAAACTGTCCACTTAGGAAGCAACACTGATTGACAATCAATTTCACATGCTGCTGTGCAAATGGAATAGACAATAGATGGAAATTATTGGCAATTATCAAGACACCCTCAATAAAGGAATGGTTCTGCAGGTGGGGACCACAGACCACATCTCAGTACCAATGCTTTCTGGCTGATGTTTTGGTCACTTTTGAATGTTGGTTGTGCTTTCACACTCGTGGTAGCATGAGACTGACTCTACAACCCACAGAAGTTGCTCAGGTAGTGCAGCTCATCCAGGATGGCACATCAATGCGAGCTGTGGCAATAAGGTTTGCTGTGCCTGTCAGCGTAGTGTCCAGAGGCAGGAGGCGCTACCAGGAGACAGGCCAGTACACCAGGAGACGTGGAGGGGGCCGTAGGAGGGCAACAACCCAGCAGCAGTACCGCTACCTCCGACTTTGTACAAGGAGGAACAGGAGGAGCACTGCCAGAGCCCTGCAAAATGACCTCCAGCGGGCCACAAATGTGCATGTGTCTGCACAAACGGTTAGAAACCGACTCTATGAGGGTGGTATGAGGGCCCGACGTCCACAGATGGGGGTTGTGCTCACAGCCCAACACCGTGCAGGACGCTTGGCATTTGCCACAGAACACCAAGATTGGCAAAGTCGCCACTGGCGCCCTGTGCTCTTCACAGATGAAAGCAGGTTCACACTGAGCACATGTGACAGACTCTGGAGACGCCGTGGAGAGCGTTCTGCTGCCTGCAACATCCTTCAGCATGACCAGTTTGGCAGTGGGTCAGTAATGGTGTGGGGTGGTATTTCTTTGGAGGGCCGCACGGCCCTCCATGTGCTCGCCAGAGGTAGCCTGACTGCCATTAGGTATTGAGATGAGATCCTCAAACCCCTTGTGAGACCATATGCTGGTGCGGTTGGCCCTGGGTTCCTCCTAATGCAGGACAATGTCAGACCTCATGTGGCTGGAGTGTGTAAGTAGTTCTTGCAAGATGAAGGCATTGAAGCTATGGACTGGCCCGCCCGTTCCCCAGACCTGAATCCGATTGACACATCTGGGACATCATGTCTCGCTCCATCCACCAACGTCACGTTGCACCACAGACTGTCCAGGAGTTGGCGGATGCTTTAGTCCAGGTCTGGGAGGAGATCCCACAGGAGACCATCCGCAACCTCATCAGGAGCATGCCCAGGCATTGTAGGAAGGTCATACAGGCACATGGAGGCCACACACAATACTGAGCCTCATTTTGACTTGTTTTAAGGACATTACATCAAAGTTGGATCAGCCTGTAGTGTGTTTTTCCACTTTAATTGTGGAGGTGACTCCAAATCCAGGCCTCCATTGGTTAATAAATTTGATTTCCATTGATGATTTTTGTGTGATTTTGTTGTCAGCACATTCAACTTTGTTCAGAACAAAGTATTCAATGAGAATATTTCATTCATTCAGATCTAGGATGTGTTATTTGAGTGTTCCCTTTATTTTTTTGAGCAGTGTACATACAGTATGTGATATATACACATACTCATGATTTCCTCTTCAGTCTCCCCGCCTTCGGACAATGGAGTGAGAGATCAGCAGCCACTCCCTGAGCAAATTTCCTCCTTGCAATGGATCTCTGGCACCAAAGGTCAGACGACTTAGAGAAGCAGCCGTGCCAGAACAATTTCCATATTCTTAACCTTCCAAAAGTGCCAAGGGCCAAAATCCTGATGCCTTTATTGAGAAATGGATCAATTAACTTATTCCTATTGCTCCATTTTCAGCAGCTAAACCTTAAATGGGGTTCATCAGAATCACTGTAAATGATGGCAGCTGTGTACTGACTACTATTTAGCATGTGTGTAAGGCTAGCGTCACAGGACCATTTTCTCTCCATCTGAGAAAATCAGTCCGGTTAGGCTGGGTGCCCACGTAGCGTTTTTCAAGTGTTTATGCTGCGGAATTTCCGCAGCGTAAACGCTTGTTAAACGCTAGGTAATCCGCACCCCATGGTCCCCAAGGGGATTCCGCATGTTCTATGCACATGCTGCGGATTTTTCCGCAGCGTTTATGCTGCGTACAAAAATCCGCAGCATGTCATTTAATTTTGCGGACTGTACATTTGTACAAGCGGCTTCTATGCGTCTCTATGTGCGGATGGTACCCAGTTCTGGAGGAGAGGAGACTCTCATCCAGACCTGGGTACCATTGTACCTGTAAAAAAAGAATAAAATAACAAATAAAGTTATATTCACCTGTCCGGCGGCTTCTCTCTGAATGCCGGCATCGCTTGAGGACCTGCGGTGACGTCACAGTCATGTGACCGCAGGCCCTTCACCGCTCTGTCTCGCGATATGCCGGCAGCCGGGAACCAGACAGGAACGAGCGCTGCTGCACACACCGGGGCCTCGGGGGTGAGTATAGCTTTATTTGTTTTAATTTTTACGGTCACACTGTATAAATCCATGCCGTTTGCATGGATTTATACAGTGTGACCTAGTTGTCAAGCACTTTCCAAGTGATGCTATCGCCTGGAAAGTGCTTGTCAATCTGCATGCGGAAACGCATGTGAATCCGCATGTATTCCGCATGTATTCTGCAGGAAAAACGCATGCACAATCTGCATGCGTTTTTTCTGCCAGGGAGATGCAGAAATGCTGCAGAAATTTTCTGCTTCATTTCTGCATCGTGGGCACATAGCCTTATGCTAATCACACTCTGATCAGAGTGGGAAATTATCCTTTGAGGCAAATTGTCCATGCAACGATTTTTTTCCTTGGACCACTTGGTCTGAAGAAAAAAAATCAGACGTGCACAGCTCTATAAAATAACATGGGTACGAGTGCTATCTATCAAAACCACTGATGGCACTTGTCCAGTTTAAACAGTTGTGTGCATGAGCCCTAAATGTGATTGTCTAATTCTGAACACAATCACATCCCCGGTTATAATAGGGTGTTCACGCTCATGCAACCACATTATTTTAGTTCTGTATTTTTCTTTTACCACTCAAAAAGATTTCAGTTGGCTTTTCAGTTGAATTACCGTATACAAGTTATGAGTGACATTAAAGATGGAAAAGGTTCTGCAATGACTCTTATTGGTATAATCTTTTTTACATGCCAAAAAAATGGCATTTTAACAGGAGTGTGTAGACTTTTTATATTCACTATACATTTCATGGGATAGCGAAGAGGTCCTCACAATCCTTGACTAAAACCTTTGCAAAATGATATTTCCCTTTGGAATCTTCAGAATGTGATTAAGACCTCTGTAATGTTATAGAACTGCTGCTTATACCTGGAGGTAATGGGAAAACTGTATACTGTAACATCTCATGAGAAGATTAATGTTATACCTCCATCTACAGCAGTAGAAACCAGTTAATGTCTAAACATACCCACAGCTTACATTTGATTGAACCGTCTCATTTATGTTTTTTATCAGTCAATGTATTTAGACAGATAATACTATCAGACACCTATAGCCCCCATGACACCTTTACAGGATTCTTGTCACGGGGTTACCGCGACAGAGAGGTTTTAGAGAACTGCAGCGTTTTGGGCATAGTTCACACACACTGGGCCGAAGCTCCTCTCCAGTTTATTAACTTACTGCTTTTTGCCAGCAGTGCGGGAGTTAATCTGGTTTGCTGGGTTTTGCTGAGATTCTGGTCTCTTCCCTTCTATATAGACTCAGCTCTGACTTCCTGGAGTGTCAATGATCAGTTCTTCTGCCTGACTTGGAGGGTGAAGGAGGAGCGTTTTGTATAGGAGCTTGGAGGTTTACTTAGCTATCCTGGTTGCTGTTTTACTGCGTGTTTACCTGCTTTCTCTCCTTTTTGGTTTCCCCTCCTTAACTCCCTTGTGTTTCCTCTGTGGCTGAGTGAGCATTTCGTGTGACTGCTATTTTAGTTTTCTGTTTACCCTGTCTGTATTTCCCTGTCTTGTCACAGTATCATTATTTTGTACTGTCTTCCTCCCTGGGGGGAGAGAGGGTCACTGTCAGGGCCTGTGCAGGAGTTAAGGAGATGCTGGCGGCTCAGGCCTCCTCACCATTAGAGGTACCTCTGAGATAAGGGAAAGTCAGGGTCCCCCTAGTGTGGCAGGGACAGGGGCAGGTCCCAACACTCAGCCATTTCCAGGTTTCGCCGTTTACGACGTTACAATTCTATTTGTTCATTCATAATATTCTGACCCACTTAGAGTATGTTGAGGGGCCCAATACCCAACAGATAGCTGTCTGCAAAATGATGGCTCAGCCAATTGTCCTACTGGCAGTAATCTCGTGATTTCTACAAACATAGGAGCTCTCGCTCTGTCAAGTACTACTGTGTTCTCTGTGAGGAAGCTGCTGCTAGATTCAGCTTATCTTGCCGAGAACAAAAGGATCGGCAGTCTGAAATAGGACAAATGCTGGATTCTTATGTCCCCGACATCACCTGTTGTGTGAGAGTTGGATGGCCACCATATGCAATAGACTGTTGGTTGATCCTGCTGATATTGGCAGGTTCAACTGAGTTTAGTCTAATCTGTATGTGGGCCTTAAGTTTTAGTCATCTTTGGTGTTGAGCACGTTCCTAGCCTGCGAGCCATAGTTTTGCAGTACAGACTTCCCCCAGTATTTTTTAGTGTATACACTTGGCTATTTTACTCTTTGTGTTATTAGTTTATAGCAAAAATTGTAGGTGGTGATGAAAGTATCGTATCAAACATATTATGTTTTCTTCAAGCTTCATTATGGCTTTACTATTTCAGGCATGAATGATATAGTGGATAAAGTAGTTTCACTTCCCATGTATAACTTACAGATGGGTGAAAAGGAGAAATCAGTTTGTGCACTGTCAAGTCCATGCACAATGTGGTAATGTTAAAATGTATTTCACTGAATCTGGTGGTTGGACTCTCCTAGAAAAATAATGACTTTGTTCCTGCCTTGTATCCTATGTTTAATGACACCCACTTGATATCAGACTCCGTTCCCTGCTCAGATAAACCTTGGTTTCAGGGGGCAGCACATGCTTTTCCTACATCATACTCATCAGGCATATCTCCTTATACATAGATCCTTGTGACTCTGATGGCAGATACATGTTTACTTAGGCTTTAATTAATAATAATCCTTATGACTTCCTCTGTACGTGTGTGTGTGTGTATATATATATATTTATATATATATATACATATATATATATACAGGGTGGGCTATTTATATGGATACACCTAAATTAAATGGGAATGGTTGGTGATATCAACTTCCTCTTTGTGACACATTAGTATATGGGAGGGGGAAAACTTTTGCAGATGGGTGGTGACCATGGTGTGCATGGCCCACGCTGTGTATGTATGTAGGTATGTATGTGCTCATTTTTGACTAACCCTACTAGGAAACCTAGATAGAATCCCTGACCAACAATACACTATGTGCATTTCTGGAGAGCCACAATACCTTTCATAAGGAATCAAGAGTCCTGGCATTCACGTAGGGTTTTTCCGTTTCTATTATTTGTCAAAACTGGATGCCTTTCAGCCCGTTCGAGCTCTTGTTTCCTTATTATCTGTCTTCCTTGTGCACCACCATTGCAGCAGAGTGCCAATGTCTTTAGATTTCTACAATACCTTTGACAGTTCCCATACAATCGGACAATCTTCAGAATCAATGTGAGGAATCTATGTTCACATAGTAACAATGCATTTCGATGTACTACGAAATATTGGAATGGGTCCATGGCTAAGTGATTTCCCAGATCTCAATCCCATTGAGAACCTGTGATAAATCCTCAAAAGACAGGTGGACAAACAAAAGCACAGAAATTTGAATAAACTCCAAGCACTGATTAGGCAAGAGTGGGTTGTCATCACTCAGGATTTGGTCCAGAAACTGATATCCAGCTGCCAGGACGAATTGCAGAAGTCTTGAAAAATAAAGGTTGTGGTAGATCGATTCACTCGGCTGCACATAAAGGTAGACACAGGAGCACTGTCTCTTTAAATTTTCTGATGGTTTATTAAGAGTACTGCATAAACCATGGCAATGTTAGCAAAAAAACACGGCCTTCCCGGCCTAACAGGAAAAACAAAACATAACGTATGCCACAGTCCTTGTTGCTACGGGTAACCGCCAGAACAACCCAAGGTTTAGCTTTCCTTCACATGACAATACAGCTCCAGAGCTTAATAATAATAATTTTATATAGCACCAACATATTATGCAGCACTTTACAATTAAGCGGGGACATGTACAGACCATAAATTCAATACAAGGTAAGACAGTTTAAAGTTACATTAGGAGTGAGGTCCCTGCTCGCAAGCTTACAATCTACAAGGAAATGGGGGGACACAATAGGTGAAAAGTGCTTGTTATTTCAGGTCTAGCAATTATAATAAATAGTGATTTTCATAGAGAGCATCATGATCTGGTCATCAGCCAGTGTGTTTAAGTGCAATAATAAGTATCGAGTGCAGTTATCCTGTGCATGGAGGCAGGCCCAGCGTCAGTTCCCAGCGCACCTAGGCAAGTGCCTCCCCCTGCTTGCTCAGGGCCCCAGCACAATACTTACCTCTCCCTGTGCCTCCACAGCTCTGGCCTCTTCCGTCTCTTGACTGTGACGTCTCAGGTCAGAATGCGCGATGGCATCTTTCCAGTGCGCCCTCTGCTGAGCAGTCACAGTGCAGAGAGCGGGAAGACACCGGTGACGCTGAGGAGTCCGGAGCAGAGCAGCAGCAGCAGGAGAGGTGAGGTAAGGTGAGTAGTTTTTATTTTATGGAGCATTATATGGGGCCCGTACAGGATGGAGCATTATATGGGGCCCGTACAGGATGGAGCATTATATGGGGCCCATACAAAATGGAGCAATATATAGGGCCCATACAGGATGGAGAAATATATGGGGCTCAGTCTGCATGGAGCATTATATGGGGGACAGTATTCTGTATGGAGCATTATATGTGGGCCAGTATACTGTATGGAGCATTATATGGGGGACAATGTACTGTATGGAGCATTATATGGGGGCAAGTATCCTGTAGGGAGCATTATATGGGGCCCATAATACTGTATGGAGGACTATACTGTCCAGTCTGCAATGTGCGCTGCGAGGATTCACCGGTTTCTGAGGTATTGTAGAATTTACAATAGATATCGCTCATGTAATGTAAGAAGTGAGTGAAATCTTTGGCATTGTACTATATATATATTTCTCTGCCGTATGTTTGCATCATGAATCGTGGTATGTGTTAAAGGGGCCCACTGAGACTCTTTCGCCCGGGGCCCACGAAAACCTGGAGCTGGCCCTGCATGGAGGGTGTGGAGACAGATGAATAGTAGGGAGCAGATTCTAAATAATATTTAGAAGGAGGGAACAGGGGAAGGTTAGTTTTTAAAGCGCGCTTGAAGACGTGGGGGCTAGGCATCAGTCGGATCGTCTGGGGTAGTGCATTCCAGAGAACTGGTGCAGCACGAGAGTAGTCTTGGAGACGGAGGTGCGAGGTACAGATTATGGGAGATGTTAGTCTTAGGTCATTTGTAGAACGGAGGGCATGTGTAGGGCGATAGAGATGAGACAGGAGATATAAGGCGGTACAGAACTGTGGATAGTTTTGTGGGTGAGAGCGATGAGTTTATATTGGACCCTGTAGCGAATGGGTAACCAGTGTAATGACTGGCACAAAATGGAAGCATCGGTGAAGCAGCTGGACAGAAATATGACCCTGGCTGCCGCATTCAGGACGGATTGGAGAGGAGAAAGTTTGGTAAGAGGAAGACCAATCAGAAGAGAGTTGCAGTAGTCCAGACGAGAGTGAATAAGAGCAACAGTAAGAGTTTTAGCAATTTTAAAGGTGAGAACGGGGAGAGGAGAGTGTGCGGTGGATGCCGGGTGTGACGCAGTGGAATAACCCTGCCCACAACCCAGCAGCCACCAGTGGAATGCGGAAGAGGGACCCTCGGCTGCAGCCTGGACTTGTCGTGACGTCAGCGCCGGCTGCAGCCAGGGGTCACGTGATGCCTGTGTGCGGCCAGTGATAGCGCCACTCACAGGCATTATCTGCAACACAAGGTATTTACAGAGATACTTATGCCCACATGCTGAATACATTGGACAACTAAAAAAAAGAACTGGACAACCCCTTTAAATGTTGGAAGGTATGCCTTTCTGTGACTGTGTCTACTGCACCAAATATTTGTTTTTTGGAAGGGCCCAATTAGGATTTTTGCTTTGGGTCCCATGATTTCCATGTTTGCTCCCAGCACCATGTCTTTGATTGTTGAGTTCGCATGTGTTGTTAGTTCTATTTTTTGTCTCTCTTTTTACTTTTTAAAGATTTACCTCCACTTATTACTGTGCATATGCGAATTTTTGCATGTGCTTGCAGTTGATAAAGGAGTGTCTGGGACAAATATTTTCCAATATTTTTGGAAATGTTTATTAATTGTTCAGTTGTTCACTAATTATGGATTACGCTTATGTGACTACAAATAGGTCAATTGGTACACTGCTTATTTCGCTTCATAAAACCTTGTTGTTCATACAGGTCAAGTCTTCATTGAGAATGCTGTGTCTGTCTCCTCATTTTTGTATTATGAGATCTACAAATCACTTGGAGGTTTGTACCTCCATTTTATACTTCCTCTGTACTACAGTGTTTCTTGTACTCCTATAGATTTTTGTCTAAATTTGAGGGGCTTATTGTTTCTACATGTTGCCAAGTGGAAGGCTAGCTTGTAGTTGTGGTTGAATAGGATTTCAGTGCAATTGTGTATGCTTTCACAGTATTAGATTTATATTGAATTGCTTGGTTGGGATCATCTGTATAAACATCTATCACAATGTTCTGTTCCAGTTGCATAACAAAAATATTTCCTCTACTTGAGGAGGAGGAAACCACAACACATTTCTGAAGAGGAAGCGCATCTGATATCTAAAGAAAGAAGACCACATTTGTTATCTAATTTCTGCTTTGGTCATTACTTATCAAATATAATACTTTACTTCTCTCTATTTATCTCTTTAATCTCTCTCTCTCTCTCTCTTTATACACTCCTTAACATTGCAATTGAAATACCAAGAAGGAAAAATCATGGAATTATGAAAATCACAGCATCGATAGACATGTTAATGATATGCAAATGGTGAAAAAATGGAAACAAATTTTTCAAAACATCTGTCAGGGAACAGCTGGGAGATCCCGCCGATATCTCCCCGCCGTTACCAGATGCCCACCTCCAATCGTCAAGAGAATTACGCAATTGGCTGACGATTGATGGACGAGGCTGCTGCTGCTTTCACAGCTACGCCGGATATTAGGGAGCTCACAGTGAATGTTTAGTGTATACACATCCTATTCCAATGCATGGAATATACATATATACTCCGGTGCGGTCACAGCCAAGCTTCCCAATAATTAGCTACCACCACCAATCGTTTATTCAGGCTGATTGGACACCCGACAGGTAGCGTATGGCTTCAGGGGTGTGGTTTATAGAGCAAGAGGATCGAAGATTCCTAACAAGCCACAGCTCTAATTAAATGGTTTATCAGGGACTTGAACCTTCCTAAACATTCTGCAGAACTTTTAGGCTCTAGACTAAAGGAAAAGAACCTGCTAGCTCCTTGTACCTGTTTTACATGGTACACAAGCAGAGAAAAGGAATTCCATACTTTTCTCTAGATTGAGCTCTAGTGTATGGCAGTAAAGTTCCTGGGCTGATGGAAAAATTGAACATTGAGTACAATGTGTGCGAGTGGAGATTCTTTATTGATTCATCAAAAAAAAAGTCCGAATCGTGTGCTACTGCACAACGGCAGCAAGTATGCTTCACTGTCTGTAGGGTATTCTGTGCATTTCAAGGGAAGCTATGAGAATTTAGACTTTATTCTCAAGAAACTTAACTATGAGGATCAAGGATGGTCAATGTGTGGTGATCTGAAAGTTCTCTCTTTGCTCCTTGGGCAGCAAGGATGATACATGAAGTACCCATGCTTTTTGTGTGAATGGGACAGCCAGGATAGGACTCATCACTGGAGCCCAAAAAGTTGGCCAACAAGAACATCTTTGCACCCTGGATTCAAGAAAATAGTTGTGTAAAGTTTAGTTTATCCCACTAAAGTTCTCCTGCCACCACTCCATATTAAGCTTGGATTGATGAAGCAGTTTGTGAAAGCTCTAACAAAAGGAGAGACATTTAAGTACCTCTGTATCAAGTTTCAGGGAATGTCTGAAGCAAAACGGAAGGAAGGCATTTCTGTGGGTCCAGATATTCAGAACCTCATGGAGGATGACATGTTTGAAACAAAAATGAAAGCTGTTGATAAAAGTGCTTGGGATTCTTTTAAAGAAGTCATGAAGAAATTTCTAGGTAACAACAAAAATCCAAAATTATTATTCCATTGTTGAGAACATGCTGAAATGTTACAAAGCCTTGGATTGTCTGATGAATTTAAAGTTACATTTTCTATATTCCCATTTGGACTACTTTTCTGAAATCCTTGGTGCTGTTAGCGAAGAGCAAGGAGAAAGATTTCATTAGGATATCAAGGAGATGGAACAACGATGCCAAGGTAGATGGAACGTGCACAAGATGGGGGTGCTTCTGCTAGATGCTTCACAGAGAAGGTTTACAGGCCTTCTATGAGAGAAAAGGTATCAAGAGAAGCTTTGAAGAAAAAAGCAAAAGGTGCAAGAATTAATCTCCAATAAAGTTGCAGAATGAATGTTCAATAAATTTTTATATATAATATTGTGTACATTTTTGGCTACAATAAAGATTTTTCTCGTTCATCTTGTATGGAATTTCACGCGTGTTTTGTGCAAAATCCGTATGTGATGGTTACAAATAAAGTGTTTTTTAAATCAGGGCATACGAAAACATAACAAGCAGTCAATGAATTTGAAAAAATGTTCATAAACCCAAATTGTGCATACCTTTTCAACTTCCATCCATTTTATATAGGCAGGTTTACACGACCAAGCTGGGATTTTGCGCTGCCCAGTAATAGTGGACAAAGTAAGGAACCCCCAGGCCTCCTATTTTTGTACCAGTGAATAAGATTAACTTTGGGATCCTATGGCATTTTCCTGCCCATATAAACTTCAAGGTGGCTGACTGGAGTGATCATAAATCTCTGAGAGAATTGGGTATGGTCAAGGTTTCAAACAAATATAGCAATTTTGGGAGAATGGTTATTTATATTGCTCAAATGCGACCAAATAAAGATAAGGGAAGAGACATCCACTTCGGCAACAGGTATTGAATTTCTTGTTATTCACATAAAGAGTAGAAAGTGAAGTCTCCAATGGTATTTAAAGTTATTATGGAGAAGAGTCAGTTGAGAATCAGATGTTTAGTGGAAGGGCCACCGTTTTTGTTGTACTTGTTTTGTAGACAGAATACCAAAATTTATGAGAATGGAGTATAGATTGGGGAGAGGAACATGGGGATTAGTGAGTGCCAAAAGAATATAATCTGAGTGTTAAAAGAATGTCATCAATGAAGAGAGAAACTTTAAATTCCCTGTCTTTGACCTGTACTCCTTTAATGTCTGGACTTGATCTAATAGCAGAATCAAAGGGTTCAATGCATAGGACAAAAAGCCAGGGGGAGAGTGGACATCCCTGCCTAGTGCCATTTTTTATTATGAATGGTTTGAGGGAACCATGAGGAAGGCTAATTGTGGCTGAGAGTTTGCAATAGTCTTTAAAAAAGAGCTTTTTATACCATATGCCTGAAGGGCTTTAAACATAAATTGCAAACTAAGGCAGTCAAACGCCTTTTCAGTGTCTAAACTCAAAAAAACAGGTTCTTCAGATTTCTAACTATATAAGATAAATTGACCTTCTGCTTCTGGTGTTAACATTACCTTGTCTAAATGGGACAAAACCTACTTGATCTTTAGGGATCAAGGAGGGTACGCAGTTATTCATACGGACTGCAAGTGGTTTACTAAATATTTTAATGTACAAACTAAGGAGTTAAAAAGGGGTGTTAAAGTGGGGAGGCGTTCATGATGGAAGGTTTTGAAATATAAATAGTCCATCATGGCCTGGAGATTTCATGTTTGGGAGATTAAGTATTGTGTCCTTGATTTTCAATTTCCTCCTCCGTGATTGGAGCATTTAGCAATGTTATTGTCTCTGTGGAGAGGGAAGGTAGTTGACAGGACTTCAAAAAGTAGCTAATAAGGTTATCTCTGTTTAGGGGATTTAGAAGAGCGGGAGCTGGGAAGTGAGTAAAGTTGAGAAAAGTATTTGTAGAAAATATCTGATATTTCTTTAGGATCATATGTAGTTTGATTACTTTATTCTACTAAAAATATGGTTGTTGAGTTTAAAGAAGTAATTTATCTACTAGTTTCAAAGCCAGGTTTTTTAACTTTAACTGAGCTCTAACCTCAATAAGTTTTTTGAGGATTGTTTTAGAGGGTATAGAGATCATACTGGTGTCAAGGAGTTGTAATTCTGTGGTTAAGGTTTCATATTTTTTTGCATTTGAGCAATAAAAGTGACCATTCTCCCAAAATTGCTATATTTGTTTGAAACTTTGACCATACCCATTCCTCTCAAAGATTTATGATCACTCCAGGCAGCCACCTTGAAATTTATATGGGCAGGAACATGCCATAGGATTCCAAAGTCAATCTTATTCGCTGGTACAAATATAGGAGGCCTATGGGTTCCTCACTTTGTCTACTATTAATGGGCAGTGCGAATCCCAGCTTGGTGGTCCAAACCTGCCTATATGAAATGGATGGAAATTGAAAAGGTATGCAAAATTTGGGTTTATGAAAAATGTTTTCAAATTCAATGACTGATTCTTATGTTTTCGTATGTCTTGATTTCAAAGACCACTTCTATTTTTAACCATCGCATATGGATTTTGCACAAAACGCGCATGAAATTACGTACAGCGAGATGAACGAGAAAAATCTTTATTGTAGCCAAAAAATATACATATACAGGTGCTTCTCATAAAATTAGAATATCATCAAAAAGTTAATTTATTTCAGTTTTTCAATACAAAAAGTGAAACTCATATATTATGTAGAGTCATTACAAACAGTGATCTATTTCAAGTGTTTATTTCTGTTAATGTTGATGATTATGGCTTACAGCCAATGAAAACACAAAAGTCATTATCTCAGTAAATTAGAATAATTAAGAAAAAACACCTGCAAAGGCCTCCTACGTGTTTAAAAAGGTCCCTTAGTCTGTTTCAGTAGGCTTCACAATCATGGGGAAGACTGCTCACTTGATAGATGTCCAGAAGGCAGTCATTGACACACTCCACAAGGAGGGTAAGCCACAAAAGGTCATTGGTAAAGAAGCTGGCTGTTTACAGAGTGCTGTATCCAAGCATATTAATGGAAAGTTGAGTGGAAGGAAAAAGTGTAGTAGAAAAAGGTGCGTAAGCAACCGGGATAACCACAGCCTTGAAAGGATTGTTAAGAAAAGGCCATTCAAAAATTTGGGGGAGATTCACAAGTAGTAGACTGCTACTGGAGTCATTGCTTCAAAAGCCACTACACACAGACGTATCCAGGACATGGGCTACAAGTATCGCATTCCTTATGTCAAGCTACTCATGACCAATAGACAACACCAGAAGCGTCTTACCTGGGCCAAGGAGAAAAAGACCTGGACTGTTCTCAGTGGTCCAAGATGTTGTTTTCAAATGAAAGCTAATTTTTCATTTCATTGGGAAATCAAGGTCCCAGAATCTGGAGGAAGAGTGGAGAGGCACACAATCCAAGGTAGTTGAGGTCTAGTGTGAAGTTTCCACAATCAGTTATGATTTGGGGAGCCATGTCATCTGCTGGTGTAGGTCCACTGTGTTTTATCAAGACCAAAGTCAGCGCAGCCGTCTACCAGGAAATTTTAGAACAATTCATGCTTTCTTCTGCCGACAAGCTTTTTGAAGATGGATATTTCATTCTCCAGCAGGACTTGGCACCTGTCCACACTGCCAAAAGTACCAATACCTGGTTTAAAAACAACAGTATCACTGTGCTTGATTAGCCAGCAAACGCGCCTGACCTTAACCCCATAGAGAATCTATGAGGTATTGTCAAGAGGAAGATGAGAGAGCAGTCATCAAAGCAAAAGGTGGCTACTTTGAAGAACCTAGAATATAAGACATATTTTCAGTTGTTTCACACTTTTTTTGTTAAGTATATAATTCCACGTGTTAATTCATAGTTTTGATGCCTTCAGTGTGAATGTACAATTTTCATAGTCATGAAAATACAGAAAAATCTTTAAATGAGAAGGTATGTCCAAACTTTTGGTCTGTACTGTATATAAATCCATGCCGGTTGCATGGATTTATATAGTGTGACCAAGTTGTCAAGCACTTTTCCAAGTGATGCTAAAATCGATTGGAAAAGCGCTTGATAACCCGCATGCAGAAGTGCATGCAAAAACGCTTGACAAACGCTTCTACCTGGCAGGAAAAACGCATGTAAAATCCGCATGCGTTTTTCCTGCCAGGGAGATGCGGAAAAAATATGCAGCATTTCTACATCGTGGGCACTTAGCCTAACAGAAATAAACACTTGAAATAGATCACTCTGTTTGTAATGACTCTATATAATATGAGTTTCACTTTTTGTATTGAAGAACTGAAATAAATTAACTTTTTGATGATATTCTAATTTTGTGAGGAACACATGTATACATTATATATATTTATTGAACATTCATTCTGCAACTTTATTGGAGATTAATTCTTACGCCTTTTCCTTTTCTCTTCAAAGCTCCTCTTGATACCTTTTCTCTCATAGAAGGCCTGCAAATCTTCTCTTTGAAGCATCCAGCAGCAGTCCCCCATCTTGTTAACGTTCCATCTACCTTGGTATCATTGTTCCATCTCTTTGATATCCTGATGAAATCTTTCTCCTAACTCTTTGCTAACAGCACCAAGGTTTTCAGGAAAGTAGTCCAAATGGGAATATAAAAAATGTAACTTTAAATTCATCAGACAACCCAAGGCTTTGAAACATTTCAGCATGATCTCCACCATGGAATAAAAATTTGTGATCTTTGCTATTACCTAGAAATTTCTTCTTGACTTTTTGAAAGAATCCCAAGCCCTTTACTCAACAGCTTTCATTTTTGTTTTGAACACGTCATTCTTCATGAGTTTCCGAATATCCAGACCCACAAAAATGCCTTCCTTCAGTTTTGCTTCGGACATTCCCTGAAACTTAGTACACAGGTACTTAAAAGCCTCTCCTTCTTTCAGTAGAACTTTCACAAACTGCTTTATCAGTCCAAGCTTAATGTGGAGTAGTGGCAGGAGAACTTTAGTGGGATCAAGTAAACTTTCCACAACTATATTCTTGAGTTAAGGGTGCAAAGATGTTCTCGGCCAATTTTTCTCGCTCCAGTGAGTCCAATCCCAGCTGTCCAATTCACACAAAAAGCATAGGTACTTTGTGTATCCTCCTTGCTGCCTATGGAGCAAAGTGAGAACTTTCAGATCATCACATATTGACAATCCTTGATCCTCATAGTCCAGTTTCTTGAGAATAAAGACTAAATTCTCATAGCTTTCCTTCAAGTGTACAGAATGCCCTACAGGCAGTGAAGCATACTTGCTGCAATTGTGCAGTAGCATAGCTTTAAGATTTTTTTTGTATCAATCAATAAAGAGTCTCAACTGGCTCACATTGTACTCAATGTTAAATTTTGACATCAGCCCAGGAACATCACTGAAATACACTAGAGCACCGTCTTGAGAAAAGTATGGAAGGAATTCCTCTCCTCTGCTTCTGTACCATGAAAAACAGGTACCAGGAGCTAGAAGGATATTTTCCTTTAGTCTAGAGCCTAAAAGTTTTGCAGAATGTTTAAGAAGGTCCAAGTCCCTGACTAAATCATTTCATTTGAGTTGTAAAAAAATCTGTAGCTCGTTGGGACTACTGTGAAAGTCTTGCAAATATATATTTTTTGTTCTGGTTAGCCAATAAAGGTATCACTCCGAGAATACTTTGGTCATCTTTGGGCATAAAAAGTATTTACATGGAAGTTGGCTTCCCCAAATTCCTACCTTACTTCCTTTTATTTCAGCTGAACTTCCGTGAAAGCCTGATTTCCTCATTGACAGGAATATGGGTTCATTCTGGCCTGTTTAACTTTGTAGATATAACTAACTATAAAACTTGGATGTTGTACTCCTATCATGAGTTGAAATCTAATTTATCTATTCATATGCTTCCATTATTCCACTACATTAAGATTAGACACTTTGCTTCATCCCTATTTCATAGTTTACAAGTTTCTATTGCAACACACTTTGAAAGACTTAAAAATGGCCCATTAACAAGAAGCTTAATAAAAGATGCTTATAACATCATACAACATTGATAGCAACAAGCGTAGATGGGATGAAGGACTTATTACGGCGTGTCAAGATGGAAAACTTGAACATGGGACTGCTACTCAACACAGAGAAGACAAAGATATTGGCTACTGCCAGGTACAACCGGGAAACATTTGAGATGGATGGTGACGAACTGGATTTTGTAAAGGGCTTCAACCTACTCAGATCAATAATCACTCAAGATGCAGCAACAAGAATAGCTATTGGCAAATCAACAATGAAGTCTCTGGACAAGGTGTTCAAATCGAGGAACATTTCACTGAGACAAAGACACGGCTCGTGTATAGTCTGGTCCTTTCTGTAGTAACATATGGATGTGAAACCTGGACAATAAAGAAACAAGACAGAAGAAGAATTGACACCTTCGAAATGTGGTGCTGGAGAAGGATGTTATCAACTCCATGGATGACAGGAAGAACAAACAAATCAATTTTGAAACAAATCTAGCCAGACATGTTTGTTGAATCAAGCTACAACTTGCCTACTTTGGACACATCATACGAAAACAGCAATCACTAGAGAAGGACATCATGGTCGGAAAAATAGAAGGAACAAGGTGAAGAGGAAGACCAGCAACCCGATGGCCTGATACAATCAAGATAATGGTGGAGAAGACCCTGATAGACCTATCTAGGCGTGCACAAGATCGATCTTCCTACAGATCATTCATCCATCAAGACGCCATGGCTCGAGATCGAGCCGAAGGCCGTTAAATAATAATATAGAAAACTTTGCATGCACATCAATTTACGTTTCAGTTCAGACTCCCAGGTTTTTTCTTTGTAGTTCAATGTGCTTTAGTGCATGTAAGGGTGTGGCCGCCCTTTGTTTGAGCTGAAAGGTTCATTCTGCCTCAGGCCTATGCTTCTACTAGGGTTTCAGTCTCTCTGCCCTTATCCATATGGATGTCACTTGACAAATGGTAAGGTTTTTAATATTAAATATTAGAGTTAGGGGGGGCGTGGCCTGGCTATGGAGGAGTGAAGTCGCATGGCTGTCTGCTCCCGTCCCTAGACCGGCTTCAGGGCATGCCTATCACCTCAAATCGGGCCAAAATACTGCCAATGCCGGTAAAAAAGAAAAGAAATACAACACAGACCAGTGTGAATACTCAGCGGGATCCTTCAACAAATATTACCCGCTATCTAAGAAGTACAACATCTGCCTCTCCTGCACGAGTGAGATCTAAGATGGCGTCGGCTGTCCCTACACCGCTCCTCGGCTCCTGCATCAGATGTACATAGCTCTCGCGGTAAATGCTCCCCCACATCAACACTAGCAGAGTACAGACTCGGCAGTACTTACCTCTGCTGCGGGTTCGGACCTGTAGAGGCCACAGCCGCTCACTAATGCCCGGAGTTCCCCTGAGAGAGGCTCCTTCCCTGCATTATTATGTTCTTCCCCTGGCTGCTCAGAGGAGAGTCAACAGGATGATTCATCACAATGCGAGGCAGTGTGGAGAGACCTCAGAGCCCGAATACAAGCTATTCCAGCCAGGGAGGACATGGAGACTTATATGTCTAGACTGGAGTCCTCTTACAGGGTTGAAACAAATGCCATCAGAGGGGACATGCAAGAATTAACAGAAAAGGTGTCTGCTGCTGAGTGACATACAGCATCCATCCCTCAACAAGTAAATACTCATGAACAAACTTTGTCTTCATACTCATATCACCTGGAATACCTAACAGATTTGATAGATGATATTGAAAACAGAGGAAGGCGCAACAATATTAGGATTAGAGGACTTCCAGAGACAATTGAACACCATAAATTGGATGAGACACTACGTCATTTGTTTAACTCTTATCTTGGGTCGGCCCTTGGAGAGTGAGTTGGAGCTGGACAGGGCTCATAGATTCCTGGGCCTAAGATCCCGTGATGTGACAAAACCTCGTGATGTGATCTGCCGGGTTCACAAATATAAAACCAAGGAAAGCATTTTAATTAAGGCTAGAAAAATGGACTCTATTTTATATCAAGAATATGCTGTACAACTCATGTCTGATTTATCGCGTCACACACTACAGAAGAGGAAGGCATTAAGGCCTCTGTTAGAGGTTCTGAGACAGCAGAACATTTTATACTCTTGGTGTTTCCCATTTCGTCTACAGGTCCGCTGTTCTGGGGCTTTACATGTGATACGTTGCCCTGGAGACGTCCCGGCTTTTGTTACAGGTTTGGGGATCCCCCACACGTATCTATGTCAACAGAAGATTGCCCGAGTCTCCCGGGAGGCCCCAAATCGGATCTCAATTTACAACCACAAAGAGCGACAAGAAACAAATCCAGAGAAGAACTCAGGAGAGGGAATAATGGAAAACATGTTTCTCATCCCCCAGTCTGAATTATCCCTTACAAATGGTCCCTGTGGTCAGTCCGCTAGCTTTCAACGCTTGTCAATCTTGTGAAGGATATTACAGTGTTGTATTCCTCTAAAATGTTTTCAGCAATGAGTATAGTTGATATTACGAATAATTCATTTATATGTCTGGTTTTCAATTATAAGAATTGATAATACTATGTCAACAACATTCCGTTTTTGGATGGTATGGTCATTATTCCATAAAGATATGTGATATATTGATTTAATGTTTAATATAATGATAAGTAGATGATATTCTTTGACAGCTTTTGGCTGCGGTTTGGGGGAGGGTAGAAAGCCCGGCCTCTCAAGGGCGCAGGTGTAAAGTATACTTATTTCCTCTCATCAGATTGCTGTTTTTTTCCCCATTTTATTACAGAATTCTATTCTTGTTTGTTTGTTTCTTTATATATTTCCGTACTTTCTTCTTAGGGTATGTGCACACGATGCAGAAATGCTCAGGATTTTTTCCTGAGCGTTTCTGCATCTCTCTGGCAGGAAAAAACGCATGCGGATTGTACATGCGGTTTCCTGCCAGGGACATGCGGAAATGAAGCGGTCTTCACTTTCATTTCCGCATGCAGGTTGACAAGCGCTTCCCAAGCGATTTTAGCATCACTTGGAAAGTGCTTGTCAACTTCACACTATATAAATCCATGCAACCAGCATGGATTTATATAGTGTGTGAATGTCAAAAAATAAAAAAAAAATATATACTTTACCCTCTGATGGCCCCTGGTGTCCTGCTTCGCTCGGTCCCGGCTGCCGGCAGTGAAGACTTTAGTACCTTCCGACGTCAGCGTCACGTGACCCGTCACATGACTCTGACGTCAGCGAAGGTCCTTCTTCATTCAACCGCGAAGTGCGGGGAATCAAGCAGGAGCGCTGCGCGGGCCGTCGGAAGGTGAGAATATATATATTTTTTATTTTATTCTTTTTTTTTAATGGTACCTGGGTCTGGATGAGAGTCCTCTCATCCACACCCGGGTATCATCCCATCCGCACATTAGACCGCATGAAAAGCGCATCAACATATACAGTGATGCGGATTCCATGCGGTCTAATGCAAGTCAATGGCGGCAAAAGAGCAGCGTTTCCGCAAAATTAATTGACATGCTGCGGATTTTTGACCGCAGCGTTTACGCTGTGGAAAAATCCGCATCATGGGCACAGCACATGCGGATTTCAATTGGGGAACATTGCTGCCCTTCTACCATGCGTTTTTCATGCGTTTACGCAACTGCAAAAACGCCGCGGAAACGCATGAAAAACGCATCGTGTGAACTCAGCCTTAGTCTTCTCTGTATTTCCGTTTCCCATCTTGCCCCACCCCATTTCTCTCCCTTGGTAATCATGTCCTCTATTAAAGTAGGCTCATTGAATGTAAGAGGTTTCAATGTCCCATAGAAACGTTCACAAATTTTATACTCTATGCACAAACCAAGAGTTCAGATCCTTATGTTACAGGAAACGCACTTTAAGGCTGTGTGCCCATAATGCGTTTTTGGTGCGTTTTTTGGTGCATATTTGCAGCGCGTAAACGCTCCAGAAACACATTGCATACATTATCCCATGACTTCCTATGACATTCTGCAAGTTCTGTGCACATGGTCAGGATTTTTTCTGCTCTGATTTTACTCGCAGAAAAAATACGGACATGACCAATTCTTGTGCGTTTCTGCATGCGTGTTTGCCTATACAATGCATTGTAAAATGCATGGCAAATACGCATGCAAATAAACGTCAAAAACGCATGGAAAAACCGCATGCGTTTTTCTGCCAAGGAGATGCAGAAATGCTCAGGAAAATTTCTGCATCGTGGGCACTAGGCCTAAAACTGGGCATATGCCTGTATTTGGAGATAGGTATTACTCTCGGTGGTTCCACAGCACTAATCCGGATTCGCGTTCCAAGGGTGTATCCATAGCCATACACAAGTCATTGGCCTATACTCTCATAGACTCTCTCATTGATGATCAAGGCAGATATGTGTTCC
Organism: Phyllobates terribilis; assembly: GCF_046119375.1. NCBI lineage: Eukaryota > Metazoa > Chordata > Amphibia > Anura > Dendrobatidae > Phyllobates > Phyllobates terribilis. The sequence continues at coordinate 150,870,925 of NW_027362765.1, read as the reverse complement.
TAAAACTCAAAATAGCAGAATCAACATGTACAATAGCAAACTGGTACCTTCCTAACAAAGACCAGATCTCCACATGTAGGTCCTTTTTAACGTCCCTTTCTGATTTTGCAGAAGGAGTTCTGATTGCAGGTGAAGACTTCAACTTCACATGGAATCCCGCGTTAGACTACTCCTCGGGAAGGGGTGCCGTCCCTCTGAGACAGCTTCGTTCATTGAAACGGGTCATCCATGCCCTCAGGTTGACAGACCTTTGGCGAATTTTAAATCCTCAGGGTAAGGATTATACATATTTTTCTCCTGCCCATGGCTCATATAGTCGTATCGATTTCTTTCTTTTAAGTCATCACGCTCTCTCTGGGAACCCATCTGCTACAATAGGTGATATATTAAAGAAAACCTATGAAGACACCACACTAGGTGGAGTCTAACCCGATTTCATAAACTAGACCAAAAAAGGGGGGACAAAGTCCTCTGATCTAAGGCATATAATGAAATAGATAGGACCCCAGAAAAACAGTATTATGAAAATTAACTGGAGGTTCTAATAAATATCAAAGTTAAACATAGAAGATCAGAGGGCTTTGTCAGAAAAAAACCGCGGGATCGGTTTAACATAAAGTAAATTTTATTAAAGATATACATTCATGTAAATAGAAAATCCATATGAAATGAGACAGAACAAGTTGCTAAAATATGTTTAAAGCAATAGTATGCAGTAAGAACCCATAGGGACACAATGGATACCCAGCCCTCATCACTCAGGATTAGCAGAGAGTCACCCCCCGCAGCAGAGCATAATGACTTCAGAAACAGCAGGAATGTAAAATGTTATACAAATAGCATGTGCACACATAGACACTTAAAAGGTTTAACAAGACATTGCAAAACATTAAATAAGAGATGCTATACCTGAAGACATGCTAGCGTTATATGGGGCAGGCTGGGAGTCCAAGCAAGCGCCTCGACGCGCGTTTCTCCTTCCGGCTTCGTCAGGAGGTGTGGCAAGGATTAAAAAAGGACACTATATATATAGCAGGGTCCGGGTGGCTGGCGAATCGGCGCATCGCTCGTCATGTTGCTCCTCCCCCGGGGGCGCGGCCGGCAGACGCGTGCCGGGAGAAGACGGGAAGGAGGACGACGTCATCTCTCCCGTCATCCCAGTCAACGCGTCCGGCGGCGCCACAGGGGACAAGCAGCGCTTGTGCGAGATGCGTCTGCGCCGCTGGAAGTAAGATTACAAATAAGTTTCAAAAGTTACAGGGATTGAGGGGTTTAATGATAGAGTTTAAGGTGAGGATAAATATCCTCTGGTAGTAAAGTGCACAGATGACGTAGGTAGCACAGCAAATTAGTATCAGCAGACAAGTCATGCCTGCTGTGCCTAATGCCAACGACATCCCTTTAATTCAGGACTTTATTGTAATCATAAAGAATGGCAAATAATAAGTACCCACCAGAGCATGTTAAATAGCAATATAAAATAAAACTATAAGGAGGACAAATATATATAACCTCTTATGTACAGAGAATATAACTCTATGAATACTTATAATAACACGTCATAACACAAGTATAAGTCTGGGGAGACTATGAATATAGCCCTCCACATTCAAAGAATATTAACAGCATCATATAGCAACAGACCATGTTATTACAGAGAGATTGTTATAAACCAATAAGAGGAAGGCACAAATATAGTGCATAGTCGCATGATAATAGTCCAAATATCGGAATTGTACTTAAGTGTTAAATATCTTAACAGTCCTCCTTGGTGATATTTGCAAGATCGCATGAAAATACTCAACAGGTCAGCATGCTGCTTCAATAATAGATAGCTCCGCCATATATTTGCAATCATTCCGTAATCCCGTGATGAGAAGTAGACGGCAGCGCCAATCATCACAAACCAACACCAGACAGAATGAAGCAAGTAAGTACCTCGAAACTACAACATATAGAAAGGTGCAAATGTAAATAAACAAGACAACAATGAAAACACAAATATAATGTCCAACATTAAAAGAAAAAATGATCAGAGAAAAGACTTGAAACTGATGGTCTCATTTAGACCATTAGGGGATAGCGTATCCAAAGTGACCATCCAACGAGTTTCTTTCTGGAGCGGTTTTTGTTTCAGATTCCCCCCTCTAATACCCATATATACATGATCAATACCACAGACGGTCAGACCCTTTGGGTTACAATTATGACATTCAAAGAAATGTCTGGGGATGGTCTTTAACAAATATGGGTCAGGACAGTTAGCTGCATTTATTATATCCCGGACATGTTCTTGTGTCCTTGTTTTTAGCGCTCTAGTTGTCATGCCTATATAAATACGCCCACAAGGATATTTGGCATGATATATTACCGCTGTGGTATTGCACGTAATGTGGTGAACAATTTTAAAGGTTTTGTTATGGTTTGCATTGGTAAATGTTTTTGTTCTTACAATATACTTGCAGGCTGAGCAGTCTCCACAAGGAAAGCAGCCCCAGGGAGGACTTGAACTACCAAAAAGGTATTGATTCTTGGGGGGGACATAATGCTGTTACAGAGTAAGTCTCCTAAGGTACGTGATTTTCGCCAAGTCACAGATGGATATTTAGGTAGTTGATATTGTAAATCTTTATCCGATCATAATATTGGCCAATGTTTAGACAAGATTTGTTGAATCCCATCCCAATTGGCGTTGAAGGTAGTGATAAATCTTGGAGGTTGATCAGTAGGGGAGAATTTTTGGGGGTTTTGGTTCCCTGTCAATAGAGTTTGTCTATTGATACGCTTAGCACGATTAAAGCCTTTGCTGATATCCCGACGATTATATTCCCTACTCAAGAACCTGCGAGATAAATCATCAGCCTGAGTATTAAAGCTCATATTGTCAGAACAAATACGATGAGCTCTTAGAAATTGGCCTATAGGGATTGATTTTTTCAATTTTGGGGGGTGGGATGATTGAAAATGCAAAAGCGAATTGGTAGATGTTTTTTTCCGAAAAATATCCGTACTAATGGTCCCATCAGGGGACCTCGTAATAAGTAAGTACAGGAAATCAATCTGGCATTGGCTATACTTCCATGTAAGCTTAATATTAAAATTGTTGATGTTTAATAGGCTTAAAAAGGAGTCTAGTTGCGACGTGGATCCCTGCCAAATGAAAATTATGTCATCAATATATCTCGACCACAAGACCACGTGCTCGTGTCCAGGTGTGTCAAGGACCGTATCCCTCTCCCACAACCCCAGGAAAAGATTGGCATATGAGGGGGCACAAGATGCCCCCATTGCCGTGCCCTGGAGTTGTAGGAAGGGGCGGTCCTTGAACACAAAAAAATTGTGTGTTAAAATGAATTGTATTAATGACAGGATGAACAGAATCAGATCTGGTTCTAAATTAGTCATATTCAAAAAAAACTGTGCAGCACTGATCCCGTGGTCGTGGCGTATCGACGTATACAAGGACTCCACGTAGCAGGTAATGAGCCACATGTCCTCCTCCAAAATAACCCCATCCAATCTCCTCAGGACATCAGAGGTATACTTAACATAGGAAGGAAGGGTTTCAATGCATTTCTTCAAATAAAAATCAATAAACTGACATGCTGGTTCACAAAGACCCCCCATGTCAGAGACAATAGGTCTCCCCGGTGGGCAGAGGGGGTCCTTGTGGACCTTGGGAAGCAAATAAAACGTAGGTATGATTGGATGTTCAGGCAATAGGGTTTCCCCAATTTTCGATGAATAGTGGAAGTCATTAGGCCATCATTAATTAACTCCGTAAATTCTTGTTTGAATTTTAACAGTGAAATAGAATCCAGTCTTTTGTACCAGTCTTTTCTATTCAATTGCTTGAATACCTCTGCCTCATACATGTCTACCGGCCAGACAACTACGTTGCCTCCCTTGTCTGCCTTTTTCAGAATGACATCTTTCATGTTTATCAGTTCTTTAAGAGCTAATCTATGTGATCGAGAAAGATTATCTTTAATGGATTTGTTGTTCAGCTTAGCAAAATCTTCCTTCACCATGTTCACAAAAATTTCCAACAGCGGACAAGAAGACAGAGATGGAAATGTCTGTGATCGTGGGCATAGATTTGGGGGAAAGAGAGGATCACTCCGTGAAATGTTCTCGGCTTCCAATGACTCCAGGTCCTGGAGTGCCCTGAGCTCAGTGGCTGTCGAGAATGATGATAAATCAGGACTAAAATGTTTTTTAAACAGGAGCTTTCGAGCGAACAATTCCAAATCTTTAATCAGGGTAAAATAGTTAGAACCCATCACCGGTGAGGAGAGACCTTTTGCAAGTACCTCAATCTGTGACTTGGAGAGATGTTTATTAGATAAATTAATTACCTTTAAGGTTTCTTCATTTTCTTGTCCCTGAAATAATAAGGGTGGTTCCTTCCTTTGGCATTTAGTGTTCTGAGGCGTGTTGTTGAATTTTGGGGTGTAGAATCTTCTATTGATGTTAGCCGTTTTTCTAAAAAATGATCCCCACATTCCTCCTCTGAGGTTGTCGATATATTGGAGACCGATTGTGAGCGAGCTGTAAATTTATGGCGTTTCTGATGCCAACGATACACCCATTTAGACTGGTAGTCCCCCAGGTCACGTTGGTATTTTTTAGTCTTATTATTCTGTATCTCTAATTCCCACTTAGATAGATCTGTATCCAAAGATTGATCAAATAATTTATATTCGTCGTTTGAAAGTGTATTCTGTATTTTAGTACGTAAATCTTCAATTTCTTTCTCCAGTGACTCAAGAGTTCGTTTATCTATTCCTATCAATAATTCCAAAAGAGTACTTGAACACTTAGTTAAAGTTTCCTCCCATTTATGAGTAAATAAAGAGTCTTCAATGTCCAGGGTAGGGAATAGTTGGATACGCAATCCTCTAGGTATTATACCTTTAGCTAAATAATTTTCAAGAGCGGCCTTATTCCACCAGGTCTTGATTCTCTTTTTAATAAATCTTTAATTTTCAGTTTCAAGTCTTTTGTATAAAGTGTCTCTTGGGTTATAGCATTCTGCTTCTCACCAAATATGGTCCCAAGTTGGTTAACCCAGGTTCTATCACGCTTCTTAAAATCCATGTAACCTGTAGGAGAGTCTGTGAACACAATACGATCACAATATAGAAAACCTATGAAGACACCACACTAGGTGGAGTCTAACCCGATTTCATAAACTAGACCAAAAAAGGGGGGGACAAAGTCCTCTGATCTAAGGCGCATAATCAAATAGATAGGACCCCAGAAAAACAGTATTATGAAAATTAAGTGGAGGTTCTAATAAATATCAAAGTTAAACATAGAAGATCAGAGGGCTTTGTCAGAAAAAAAACGCGGGATCGGTTTAACATAAAGTTAATTTTATTAAAGATATACATTCATGTAAATAGAAAATCCATATGAAATATTTGGACTATTATCATACGACTATGCACTATATTTGTGCCTTCCTCTTATTGGTTTATAACAATCTCTCTGTAATAACATGGTCTGTTGCTATATGATGCTGTTAATACTCTTTGAATGTGGAGGGCTATATTCATAGTCTCCCCAGACTTATACTTGTGTTATGACGTGTTATTATAAGTATTCATAGGGTTATATTCTCTGTACATAAGAGGTTATATATATTTGTCCTCCTTATAGTTTTATTTTATATTGCTATTTAACATGCTCTGGTGGGTACTTATTATTTGCCATTCTTTATGATTACAATAAAGTCCTGAATTAAAGGGATGTCGTTGGCATTAGGCACAGCAGGCATGACTTGTCTGCTGATACTAATTTGCTGTGCTACCTACGTCATCTGTGCACTTTACACTGTGTTCCAAATTATTATGCAAATAATATTTTCTCAGATTTTCCCAAATTATCTATATGAATTGCAGTCATTGTAATTTTCCAGTCAAATAACTATTAGAGTACAATTGAAAGGTTTTTGTACAAACTGCCTATGATAACAGTATATTTTAAAAAAAATAAAAAACTCAAACTGCACTCAAAATGCATGTTCCAAATTATTATGCACAGCAGAGTTTTCAACCTTTTCATTTTAATAAAGAACAAAAAAATCAAACAGTTTTCAACTCAAAACTTTATTCTAGGTGATGTTACATTTGCACATAGGACCCCTTGTTCGAAAGGAGCTTCTGAACTCTCTCGTCCATTGAATTTGTCAGGTTTTGGATGGTTTCTGCTTCAATTGTTTTGCATGAGGACAGAATACCCTCCCAGAGCTGTTGCTTAGATGTGAACTGCCTCCCGCCATCATAGACACTCCTTTTGATGATGCTCCAGAGGTTCTCAATGGGGTTGAGGTCAGGGGAGCATGGGTGCTACACCATAAGTTTGTCCCCTTTTATGCCCATAGCAGCCAGAGATGCAGATGTGTTATGTGCAGCATGAGATGGGGCATTATCATGCATGAAAATGATCTTGCTGCGGAATGCACGGTTCTTCTTCTTGAACCATGGAAGGAAGTGCTGTTTGAGAAACTCGACATACATTATGGAGTTCATCTTGTAAAGCCTTTTAAGTGTCATGAGAGGCGTGTTGATTAAGCATGGTTCAAGACTCAAAAAAGAAAGAAGTTTAAAGGTAAATGACCTTTTGAGACAGATACACACGCTTGAGGTCTCGCATAAATACACGTTATTATCTAACACTCTTGCAGAACTATCAAAAAAAAAGGAATGATCTCAAGATCTTGCTAGATCAAAAATATCTAAGGCACAAAGAGCACACTAAAGACTTTTTTTATGAATCGCCAGATAAATGTGGTCGGGCACTCTCAAGGTTGCTTCACCCTCGTTCAGTGGCGGCATATGTTCCATATATCAAAAAACAAAATGGGGAGGATTCTCATAATCCTACAGAAATCATTGACATATTTCGCTCATACTATGAGAAGTTGTACAGTATTAAAGGGCAGTATTCTGATCGCTCTCCTTCTGATCTATCTGCCAGAATTAGGGAGAACATAAAAGATACTTCTTTACCCTCTTTAGATAGTCAGATTTCTGGGGCACTGGAAAGGGACATTACAGAGGAGGAGGTCAATCTTGCTATTCAATCTACACCATCTGGTAAAAGCCCTGGCCCAGACGGATTTACCCCAGCATTCTATAAGTCTCTTAAAACTCAGCTATCTTTCTCTGTTATGAACAAAACCTTTAATTCATTAAATGATAAAACATGTTTTGTCCCCCAATCATTGGAAGCTCATATTAGTGTTCTCCCTAAACCAGGAAAAGATCTTACAATTACGGCTAATTATAGACCCATATCACTAATAAACGTAGACATTAAAATACTCTCAAAAATACTAGCAGAAAGACTTGCCCCATTCTTACCCTCTCTCATAAATACTGACCAAGTAGGATTTATTCAGGGCCGAGAGGCAAGAGACAACACTATTAAGACCATGTTGCTAATATCTAATGCTAAAAGTAGCTCCATACCTATGGGTCTTCTATCTGTTGATGCAGAGAAGGCCTTCGATAGGGTTCATTGGGGATTTATGAAAGAGGCATTACGTCAAATAGGCATCGGACCACGATTTCTACAGTTGATTTTTTCCCTATACTCAGGCCCTACTGCTAGAGTAAGGGTTAATGGAACCTTGTCCTCACCCTTTGTGATACAAAACGGGACTAGACAAGGGTGCCCTCTGTCCCCCCTTCTGTACGTAATAGTGATGGAACATTTGGCCAATGCAATTAGAAAAAACAGCAATATTCATGGAGTTAAAATAGGTACCAGGACTTACAAGACAGCATTATATGCCGATGACCTCCTCCTTTATGTATCTCAGCCTCAGACATCTCTCCCTTCTTTAATGAAGGAGTTTGATAGATTTGGGTTCCTGAGTAATTTTAAAGTCAATTATTCAAAATCGGAGGCATTAAATGTTTCGTTGCCACAGAAAGAGGTTGAACATGTAATAGATAACTTCCCTTTTAAATGGAAGTCGGAAGCGATAAAATACTTAGGCGTGCTCATTTCTCCTGACTTTTCAAAACTTTTTGCACTAAATTACCAGTCGCTTTTGGATCGTACGTATAAAGATTTATTGAATTACAGTAAATTGAGAATGTCATGGTTTGGGAAAATGAACGCAGTAAAAATGGATATATTACCCCGTTTTTTATACATTTTTCAAAAGGTTCCCATTTCTCCTCCATGCAGCTTCTTCAGCAAATTACGTACAGCATTAATCAGGTTTGTGTGGGGTAAATATAGACCTAGGATAAGTATGCGGACCTTGAATCGCCCTAAAACAGCAGGTGGCGCTGGATTTCCGAATTTTAAAGTATACTTCCAAGCTTCTGTTTTGGGTCGCTTTGAAGACTGGCATGTCAACTCTCTAACAAAACAATGGGTCACTATTGAGCAGGAGGGGGTGGGTATCCCTTTGAAACACCTTCCTTGGCTTCTTGCCTCTGATGTTTTCTCGATGGGAGGCTTAACAGAACTGACTAGGGGAACAATTAAAGTTTGGCATGCAATTATGAAAAAACACCATCCCTCTAGTACATTCAGCCCTCTTACGCCACTGTTCTCCAATCCTTCTTTCCCTCCTGGATATCTACGAGACTCTTTCTTAGGATGGAGAGCTATGGAAGACATTCGCCTCCTACAGATATTAGAAAATGGTAAAATATCGTCATTCAATACACTGCAGGATAGGTCTCCGTCTAGAAAATTGCTATGGATGGAATATTTACAGTTGCAATCGTTCTTGTCCTCTCGGAGGATGGCACCCCTATCGCAGTGTATGCCATCTTCTTTTGAGAGGTTGTTTTTGCAGAATTCTCCCCCTAATCATATAATATCTCTGCTTTATAATTGTTTGATAAAGGAAAATATCTCAGGAAAGCTACATTTTCAACATAAGTGGTAACAAGTCATATCTTCGTCAGATTGGGAAAAAGGATTCTTGTTCACACACAAAATGTCAGTCACAAGTTATGCGCAGGAGAAAAATTTCAAAATTATGGCAAGATGGTACCAGTATCCTGTAAAACTTCACTCTATATTTCCGGCAGCCTCAAACCTATGTTGGCGATGTAAAATGGACAAAGAATCTATGCTTCACATATGGTGGGAGTGTAGTAAGATCAAACCTTTGTGGGGAAAAATATTTTCCAATTATAACTTAATTACTGGAAGTAGGGTTGAAAATCGCCCTGAGATAGCTCTGCTTTCCATCCTGCCTTCATCAATAAGATCTCAAAAAAAAGATATCTTAAGATTCTGTTTAACAGCAGCTCGTACGGTGATTCCACGTTACTGGAAATCACCTCAAGTTCCCCAAATCTCAGAATGGTACAATGAAATGGCTAATATCTGCGGAATGGAGGAACTCTCTGCTGACTTTAATGGTTGTCCTGATAAATTCTGGAAGATCTGGAGGGTTTGGATCCTGTTTCAGGACTCACCGGAGTTCCATAGGCTGTTTGGGTAAAAGATTGATGATTAGGCGAATCGGATCCAGATTGGTGTTGGGAGATGATTAATGAGTCTAACAATGAGCCTTAGTTCATGTTCCCCTTCTCCTCTTCCATTCCCTAACCCTTCACTCCTTTCTTATCTTTCCTTTCTTTTTCCTCTTCTCCCCTCTCTTTCCCCTCACATTTTTCTTCTTTTCTTCTTTTTCCTTTCCTTTTTGTTTTTGTATCGTTGTATTGTCGATTTATGTAAATGATTTACACTGTTGGTTATGATAAAACTAATGTTTACATCGTTAGATTAAAGGTGTAGGAGTCTTATCTAAGAAGTGATAAAGAATATTTGAGTATTTGAATATATGTTAATTTGATCATCGTGACCAAGCACCGTCATTTATTTATATATGTTTTTTTTTGTTAATGCATATTTCTATTTCAATAAAAAGAGATTATACTAAATATTAGAGTTAGGACTGTCCCATAAGGGTTGCCGTGACGTGGCGGGATGGGTTTTACATTATTTTGATCAAAATTTATGTTAACTAAATACCCTTTATTATTTATTATTATTTTTATGCACTTTGCAATTTATTCATATAATTTCAGGTATTTGTGTATTTTGCCCTTGTCTTTGGTTTTTTTCTGTCCAATGGCCTTATGTGAACATGCATTTACACTTTGCATGCACATCAATTTACGTTTCAGTTCAGACTCCCAGGTTTTTTCTTTGTAGTTCAATGTGCTTTAGTGCATATAAGGGTGTGGCCGCCCTTTGTTTGAGCTGAAAGGTTCATTCTGCCTCAGGCCTATGCTTCTACTAGGGTTTCAGTCTCTCTGCCCTTATCCATATGGATGTCACTTGACAAATGATAAGGATTTAATATTAAATATTAGAGTTAGGACTGTCACATAAGGGTTGCCGTGACGTGGCGGGATGGCTTTTACATTATTTTGATCAAAATTTATGTTAACTAAATACCCTTTATTATCTATTATTATTTTTATGCACTGTGCAATTTATTCATATACTTTCAGGTATTTGTGTATTTTGCCCTTGTCTTTGTTTTTTTTTAAATAATAATATAGTAGTATCATACAAAATGCTGATAGAAACTCCTTGACTAGGCACTCATATATGCTCAAATAGGAGGAATATTTAGGTAGAACTTTAACTAAGCCCGAATGGAGACACTGTAGCTAATCTCCCCGAACAATGACGACAGAGAAAAATTGATGAAAGATTGCAAAGCAGGATAGTCTACATAGTGGATGAGCAGCCCCAATCAAGTTCCAAAGCATTTCAAGCTGTTCTGCAGGCTCAGGGTGCATCGGTGTCAGCGCGAACGATCCATTGATATTTGAATTAAATGAAACCATATGGCAGGAGACCCAGGAGGACACCACTGCTGACACAGAGACATAAAAAAGCTAGACTGCAGTCTGCCAAAATGTACGTGAGTAAGCCAAAAACCTTCTGGGAAAGCGTCTTGTGGACAGATGAGACCAAGATAGAGATTTTTGGTAAAGCTTATCATTCTATTGTGTACCGAAAATGGAATGAGGCCTACAAAGAAAAGAACACAGTACCTACAATCAAATATTGTGGAAGTTCAAAGATGTTTTGGGGTTGTTTTACTGCCTCTGTCACTGGGTGCCTTGACTGTGTGGAAGGCATCATGAAATCTGAAGAGTACCAAAGGATTCAAAGGAGTCACAATGTAGTGCCGAGTGTCAGAAATCTGGGTTTACGTCCTAGGTCATGGATCTTCGAGTAAGACAATGACCCAAAACTTACTTCAAGAAGCACCCAGAAATGGATGGAAACAAAGTGCTGTAGAATTTTGAAGTGGCCAGCAATGAGTCTGGAACTAAATTCCATTGAACACCTATGCAGAGATCTTAAAATTGCTTTTGAAGGTAGACACACTTCAAATATGAAAAGACCTGGATCAGTTTTCTAAAGAAGAGTGGTCCAAAATTCCAGTTGAGAGGTGTAAAGAAACTTGTTGATGGTTATAGGAAGAGATTGATTGCAGTTATTTATTCCAAAGGGTGTGCAACCAAATATTAAGTTGAGTGTGCCAACAATTTTGTCTGGCCCATTTTTGGGGTTTAGTGTGAAATTATGTTCAATTTGCCTTTTTTTCTCAGTTTTTTTGTGTTGTTCCAATACACATAAAGGAAATAATCGTATGTATAACAAAACATGTGTAATTGCAATAATTTTCTGGGAGAAATACTTCATCTTCTAGAACAATTTCTAGGGTGCCAACACTTTATTTGTGCTCAAAAGTTTACATACCCCGGCAGATGCAAGAGTCTGTCTGGATCCCAGAAACTCACTCAGCTTTTATGCACACACATTGGTTACAAGCAAACAGGTCACAGGTGAGGATATTACCTTTAGTAGCCATTCAAACCTATTTGTGTCAAATTCTGTGCATGTTATCAGGCCAAAATCACCAGGGTATGTGAACTTTTGATCCTGGTCATTTGGATGTTTTTGGTTGTCATTTAAAAAGAGAAAACACAGTAGTTTGACAATAAATGGCTTCACCCAACCAATAACCATGAGTGGGGAAAACGTTTTTTTGTTATCATTCATATTCTCTGAAACAAGGCGAAGAAAGGAAAAATTCTGCTGGGGTATATAAATTTTTGAGCACAACTGTATGTGTGTGTATTGTGACATGGTCACTGGCAATGTATGTGAGGGGAGATATGTGTCACGATGTCGAACCCAGAAGTTTCTCTCTGTGCTGAGGGGGTTAATTGGTCAAGACAGGGTTGGGTTTTTTTGTGTGCAGTTGTAAGAGATGGGCAGGACGGCTACTTACCATATCTCCACCTCAAGGGTGTGGTCTGGCAGGTTAAATGTCCGGCCACTGAGATTTTTTTCTGTCTGTGTCTGGAGGCAGGAGCTCCAGAGAAGTGTCTAGGTGAAACTGTGCTGAACTCTGTACTTGCACACTAAGCAGGCGGATCCCTGCAGGTATATGGCCTGTGATATACGTTATCTTTTGTTTTCCTCATTTTGCCAGAAAGGCCATGTCTGTTTTGATGAACCCTGAACTGGTTTATGCCGTGTTTTAAATAAACCAGCAGAAGAAATGTTACTGTGTCTACCTCTGTGAGCAGCCGAATAAGTCGCATTACCACAATATATAAATATCTCATTATAGAGGCTGAGTCATCCAATTAGCACCCACTCTTTGAAGAAAAATGAGCTGCAAGACATGTTTGGAAAAGACTATTGGCATTTTGGGGCATTTATTTAACTGAAGTGGATTTATCTTTGCTTAAAATGTATTTTGTCATTTTGTTTTATTAAAAAAAGAATTATGCATATGTTGTATTCAGCATCTATGTATCACAGTGCATAGCATACTGCAGAATATCATTCACTGGCAAATCCATAAGAATGGCTTCAGCTTCTCTCTTTCATTTCCGGAACGATCTTCTAATCTGCTTTATGATCAAATTAAAGTCAATCATTCAGGGGAGGAAAGTGTGGGGATAGAGACTGAGTTATCAGTCAGTCATTCTGACAGATCTTCTAGTGAACAGCATTCTGCAGCTTACTATGCATTGTGATACAGAGATGCTTTAGAAGACAATTATATGAACTTTTTATTTGAAACCCAATGGCATACATGTTTTTTTTAGGTAAAACTGAATAATTTGCAATAAAATAAATAATGCTGTAGATGTATGTGTCCATTGACCTAATTTTTGCAAATTTTGCTGCTATGATGGATACAATGTAGAGAAGGAATGCAAAAAAGCAGGTAATACCTGCAATAAATATAACAGCACAAAGGCAACGGGAAGTAAGAAGCCAGCAATGTTACACTTGATAAAATGTCTCACATTTCTATTTCCCAGGAGTGATAGTTAAGTTCACAGTGGGATGTTGATGCTAATCGATTTAGAGTAGCGGTCTCTGAGGCTATCCAACATTGTTAAATTACACCTGCTTTCAGACAATGACAGCCACGGGCATGCTAGGAGTGGTAGTTACAGCTAGACAGCTATAGACTGAAAACTGGGCCTTGGATATGACATGCGTAATCGATGGAGGTTCACTTGTCAGGACTAACCCCATTCTCTGTGTACGGGGGGTTGTGGCCACAGAACCACAGAGAATGACCCCCAGGGCACAACTAATGGACATTTACAACCCTACTATAGGCTTGCTCTCTTCTTAGCAGAGAAATGATTGTGGGTAAAAGCAAGTTAAGCCCAGTATCATTAGCTCTTTGCAATTTCTGAAAATTCTACAAGGCAAGGAATAATCTACCCTGTAGTCTGAGGATCCCAGGAGGATGAGAGCAACCAAAGGGGTAAAGAGGCATCAGAGAGGATGCTGAGGTACTTTTTAAAGGGAACCTGTCGATCCATGCAGTCAATGGGACAGCTATGCTTTCCCCTGAAATGCTCTGGCGTTGAAAATCCTGCCAAGGACTATAGGAATAGATGAGACTACTCTGACGCCGCTCCCGACCGGCTTCTCCCTGCACTGCTCTAGTTGATTGATAGGTATCTTCCATGTGTGTACATAGACCTGTCAATCACCTGGGGCGGAAGAAGAGGGGAGCGGCTAGCCTTATCTATTCCTATGGTCCCCAGCTGGCTCTTCAAATCATTTTTTGTCTAAAATGTTGGAGCTTTCAGAGAAAAAATATACAGTACAGACCAAAAGTTTGGACACACCTTCTCATTTAAAGATTTTTCTGTATTTTCATGACTATGAAAATTGTACATTCACACTGAAGGCATCAAAACTATGAATTAACACATGTGGAATTATATACTTAACAAAAAAGTGTGAAACAACTGAAAATATGTCTTATATTCTAGGTTCTTCAAAGTAGCCACCTTTTGCTTTGATGACTGCTTTGCACACTCTTGGCATTCTCTTGATGAGCTTCAAGAGGTAGTCACCGGAAATGGTTTTCACTTCACAGGTGTGCCCTGTCAGGTTTAATAAGTGGGAATTCTTGTCTTATAAATAGGGTTGGGACCATCAGTTGTGTGGTGCAGAAGTCTGGTGGAAACACAGCTGATAGTCCTACTGAATAGACTGTTAGCTGCATTTTTCTTGCCATAATACAAATTCTAAGTAAAGAAAAACGAGTGGTCATCATTACTTTAAGAAATGAAGGTCAGCCAGTGTGAAAAATTGGGAAAACTTTGAAAGTGTCCCCAAGTGAAGTTGCAAAAACCATCAAGCGCTACAAAGAAACTGGCTCACATGAGGACCGCCCCAGGAAAGGAAGACCAAGAGTCACCTCTGCTTCTGAGGATGTTTATCCGAGTCACCAGCCTCAGAAATCGCAGGTTAACAGCAGCTCAGATTAGAGACCAGGTCAAAGCCACACAGAGTTCTAGCAGCAGACACATCTCTACAACAGCTGTTAAGAGGAGACTTTGTGCAGCAGGCCTTCATGGTAAAATAGCTGCTAGGAAACCACTGCTAAGGACAGGCAACAAGCAGAAGAGACTTGTTTGGGCTAAAGAACACAAGGAATGGACATTAGACCAGTGGAAATCTGCTTTGGTCTGATGAGTCCAAATTTGAGATCTTTGGTTCCAACCACAGTGTCTTTGGGCAACGCAGAAAAGGTGAACGGATGGACTCTACATACCTGGTTCCCACGTGAAGCATGGAGGAGGAGGTGTGATGGTGTGGAGGTGCTTTACTGGTGACCCTGTGGAGATTTATTCAAAATTAAAGGCATACTGAACCAGCATGGCTACCACAGCATCTTGCAGCGGCATGCTATTCCATCCGGTTTGCGTTTAGTTGGACCATCATTTATTTTTCAACAGGACAATGACCCCAAACACACCTCCAGGCTGTGTAAGGGCTATTTGACCAAGGAGGAGAGTGATGGGGTGCTACGCCAGATGACCTGGCCTCCACAGTCATCAGACCTGAACCCAATCGAGATGGTTTGGGGTGAGCTGGACAGCAGAGTGAAGGCAAAAGGGCCAACAAGTGCTAAGCATCTCTGGGAACTCCTTCAAGATTGTTGGAAGACCATTTCCGGTGACTACCTCTTGAAGCTCATCAAGAGAATGCCAAGTGTGCTCAAAGCATTCATCAAAACAAAAGGTGGCTACTTACTTTGAAGAACCTAGAATATGACATATTTTCAGCTGTTTCACACTTTTTTGTTAACTATGTAATTCCACATGTGTTAATTCATAGTTTTGATGCCTTCAGTGTGAATGTACAATTTTTATAGTCATGAAAATACAGAAAAATCTTTAAATGAGAAGGTGTGTCCAAACTTTTGGTCTGTACTGTACCTGGCTGCAATCACACAGCCAGGCTTAGATTCATGTTGCCCATGGTTTGGGCAGTATGCATCGACTGACAGGTTTCCTTTAAGGTAATGAACCAAAGTATTTCAGAAATTAAACTCCATCTCTTCATAGGCCTCATTCAGACGTCCATGTTGCATGTATTTGTCCAATTCTTTTTTTTTTCATGGGTAAAACACATACTTATTATAATCTATGGGGTTGTTCACATGTCTGTATTTTTTCACATACCGTGGGGCAGATTAATCAAAACTGTCTAAAAGACAAACTGTCTTTGTTGCCATACCAGACATGTTTAAAGGGAATCAAGTTTTTACTATGTAATGTTAGAGCAGCATAAGGTAGAAACAGAGAGCCTGATTTCAGCGAGGTATCACTTACTGGGCTGTGTGCTGTAGGTTCAATACAATCAGTGTTTTATCAGCAAGAGATTATTTCTACTGGACTAGGTGTCTTGTGCCTCCTAGACTGCTGCTTTGTGTAACCTCGCCTGGAACACTGATTGTCAACTTCCTCTCAAAGCACAGTGTACACCGAAAGCTGTCAATCAGTGGTGTGGGCGGGGTTGTAAAAAAAAAAAATCAGCTTTCTGAGCTCTGCTATATCTCCAGCAGAGAAACAATGATTTGATGAAAACTGCTGCATCCAGTACATTAAGTGATACTTCCCTGAAATCAGGGTCTCTGGCCATACATCATGCTGGTCTCAGATGGGATAGCGAAAACTTGTTGACAGATTCTCTTTAAGAAATTAAAGCTGAGCTCTGATTGGCTGCCATGTGCAACAAAGACTATTTTTCTTTTAGACAATTTTGATAATTGAGACCCTGTGTCCGTACAAAAGTAATGGGGACATTTCCATTTTTTACAGGCAGCACGCATGAAAAGTGCCAATACAACTCTATGGGTCCATACAAATCACGTGCAGCACATGGATGACATCAGTGTTCAGGGCGTATGAAAAACAGTAACATCTGAATGAGGCCTTATAGGCACACTCCAGACTGTAGCATCTACAAATTAGTGCCAAGTCAACAGTAAGTGAAGGAGACCATGAGATCTTAACCCCTTAAGCCCCGCGGGTGGTTTGCACGTTAATGACCGGGCCAATTTTTACAATTCTGACCACTGTCACTTTATGAGGTAATTACTCTGGAACGCTTCAACGGATCCCCCTGATTCTGAGATTGTTTTTTCGTGACATATTGTACTTCATGATTGTGGAAAAATTTCTTCGATATCACTTGCGTTTATTTGTGAAAAAAACGGAAATTTGGCAAAAATTTTGAAAATTTTGCAATTTTCAAAATTTGAATTTTTAAGCCCTGAAATCAGAGCGATATGTCACACAAAAGAGTTAATAAATAACATTTCCCACATGTCTACTTTACATCAGCACAATTTTGGAACCAAAATTTTTTTTTGTTAGGGAGCTATAAGGGTTAAAAGTTGACCAGCGATTTCTCATTTTTCCAACAAAATTTACAAAACCATTTTTTTAGGGACCACATCACATTTGAAGTCACTTTGAGAGGTCTTTATGACAGAAAATACCCAAAAGTGACACCATTCTAAAAACTGCACCCCTCAAGGTGCTCAAAACCACATTCAAGAACTTTATTAACCCTTCAGGTGCTTCACAGGAATTTTTTGAATGTGGAAGAAAAAAATGAACATTTAACTTTTTTCACAAAAATGTTACTTTAGACCCAATTTTTTTTATTTTCACAGGGGTAACAAGAAAAAATGGACCCCAAAATTTGTTGTGCAATTTCCCCTGGGCATGCAGATACCCAATATTTGGGGAAAAAACACTGTTTAGGCGCACGGCAGGGCTCGGAAGGGAAGGAGCGCCATTTGACTTTTTGATTGTAAAATTTGCTTGAATAATTAGCGGACATGTTGTGTTTGGAGAGCCCATGTGTGCCCAAACTTTGGAGCTCCCCCACAAGTGACCCCATTTTGGAAACTAGACCCCCCAAGGCACCTTTCTAGATGCATAGTGAGCACTTGGAACCCCCAGGTGCTTCACAAATTGATTCGTAACAATGAAAAAGTGAAAAAAAAAAACACTTTTTCATTTTTATGAATCAATTTGTGAAGCACCTGAGGGTTCCAAGTGCTCACAATGCATCTAGATAGGTGCCTTGGGGGGTCTAGTTTCCAAAATGGGGTCACTTGTGGGGGAGCTCCAATGTTTGGGCACACAGGGACTCTCTAAATGCAACATGGTATCCGCTAACAAATTGAATGGAAAATCGGCTCAAATTGTTAGCGGATACCACATTGCGTTTGGAGAGCCCCTCTGTGCCCAAACTTTGGAGCTCCCCCACAAGTGACCCCATTTTGGAAACTAGACCCCCCAAGGCACCTTTCTAGATGCATAGTGAGCACTTGGAACCCCCAGGTGCTTCACAAATTGATTTGTAATAATGAAAAAGTGAAAAAAAAAACACTTTTTCATTTTTACGAATCAATTTGTGAAGCACCTAGGGGTTCCAAGTGCTCACTATGCATCTAGATAGGTGCCTTGGGGGGTCTAGTTTCCAAAATGGGGTTACTTGTGGGGGAGCTCCAATGTTTGGGCACACAGGGACTCTCTAAATGCAACATGGTATCCGCTAACAAATTGAATGGAAAATCGGCTCAAATTGTTAGCGGACGCCACATTGCGTTTGGAGAGCCCCTCTGTGCCCAAACTTTGGAGCTCCCCCACAAGTGACCCCATTTTGGAAACTAGACCCCCCAAGGCACCTTTCTAGATGCATAGTGAGCACTTGGAACCCCCAGGTGCTTCACAAATTGATTCGTAATAATGAAAAAGTGAAAAAAAAACACTTTTTCATTTTTATATTTTTATGAATCAATTTGTGAAGCACCTGGGGTTCCAAGTGCTCACTATGCATCTAGATAGGTGCCTTGGGGGGTCTAGTTTCCAAAATGGGGTCACTTGTGGGGGAGCTCCAATGTTTGGGCACACAGGGACTCTCCAAATGCAACATGATATCCGCTAACAATTTGAGCCGACAATTTGTTAGCGGATATCATGTTGCATTTGGAGAGTCCCTGTGTGCCCAAACATTGGAGCTCCCCCACAAGTGACCCCATTTTGGAAACTAGACCCCCCAAGGCACCTATCTAGATTCATAGTGAGCACTTGGAACCCCAGGTGCTTCACAAATTGATTCATAAAAATGAAAAAGTGTTTTTTTTTTCACTTTTTCATTTTTACGAATCAATTTGTGAAGCACCTGGGGGTTCCAAGTGCTCACTATGCATCTAGAAAGGTGCCTTGGGGGGTCTAGTTTCCAAAATGGGGTCACTTGTGGGGGAGCTCCAAAGTTTGGGCACAGAGGGGCTCTCCAAACGCAATGTGTGTTCGCTAACAATTTGAGCCGATTTTCCATTCAATTTGTTAGCGGATACCATGTTGCATTTAGAGAGTCCCTGTGTGCCCAAACATTGGAGCTCCCCCACAAGTGACCCCATTTTGGAAACTAGACCCCCCAAGGCACCTATCTAGATTCATAGTGAGCACTTGGAACCCCAGGTGCTTCACAAATTGATTCATAAAAATGAAAAAGTGTTTTTTTTTTCACTTTTTCATTTTTACGAATCAATTTGTGAAGCACCTGGGGGTTCCAAGTGCTCACTATGCATCTAGATAGGTGCCTTGGGGGGTCTAGTTTCCAAAATGGGGTCACTTGTGGGGGAGCTCCAATGTTTGGGCACACAGGGGCTCTCCAAACGCAACATGGCGTCCGCTAACAATCTGAGCCGATTTTCCATTCAATTTGTTAGCGGACACCATGTCGCGTTTGGAGAGCCCGTGATGTGCCTAAACAGTGGAGCTCCCCCACAAGTGTCCCCATTTTGGAAACTATACCCCTCAAGGATTTTATTAAGGTGTATAGTGAACATTTTGAACCCAAAGGTACGGCACATTATTTGTTTACATTAGGTCATCATATTGAATAAGTTGTCATTATTCTTGAGCGCAAGTGCTCGCTACTTGAGTTTGCATCGGGTACTCAGGTATGCACCATGTACAGCGTGTGCTCGAGTGACATGCTCGAGTCCCTGCTCCGCATGTTTCACGGTTATTAGACACCCAAAAAAAAACATGCGGGGATCGCTCGTGCATGGCAGGCAATCCCCGTAAAGTTTTTTGGCCGCGAAGCATATGGGGCAGAGACTCGAGCATGTCACTCAAATACCCACGATACTCAATGCATACCAGAGCACCCGATGCAAACTCAAGTAGCGAGCACTTGCTCTCAACACTAGTCGCCATATCGTCATCTTTTTTTCTTACTTTTGAAAAAAATCCCAACCCCAGCCCTAACCCTAGCACAACCCTAACCATAGCACAACCCTAGCCCCAGCACAACCCTAGCCCCAGCACAACCCTAGCCCCAGCACAACCCTAGCCCCAAACCCAGCCCTAACCCTAGCCCAATCCTAACCCAAGAGTTTATTTTTGACGCCGTTCCTTGTGCGGTATTAGTGATTAGACGACTTTATTCTTCGGGTCGGTGTGATTACAGCAATGCCAGAATCATATGGGGTTTTTATGACTGACAGCTGTCACACACTAAAAGACGCATTTTTTGTAAAATCTAGTTTTTGCATCGCCATATTTTGAGAGCTATAATTTTTCCAGATTTTGGCAGACAGTCATGTGACGGCTCGTTTTTTGCGGGATGACTTGACGTTGTTATTGGTGCCATTTTCAGGCACGTGACATTTTTTGATCGCTTTCTATTCCGATTTTTGGGAGGCAGAATAAACAAAAACCAACAATTCAGGAATTGTTTTTTTTTTTTTTTTTTTTATTCTGTTCCGCGTGTGGTAAAATTGATGAGGTAGCTTTATTCTTCGGGTCAGTACGTTTACAGCGGTACCACATTTGTATCATTTTTCTATGTTTTGGCGCTTATACACAATAAAAGCTATTTTATAGAAAAAAATATTTTTTAGTATCGCTTTATTCTGAGAGCTATAACTTTTTTATTTTTCGGCTGATGGAGCTGTATGGCGGCTTGTTTTTTGCGGGACGAGATGACGTTTTCAGCGGTATCATTTTTATTTATATGCGTCTTTTTGATCGCGTGTTATTCCACTTTTTGTTTGGCGGTATGGTGATAAAGCATTGTTTTTTGCTTCGTTTTTTTTTTTTTTTTTTTACCGTGTTCACTGAAGGGGTTAACTAGTGGGACAGTTTTATAGGTCAGGTTGTTCCGGACGCGGCGATACCAAATATGTGTACTTTTATTGTTTTTTTTTTATTTTTTTTATAATAATATTTATTGATGGGTACATTATATTTTTATTTTTGGTGTATTATTTTTTTTATTTTTTTATAATATTTTTGCACATTTTTTTTTTTTTTTTTCCCACTTTCACACAGTTTATACACTTTATTACTTTGTCCCACTCTGGGACTTTCACTTTTTTTTTTCTGATCGCCTGCATGGCACAGGAATGGAGCACCATCCCTATGCCATGAAGGCTGTCAGAAGTGCACAGTGTGAAGATTGCTTGGAGATGCACTGCGCATGTCCAAGCAATCTTCCTGCTCTCTGGTGACCCGGATGTTGTCATGACGACATCGGGTCGTCATGGCAACACCCGGGAAGCCTTTGCAGACTGCGCTGGAAGCCGGAAGAGGAGGTGAGTATCGCCGATCACCTCCCCTTGCCCCCGCAATGCCGCGATCGACTTCGATCGACTTCGATCGCAGCATCACGGGGGTTAATGTGCTGGGAGCGGTGCAGGACCGCTCCCTGCACATAGTACCGGGTGTCAGCTGTGACAATCAGCTGACACCCGGCGGCGATCGCGCCCGCACAGCCTGTGTGCGCGCGCGATCGCGATGACGTACTAATACGGGTCTGGCTCTTAAGTCCCAGGGCACAGACGCGTATTAGTACGTCAGATGTTATTAAGGGGTTAATAAGGAGCATTTCTTTCTTATCTTTGACAAAATTAAACGTGGAAATTAAAGTGTCTGTCTGTGCGGAAGCTAAAATGGCATAAATAATACCATCAACAGAATCTGAATAAGGCTACGCTCACATGTTCAGTATTTGGTCAGTATTTTACCTCAGTATATGTAAGCCAAAATCAGCAGTGGAACAATCAGAGGAAAAGTATAATAGAAACACGTCACCACTTCTGTATTTATCACCCACTCCTGGTTTTGGCTTACAAATACTGATGTAAGATACTGACCAAATACTGAACGTGTGAACGTGGCCTAAGGAGTGTACACAGATGGGGCTTTCTAAATCCAAAATGGACGTAGTGAACACTTTTATACAACTACTTGAGAAGGATGAGCAAAGGAGACCAGGCAAGTCTCTATTGAAGATAAAGGAGCTCTAATACAAGTCTGTTGTATGCAGTTTGCTTCTAAGCTCCCTCAAGTGGTGTCTGCATACATTTTGCAATTTAAAGTACCGTATTTTTCGGACGATAAGACAGAGTTTTTTGCTCCAAAATTTTAGAGGAAAGTGGGGGGTGCATCTTATAGTCCGAACCTTCTAATTTAACGTCTTGTTGCTGTGGGTGGTGGGGGTGTGGGGGATGCGGCAGAGGCAGAGGAGTGGGGCACAGGAGGCATGAGCGGCTGCTGCAGCCTACACTGTCCCCGCTGCTAAAGAAAATGAATATTCAGAGCTCCTCACGCCCATAGGCATGGGGATCACTGAATATTCATTCTCCTTAATCGCGGCGTACAGTGTCTGCAGCAATCGCGACTCCTGCAGCGCTCAGTGGTCATTTGTGCCCTCTACTAAAGAGCAAGAATATTCACCCCCTCTCCACATCCAGTGGAGAGGGGGTGAATATTCATGCTCTTTAATAGCGTGCACACGCGATTGCCTGGCAGCTGCAGGAGCCGCGGCGCGGCTACAGTGTGCGCCCGCTATTAAGGAGAGTGAAGTCACTGCTCCCCACGCACACCGTCCCGGCGTGGGGAGCAGTGACTATTCCAGCAGCTGATCTCCCTGTGTGAGCGCGCATGGCAGTGACGTCATGCGCGGCTCACACAGTGAGATCAGTGCTGGCAGAAGAGCAGGACGCGACGCTGGAACAAAGGGAAGAAAGGCGAGTAGGAGTGTTTATTTTTTTGTGTGATGGGGATGCAGGTGCCATACATACCAGGATGTGGGGGTGCCGGGCATACCAGGATGTGGGGGTGCCATGCATACCAGGATGTGGGGGTGCCATGCATACCAGGATGTGGGGGTGCCATGCATACCAGGATGTGGGGTTGCCATGCATACCAGGATGTGGGGGTGCCATGCATACCAGGATGTGGGGTTGCCATACATATCAAGATGTGGGGGTGCCATGCATACCAGGATGAGAGGGGCATGCATACCAGGATGAGGGGGGCCATGCATACCAGGATGAGGGATGAGGGGTGCCATGCATACCATGATGAGGGGTGCCATGCATACAAGGATGAGGGGTGCCATGCATACCAGGATGAGGGGTGCCATATATACCAGGATGGTAGTGACAAGTATACCAGGATGAGGGATGAGGGGGGCCAAGCATACCAGGATGAGGGATGTGGGGGTGCCATGCATACCAGGATGAGGGGTTCCATGCATACCAGGATGGGGGTGCCAAGCATACCAGGATGAGGGGTGCCAAGCATACCAGGATGAGGGGTGCCATGCATACAAGCATACCAGGATGAGGGATATTAGTACAGAATTGGGGGATATTACCCCTATAACAGTGTTAACAGCAGACCCCCTCCCCCATAACTGCATCATAACCACAGTTTGGGTCAGGGCTCTGGCTGGGCCAGTCAAGAATGGGCACAGAGTTGTTCTGAAGCCACTCCTTTGTTATTTTAGCTGTGTTCTTTGGGTCATTGTCTTGTTGGAAGGTGAACCTTCGGCCAAGTCTGAGGTCCAGAGCACTCTGGAAGAGGTTTTCATCAAGGATATCTCTGTACTTGGCCGCATTCATCTTTCCTTCAATTGCAACAAGTCGTCCTGTCCCTGCAGCTGAAAAACACCCCCATAGCATGATGCTACCACCACCATGTTTCACTGTTGGGATTGTATTGTGTAGGTGATGAGTAGTGCCTGGTTTTCTCCACACATACCACTTAGAATTATCACCAAAAAGTTCTTTTTTCGTCTCATCAGACCAGAGAATCTTATTTCTCATAGTCTGGGAGTCCTTCATGTGTTTTTGAGCAAACTCTATGCGGGCTTTCATATGTCTTGCACTGAGGAGAGGCTTCTGTCGGGCCACTATGCCATAAAGGCCTGACCGGTGGAGGGCTGCAGTAATAGTTGACTTTGTGGAACTTTCTCCCATCTTCCTACTGCATCTCTGGAGCTCAGCCACAGTGATCTTGGGGTTCTTCTTTACTTCTCTCACCAAGGCTCTTCTCCCACGATTACTCAGTTTGGCTGGACGGCCTGGTCTAGGAAGACTTCTGGTGGTCCCAAACTTCTTCCGTTTAAGGATTATGGAGGCCACTGTGCTCCTAGGAACCTTGAGTAATGCAGAAATTCTTTTGTAACCTTGGCCAGATCTGTACCTTGCCACAATTCTGTCTCTGAGCTCCTTGGGCAGTTCCTTTGAGCTCATGATTCTCATTTGGTCTGACATGCACTGTGAGCTGTGAGGTCTTATATAGACAGGTGTGCGCCTTTCCAAATCAAGTCCTATCAGTTTAATTAAACATAGCTGGACTCCCAATGAAGGAGTAGAGCCATCTCAAGGAGGATCAGAAGGAAATGGACAGCATGTGACTTAAATATGAGTGTCTGAGCAAAGGGTCTGAATACTTATGACCATGTGATATTTCAGTTTTTCTTTTTTAATCAATTTGCAAAAAGTGTCTACATTTCCGTTTTTTTTTTCAGTCAAGATGGGGTGCAGTGTACTTTAATGAGAAAAAAAATGAACTTTTTAGAATTTACCAAATGGCTGAAATGAAACAAAGAGTGAAAAATTTAAAGGCGTTGAATACTTTCCGTACTCACTGTAAATGCCCCCAAAGGTATCAATAGCCATTAACTATGTCAGGGTTCATAGATTTGAATTAAAAAAATACACTACGACCACTATGAGAATCAGTCTATCAAATTCACCTGCTTTTTTCAGACACGCTCAGAACTGCAACATCTGTAGATCAATGCCAAGTCATCCATCATTTATCCTGAACATTTAGTGAAAAAGACCATGAGATCTTAAGGGCCTTTCTTTTGTGCTAATGCCAAAATACAAGGTCTTTAAGTGGATTAAAAGTGTCAGCCTGTTTGTGCAGAGTCTAACATGGCATAAATATCAATACTAAAAATGAATGAAAAGTGTGCACAGATGGGGCTTTTTAAATCCATAATTGAAGCAGATAACACTTGTACAATTATTTGAGAAGGATGAGAAACATTGATCCCTTTACTAACCTCAGAGTAAAAAATATCCACATGCCACCATTAGGAGATGCCATGCACAATGATATCATCTTGAATTTAGTTGAAAGGTTTATCCCAACAAACAATTATTAACAAAAATAAAATCTTTGGAGTAATGTGCATCATTATTTTAACCATATCAGAGCGTAAAAAAACAACAACTTCTCTCCAATGTAATTTTTACCTCTTTAGCCTCTTTACTCACTCCTCTGCAGCTTTAGTCTTTTTCCCTTTCTGTGGGTGGATCCAAGCTCGCCCCACGTGACCTGGAAGAAGCTGCATCTCCCACAAGTGCTTCTGCTAACTCCTCATTTCCTAGCTCCTTCCCTTGATCTACAGTAGGGATGTCAAACTCAAATACAGAGAGGGCCAAATTAAAAAACTTGGACGAAGTCGTGGGCCAACCTTGATATGTATTAACAGTCCCCCACACAGTATAATAGTCCTCCATACAGAATAATGGGCCTCACATAGTCCTCCATACAGAACAATGGGCCCCACATAGTCCTCCATACAGTATAATGGGCCCCGCATAGTCCTCCATACAGTATAATGGGCCTGACATACTCCTCCATATAGTATAATGGACCCCACATAGTCCTCCATACAGTATAACGGGCCCCACATAGTCCTCCATACAGAATAATGGCCCCATATAGAACTCCATACAGTATAATTTGGGGGGAGGCAGTGCTGGCGTCGCGGGCCAAATATAATCACCCAGCGGACCAGATTTGGCCCATGGGCCAGAGTTTGACATGTGTGATCTACAGAGAAAATGGTCTCTTACAAAATAGTGATGGGCAGTCCGGCTCTTGTTTGTGAGCTAGATCATTTGTCTCCGCTCAACAAAAAGTGCTGGTTCTTTTGGATTCCAAACAGATCCCTATTAAATATGGGTTCACATGCAAGTAAATACATATTTATGGCTAAAGCTCCACAGTCCAATATGGTATATTGGCAGGCAGCTGAACACTCCCACGAAGATGCATTCAGAAACTGCTAATGTCTCTCGCTGGGTTCCACCTCCCAACGTTCACAGCTTTTTGTGCCGGTTCAGTTGTGGAAGGATCCATCACTTATAAAAAATCTCCCAGATCTCTCTAAATAAATAACTAATATCTGTCTATCTATTTACAGATATGGCAACTTGCCTTATTTTACAGGGAGTCTCCTGTTTTGCGCGTTTCGACCTGTCAGATATAATTATCACCCTGCTTCTTGGGTTATAAAAGTTGGCACAGGGCGGATGGCACCAGACAAGTAATAGAAGTCTATATTGTCTGTGGAGTGCGGGTACAAGACATGTGCATGCTGCGACATTGAGTTAGGAGGAGGAAGTGTCCAGGGTGAGGGCTCAAACTTTACATTAAATGAGGGTGAGGGCGCTATACAACTGAAAACCCCTTATGCTGCCTAATATTGTGTGTGTGATTAATATTATCATTCTGCTTTTATATGAAGGACTGAGGCCATCCAGTTTGTGTTTAATTGTAGAAATCAAATTCCTAGAATGCCCCCACTCCACTCGTCTGAGATAAAGTGGACATGCTGCCACTTATATTTCCATTACAGAATAGAAGAGGGTTAGCCTTTCCGTTGTGTCCAAATTAATGGCTGTGACTCCACACCTTGTGTAGCTCCCTAATAGAATACAATGGTAAACTTGCATGACTTTTATCTGAGTGCCCTTGCTATTTTGGCTGTTAAGTGTTGAATGCCCATGGGTGCGATGAACTGAGAGCTGAAATCATGGAATCTAGTCTGGTCTGGGGTCTAAAATAAAGAATAATTCCCAAAATAAGGAGACATAACTAAACACTGAGCACTCTACTCAAAGTTTTCCCCGGCAGACCCATAGACAATGAACTGAACAGAGGTCGAGCATATGCACCTACACTCCCAATCAAAGTGGAGCAGCAGAGCACCATTTGCGGGATTGGTGTGGACTCAGCGGTTAGACAACCAGTGATCAGCAAGTTATTCCCCATCCAAAGTATATTAAGACGGCTTTCTTTCTTATTCCCACTAGGGTGTAGCAACCCTGTATGGAGTGAAAGAGACTCGGGAAAATAGGCGTTTAGTTCTGTCTTCCAGCCATTACATGTCTTACACAGGTAACTCCCCTTTTATTTATAACTAGCTGTACGCGTTGCTGTGGCTCAGTCTGGTTAAATGGAAAAGAAAGAAAAGAGAAAGCGCACGTTTCTAAAAATATTTAACTGCTTGTGGGTATACAGTATTTTTTGTTGTTCCATTGTCTGTGTAGATATACAGATTGTCTGGTTTGCCGACTCTAGAACACGCAACATATAATTGTCCATGTGAGAAGCAATCCGTGTCTAGATTTAAATTGCAAAATTATAAAGATTGGCCCTGAGCTTTGTTGATGGTGATTGCAAACGCCAATCGAATTGGGGATTGCAATCTCTTAAATTGCAATGGCATATCCGTTGGAATCATAGGAATGCGAGGAATGAAGACATCTTCACCTTTAAAAGGTCCTGTCAAGATTGCTTCAAGGATGTTGCTCATTAATTGTTTAACTGCAAGCCGCGTTCCGTTGCAAAGCTTTGGCTGGTTGATATTTCTCAGCATGATAATTGGCACGGCTATTTTCATTTGCAGTACGTGGCATCCCTGGTAGATCGAGTGAATTCCAAAATTTTGTTGGATAATTAACTGCTTCATCTGCTTCCACAACAGTGTCGACAGACTTCTATGTGACTGGCTCGCTTTAAATGTTAGACTGAATAATATTGTTAAGTTCATAGACGTCTTTGTCCTTGGCCACAAGAATAGCTCGTTCACTCAGCCAATTGTGATTCTGATAATTGGTTTGAATATTGGGAAATATTTTTTCAACCAATTGTTCTTGTGACGTCACTAAATTGCAGAAGTTATGAGGCAATGAAATTCATCCTGAGGTCAGATCAACCGGCACTTTTCCGTTCCCAATTTCCAGCAATTGATGTGAGAATATTTGAGCTGATCAATCGTTTTGCAGCTGGACACCCATATTTGTAGTTAATTTTAACGTCTTTACGTGTCACCACAAAGTAGAGTATTTCAGGCAAGCATTTATTTCGCCCGCTGGTGTCGATCAAGGAATTACAGATAATGTTTGCCTGAAATCTCCTGTAAGCAATATTAATGCGTTCTCAAATGGTCTCATGTTTCCAAGTAAATCTTGCAATGATCGATCAAGAGCCTCGAGCGATTTTTTTGTGCGCCATTGTGCATTCATCCCAAACAATAAGTTTGCATTTCTGTAATACTTTTCCCAGATGGTTATAGATTTATTTAGATTATACATTATATCTATAATGATGGTGGTGATGATGAGCAGCAGCGTCTTTCGCCTCGAACAGACGGTCTCGTCATTCCCCTTCCTCCCAACCCCCATGGGGGACACGAAAGGAGCAGAGCACAGGCAGCGGGTGAGGCGAATGAAGGAGAAGGGTTTATGAATGAGATGTCACTAAGGGGGGGAGAATGCCGGGAGGCTGGGGAGAGTCAGCCTGGGACTGAGCTCGTAACAACCCCCTCTCGCTGATGCTTTTACGTCCAACAGCTGGTATATAAAAGCATAGTATGTATATAAAAACATGCATGTATTCGAATGCAACTTTTGTGTCAAAATTTCAAAGTAATTGGTGAAGAACTTTCAGAGATTTAAGATTTTGAACAAACAAACACATTTTTATTTATATAGATAATCTCTGGAGGCAGATTCTCAGGGAGATCTCTGTCCTGACAATAGATCTTAACAGCTCATTTACATATAAGAAAAACATTTGGATTTCTCTGGAATAAGGCATAGCAAGATATTATGCTGTTCAGCTCGCTATGACCTGCATGGCCATGATAGATTCCCTTTAGCCCCTTAAGGACCAAGCCACTTTGTACATTAATAACCGAGACTTTTAAATCTGACAAGTGTCAATTGATGAGGTAATAACTCTGTAACGCTTCAATGGATCCCACTGATTCTGAGACTGTTTTTTCGTGACATATTTTAGTTCTTGATAGTGGTAAAATGTGTTCGATATGACTTGTGTTTATTTGTGAAAATATCAGAAATTTCACAATTTTCAAAACTCTAATTCTTATGCCCAGAGAGTTATGTCACACAAAATACTTAATAAATAACATTTACCATATGTTTACTTTACATGAGCACAATTTTTGAAACATAATTAATTTTTTGTTAGGAAGTTAGAAGTGTTAAAAGTTGATCAGGAATTTCTTATTTTTACAACAAAATTTACAAAACCATTTTTTTAGGGACCACATCATATTTGAAGTGACTTTGGGGGGCCTATATGACAGAAAATACCCAAAAATGACACCATTCTAAAAACTGTACGCCTCAAAGTCCTCAAAACCACATTCAATACGTTTATTAACCCTTCAGATGCTTCACAGAAATTAATGGAATGTGGAAGGAAAAAATGAACATTTAACTTTTTTTCACACAAATTTTACTTTAGCCCCATTTTTTATTTTCTGAAGGGTAACAGGAGAAAATTAACTTAAAAAATTTGTTGTGCAATTTCTCCTGAGTACGCCGATACAACAGATGTGGGTGAAAACGACTGTTTGGGTGCACGGCAGGGCTCGGAAGGTAAGGAGCACCGTTTGACTTTCTTGAACGCAAAAATGGCTAGAATCTAGAGCGGATGCCATGTCGAGTTTGGAGAGCCCCTGATGTGCCTAACCAGTTGAAACCCCTCACAAGTGACCCCCACATGCATTAACAGAAGATTATAATGTACAGCCGTGAAAATAAAAAATCACATCATTCCCACAATTATTTTCTTTTAGTCTCAATTTTTTTATTTTCACAAGTGTAACAGAGGAAATGGATGCCAAAATTTGTTGTGCAGTTTCTCCTGAGTATGCCAGTTTCCCATATGTGGGTGAAAACTACTGTATGGGAGCATGGCAGGGCTCAGAAGGGAAGGAGCCTCTTTGACTTTTTGAACGCAAACATGGCTGGAATCAAAAGCGGACGCCATGTCATGTTTGGAGAGCCCCAGATGTGCTTAAACAGTGGAAACCCCCCCCAAGTTACCCCATTTTGGAAACTAGACCCCTTAAAGGGAATCTGTCACCCCTGGGACTTTTCAGACCTCTAATATGGGCATACAGGGGATAGAAATGTAAATCTATACTTACCTGTATAGCCCATATTAGAGGTCTGATTGCAGCGAAATAGCTTTTTATAAAATCCTTTTTCTTAGGCTTGGCAACCGGGGGACGCCAAGAAATGCCCGCCTATATGCTTAATTTAAATATTCTCCCCCTCCCCTGCCCGCCCCTGCATGTCACAGGGCCCTGTGATGTGCAGTCTAGGGCTGCACATCTCACGCATGCGCAATGCACCTATAGCTTAAGCCGCTTTTTTTTTCTCCCTGCCCTATTTTACTGATCTGCTCTAGTGCGCAGGCGCCGTGAGTCACTGTGACTTCCGCTCCAGTGACCTCCGGCATGTGCAACAATGAAGTTTGGTCCCCACTTCCTCCCGGCATCCTGCTAAATTAAGCATGGGGGTGACAGATTCCCTTTAAGGAATGTATCTAGGTGTGTGGCGAGCACCTAGAACCCCCAGGTGCTTCACAGAACTTTATAACATAGAGCCGTGAAAATAAAAAATCTAATTTTGGGGGGGCAAAAAATGTTCTTTTTGCCCCAAGTTTTCACAAAGGTAGCTGGAGAAAATGGACCCCAAAATGTGTTGTGAAATTTTTTCTTAGTGCGCCAATACCCCATATTTAGTCAAAACTACTTTTGAGGCACAGTGCAAAGCTCAGAAGGGAAGAAGCGCCATATTGGAGTGCAGATTTTGCTGGAATGGTTTGAGGGTGCCATGTCACATTGGCAGAGCCCCTGAGGTGCCAGAACAGCAGAAAACCCCCATAAGTGACATAATTTTACAAATTACACCTCTCAATGAATTAATGTAGAGGTGCAGTGAGCATGTTGACATCACTTGTGCCACATAGAAATTTATACCATTGGGTGGTGAATAAAGAATAATTACATTTTTACTGCTAAAATGTTGTTTTAGCTCCAAATTTTTAATTTTTATAAGGGCTAGTAGGAAACAATGGACCTCACAGTTTATTGTGTAATTTCTCCTGATTGCATCAATACCCTGCATGTAATTGGGAACTACTTTTGAGGCACAGTGAAAAACTCAGAAGGGAAAGAGTGCCATTATTATAGTGCCGATTTTACTGTTGTGGTTTGCGGGTGCCATGACCCACTGGAAGAGCCCCTGAGGTGCCAGAACACCAGAACCCCCATAGGTGAACCCATTTTACAAACTACACCTCTCAATTAATTCATCTAAGGGTGCAGTGATCATATTGATACCATTGATGTGTCACAGAATTTTATACCATTGTGCAGTGAAGAAAAAAATTATTACATTTTTACCACAAAAATTTTGTTTTAGCCCCAGAGTTTACATTTTCACAAGGGGAAACTGGTAAAAATGCCACCAAAATTTGTCACACAATTTCTGCTGAACGTGGAAATACCCCATATGTGGCAGTACAGAACTGCTTAGCCCCACGGCAAGACTCGGAACAGAATGAGTGCTGTTTGCCTTTTGGTGTGCAGATGTTCCTAGAATAGTTTGCGGACTCCATATACAGAGCCCCTAAGTGCTAGAAGACCAGAACCCCCCCTCAAATTACCCTATTTTGGAAATTATACCCCTGCCAAACATGTGGACTCTAAATGTGGTTTAGGCACACTTTGATGCTCAGAAGGGAGAGGGGCATTTGGATTTGGGAACGCAGAATTCGCTGGATTTCTTTTCGGGGGAGTGAGGAACCGTGGCCCTTTTCCAGAGCCTTTGTACTGCCAGTGGAAGCCCCCTATATTTCGATTGACAGATGACAGACCTGAGTGGGGACTTGCTTTTTCTGTGAATGGAGTTGAAGCTTTTGTTGGGAACATTTTACATAACATTTTGGATCACATTTATCTGGCGCTGTGCACTGAGCACTTACATTGGGGTTTACATCTAAATCTCTGAGTGACGTGATCAGATGAAACCCCCAAGGGATCCATTCACAATAATGAGGCAGCATAGTTACTCTGGACTCCATCTGGCCTCTGATCAGCGTCATCCTTCTTTTCAGAAGTGCACAAAACTGTAGCCAACCGCCAACCCAAGGGCACCGATCTGAAGGCAGAGGGAGGTCCACTACCTCTGCCTGCCTACTAAATGTTTCGATTGCTCTCACTGACAGCTGTTGGCACCAAACTGTCACTGCATGTTTACACGTAGTGACAGTTCAAAGTCATGAAGGGCATAGCACGTTATGGTGCGGGAACTGACACCCACTCATGACGTGCTATGTCCGTCATTGGTCATAAAGGGGTTAAAGAAGCATTCCCATCAAAATATTTACCCTCTTAATGTACTGCAATGATCATATTATATAGCACTCTGTAATTACAATTGCTCATTTTGCCCTTCTACTCAGTTAATTCTTCTGTTTTCTATTAGGTCTATGACATCACATGATTAAAACCTGACTAGATGAATCCTTCTAAGCTCCATGAAGAAACAGGAGGTCAAATTTGTCTGCACAAGTCGTGCGTCATCACTGTAAAAGTCTATGGCGGGGGAAGAAGCGGAGCAGCTGGGTCAGAAGTTGAAGAGGGGAATGAGTCATGCACCGACAAGATACTTTCCTGTTTCTACATACACTGACCAGCAAAAGGGTAACAATGTTTTGAACTTTTGACTTTCAGGCTCCATATTTCACCATCCACTACTGCTTTGAACGTGAAACTACCATCATTTTATAGACAATCATCTTGACTATCTCATACATAAATTTGACTTGCAACTACTTAGCATATGATTAGTTATGTAGATTCTTGTCAGGTCACTGTATTGTTACTGTTTTGCTCCTGGTGGTGGAAAAATCTTTTTCTTCCTGTATACTACAAATACAACCTGTTCTCTCATTCACTAATAGCTCAGTGTGTTATTAGGTTGATTCCCAAGTGAAAGGTCACTGGCTTGAATTGAGGAGCAGACATGAAGAAGATTTCCCAAGAAAAGAGAAACAGCATCATCCAGCTCAACGATAGCGGTAGCTTTGCCAAGAAAATTGCTAAACTGCATCATGTGAGTGCCATGATTGCTGGGAGAATACAAAATGAAGTCTGTCCATCCATTCAAAAACCAAGAGGTGGATGTCCAGGCAAAATATCGGAGTCAACAAGGTCTATCAGTTCTGGTGCGACAAACACTGCAGTGGAGCTGGCTCGCATACTTTGTAATAGTGAGATCACAGATGTCCATGCATGCACCTTACACAAGTCTGGAATGGTGGCTTGAAAAAAGGTGAAGTAGCCTCGACTTCAATATTGTCATAAAAAGCGTTGGCTCGAGTTTGCAAAAAAGTACGAAATGTGGACAGTAGAAGATTGGAAACGGGTGATTTGGAGCAATGAGACGAAAGTCAATAGACTAGGCTCTGATGGGTGCAAATGGGTCTGGAAGAAACAAGGGAAAATGGAGCTAACAGATTGAGAATTTGAAGGAACTGTCAAGTTTGGTGGAGAAAGCCTGATGATATAGGGTTGTTCCAGAGCCAAAGGCGTTGGATAATTGACCAGGTTCGATGGTGTTCTCAATGCTGAGCTACAGTGCCTACAAGTAGTATTCAACCCCCTGCAGATTTAGCTGGTTGACACATGCGGAATTAACTTGGCATTGTGACATTTGTACTGTAGATCAGCCTGGAAGTGGGAAATGCACTGCAGCAAATTTTTTTTTTTTTTTTTAAAACATTAAAAGTTAATTCAGAGTGTCATTTATTATTCAACCCCTCAAACCACAAGAATTCTGTTTGGTCCCCCTAAAGTATTAAGAAGTAGTTCAGGCACCAAGAATAATGAGCTTCACATGTGTGGATTAAAGATCTCTTTTGCCAGCCTTTTCTGACTATTTAAGACCCTCACCAAACTTGTGAACAGCACTCAGACATGGTCAACATGGGAAAGACAAAGGAGCATTCCAAGGCCATCAGAGACAAGATCGTGGAGGGTCACAAGGCTGGCAAGGGGTAGAAAACCCTTTCCAAGGAGTTGGGCCTACCTGTCTCCACTGTTGGGAGCATCATCCGTAAGTGGAAGGCTTATGGAACTACTGTTAGCCTTCCACGGCCTGGACAGCCTTTGAAAGTGTCCTCCCGTGCCGAGGCCAGGCTTGTCCGAAGAGTCAAGGCTAACCCAAGGACAACAACGAAGGAGCTCCGGGAAGATCTCATGGCAGTGGGGACATTGGTTTCAGTCAATACCATAAGTAACGTACTCCACCGCAATGGTCTCCGTTCCAGACGAGCCCGTAAGGTACCTTTACTTTCAAAGCGTCATGTCAAGGCTCGTCTACTGTTTGCTCATGATCACTTGGAGGACACTCAGACAGACTGGTTCAAGGTTCTATGGTCTGATGAGACCAAGATCGAGATCTTTGGTGCCAACCACACACGTGACGTTTGGAGACTGGATGGCACTGCATACGACCCCAAGAATACCATCCCTACAGTCAAGCATGGTGGTGGCAGCATCATGCTGTGGGGCTGTTTCTCAGCCAAGGGGCCTGGCCATCTGGTCCGCATCCATGGGAAGATGGATAGCACGGCCTACCTGGAGATTTTGGCCAAGAACCTCCGCTCCTCCATCAAGGATCTTAAGATGGGTCGTAATTTCATCTTCCAACAAGACAACGACCCAAAGCACACAGCCAAGAAAACCAAGGCCTGGTTCAAGAGGGAAAAAGTCAAGGTGTTGGAGTGGCCTAGTCAGTCTCCTGACCTTAACCCAATTGAAAACTTGTGGAAGGAGCTCAAGAATAAAGTCCACATGAGACACCCAAAGAACCTAGATAACTTGGAGAAGATCTGCATGGAGGAGTGGGCCAAGATAACTCCACAGACCTGTGCCGGCCTGATCAGGTCTTATAAAAGACGATTATTAGCTGTAATTGCAAACAAGGGTTATTCCACAAAATATTAAACATAGGGGTTGTATAATAATTGACCCACACTTTTATGTTTAAAATTTAATAAAATTCAACTGAGCAACATAACTTTTTGGTTTGTAAGATTTATGCTTCTGTTCATAAAACCTACTCTCGTTTGCAGTTTGAAGGCTCTAACTTATTTGCATCTTATCAAACCAGCTAAATCTGCAGGGGGTTGAATACTACTTGTAGTCACTGTATATGTGAGGATGATTTATTTCGTACACTCGAGTACTATGGGTATGAAAAGGACGACATAGTGTTCCAGAAGGACAATGACCTGATGAAATGGTTCAATGACAATGAAGTAGAGGTGCTGAGTTGGCCCCCACAGTCCTCAGACCTCAACCTAAATGAACACTTGCAGGAGAGTTGAAGAAAAAGCTGTATACATACACAAGTGAGTCGACAAATATGCACCAACTTTGGAAACGTGTAGAAGAGACCTGGGATCAGATTTCAGTCGGGACATGCTTGAATCTGATCGAGAGCATGCCCAGAAGAATTCAGACAATGTTGAAAGCTAAAGGTGGATTTACAAAATACTGACAAAATAATAAAGTTAAAATTTAGATTATTAGGAGAAAAACAGTAACAAAGCACTGACATGACAAGAATCTGCATAACTAATCATATGCTAAATAGTTGCAAGTCAAATTTATGTATGAGATGGCCAAGATTGTGTATAAAATGATGCTAGTCTAAAATTCAAACCAGTAGTGGATGGTAAGATATGGAGCCTGAAAGTCAAAAGTTCAAAACATTGTTACCCTTTTTCTCAGTGTAGAGAAGAAAAAAGAGAAAAATTAACTGGGCAGAAAGGCAAAATAAGAAATTGTAAGTACACAGTGCTATATAATATGATGACTGCAATATATTAAGAGGATGAAAACTTTGATGGAAGTGCTTCTATAAGTTCACCTTCCCACCTGTTTGTTTTCCCTTTATGTCCACTTCCTCCCTCGTCTTTGATTGACCGCTCTGGCTTAATGGAGCCAGAGAAGAGTGAGGATAGATGGAAAACAAGAAGGTGGGAAGGAGTATATAAATGTTTGGCCACTCCATGATGCACCGAGAGCCCATACTTTGTTTGAACAGTCATTCTGTGCTAACAGAGTCCCTTTAAGAAATGCCCCCCTGTGATAATCAGATGTGTAACCAACATCTTCTTGTACCATCATCTTCTGTGATGAATCTGCTGCTGTTTAAAGTAAAGTTTACTTCTGTTTTACAAAACCGCTGCTGCGTCTCCTGTTTACTCTCTGCTCCACCATCACGGGGTGAGCCACTGACGATCAGGCAATGAGGGAACAGTAATGCTGGTGTCACCCCCGCACTTTCATCTCCATGTGGCCACCGGTGAATCAGTGCACCAGACACTGGACATGGCCACCACCGATGACACTCCATGACTGATATACTGGGTCCATGCACACTGCATGTACAACAAAGATGTAACGGGTCCGGGAGGCGGACTGTAACGGGTCCGGGAGGCGGAACCTCTGAGCTACTATACAAGGGGGCGGCCCTTGTAAGGGAGCGGGTGGCAGTCTCTGGGTGAACGGACAGGGAGTTACGGCAAGTGATCAGGGCAGTCTCTGGGTAAGGGGTAGGTACGACCTGTGATGGCAGAGCCTCCGGGTAGGCTAGCAGGCAGGTGGTAGATGTGTGCTCCCAGGTGAGCAAGCGAGAGTCTCTGGAATAGCAGGTGGTCACGGCACGTGACGGCGGAACCTCCGGGCTGGCAGGCAGGTAGGTAACGGAGAAGCGCTCCCAGGTGAGCGGGCAAGAGTCTCTGGAATAGCTGATGGTCACCGCACGTGACAACGGGACCTCCGGGCTGGCAAGCAGGCAGGTAACGGAGATGCGCTCCCAGGTGAGCGGGCAAGAGTCTGGAGTAGCTGGTGGTCACAGCACGTGACAACGGAGCCTCCGGGCTGGCAAGCAGGCAGATAACGGAGAAGCGCTCCCAGGTGAGCGGGCAAGCTGGTCCATAGACAGACTGACCGGAGTAGTAAGGCAGACCGTCGGACCTCAGGCAAGCAGGCAGGTAGCTGATATGCGCTCCCAGGTGAGCGGGCAGGCTGGTCCTTTAGACAGACTGACAGGAGTAGTAAGGCAGACCGTCGGACCTCAGACTGGCAGACAGGTAACAAGTATTCAGGCAGGAATCAGGCAGGTAACTGGCAGGTACTGGCAGGTAACTAGCAGGAAACTGGCAGGTAACTGGCAACGGGACCTGAGGGCTGAAGCACAGGTGAGACACAGGTGCAAACAACATTGCTCGGGCACCTCCATTTTGGAGGAGGTGCCTTATATATGATGAAGTCCTCCGGCCATTGGCCGGGGACTCTTTAGGGCGGCGCGCGCGGCCCCTTTAAGAGGAGGGGAGCGCGCGCGCGCGCGCCCTAAGCACAGGGGCCGGGAAGGAGCGCGCGCTGAGAGCAGAGCAGGAGGAGGACGCCGGGACGGAGCGCGCGCTGACAGCAGAGCGGGGGGAGGAAGCCGGGCACGGAGCAGAGCGGAGAGAGGAGCAGCGTCCCTGCCTAGCAGAGGGCAGGGACGCCGGCACTACAGTACCCCCCCCTTTAGGCCCCCCCTTTTTTAGGCCAGACAGAAATTTAGCTAGGATGAGAGGGGCATGGATGTTCTCCCGGGGCTCCCACGTTCTCTCCTCAGGACCAAACCCCTTCCAATCTACCAGGAAAAAGGTCTTTCCTCTTACCCTTTTGGTGGCAAGAATGTTCTCTACCTCAAACTCGTCCTCAGCAGAAACCGGAGCAGGAGGCGTACCTGTAGACTTGGAAAAAGAGTTAAGTACCACAGGTTTGAGGAGAGACACATGGAAGGAGTTAGGGATCCGTAAGTTGGCCGGGAGTTTCAATTTATAGGCCACCGGGTTGATCTGACTGATGACCTCCAGTGGGCCGATGAACCGAGGCCCTAACTTATAGGAAGGGATCTTGAGCCGGACATATTTGGACGAGAGCCAGACTTTATCCCCAGGGCGGAATTGAGGAGGGTCCAGACGTTTTTTGTCAGCGTGTCTTTTCATACGCTCGGATGACAGAAGGAGTGCGGACCGGGTACTCTCCCATATGGAGGAAAATTTGTTAACAAGAGATTCCGCAGCCGGATTGTCCGCCGAGGTGGAGACGGGAAACGGGATCCGAGGATGCTGACCGTAGACTACAAAAAACGGGGATTTGGAGGAAGACTCGCTCTCGTGATTGTTGTACGAGAATTCGGCCCATGGCAGGAGATCCACCCAGTCAGAATGGTGGGCATTAACGAAGTGCCGAAGGTAACTGGTCAGGTTCTGATTGATCCGCTCCACTTGACCATTAGACTGTGGGTGGTAAGCGGAGGAGAAGTCCAGGGTGACGTCCAGCAATTTACAAGTGGCTCTCCAGAAACGGGAAGTGAACTGTACCCCACGATCCGACACGATGTGACGGGGCAGGCCATGAAGACGGAAGATGTGGCGGATAAAGTCTTTAGCCAGCTCGGGTGCAGACGGAAGACCTGGCAGTGGAATGAAGTGAGCCATCTTGGAGAAGCGGTCAGCGACCACCCAAATGACCGTACAACCGGCAGAGACGGGCAGATCAGTAATGAAGTCCATCGCTATATGCTGCCAGGGGGCAGCAGGTACTGGCAGAGGTAGGAGGCGGCCGGCCGGCAGGTGTCTCGGAACTTTGTTGCGGGCGCAGGACACACAGGCAGAAACAAAGTCTATTACATCCTTGTGCAGGTTAGGCCACCAGTAGTGCCGGGTAATAAGCTGGAGGGTCTTTTTCTGACCGGCGTGGCCAGCTAGTTTAGACGAATGACCCCAGTGTAGAATCTTCTCCCGATCAGGTACTGGTACGAACGTCTTACCAGGAGGAAGACGATTTAGACTCACGGGAGCCACCTGCATTACTCTGGCGGGATCGATGATATGTTTCGGATCCTCCTCGAGATCAGACACCAGAAAGGATCGAGACAAGGCATCCGCCTTGACGTTTTTGTCAGCCGGGCGAAAATGAAGGACAAAATCAAAACGAGCA
Organism: Phyllobates terribilis; assembly: GCF_046119375.1. Lineage (NCBI taxonomy): Eukaryota > Metazoa > Chordata > Amphibia > Anura > Dendrobatidae > Phyllobates > Phyllobates terribilis. Next base: position 150,831,565 of record NW_027362765.1, on the reverse strand, counting down.
AAAAACAAGGACCACCGGGCTTGGCGCGGGTTAAGTCTCTGGGCATGCTGGAGGTAAGCCAAGTTCTTGTGGTCAGTGTAAATTATTACCGGGTGAAGAGCCCCCTCGAGCAGGTAACGCCACTCCTCCAATGCCAGTTTGATGGCCAATAACTCTCGGTCTCCTATGGAATAGTTGCGCTCAGAGGAGGAGAAGAGTTTAGAGAAGAAGCCACAAGTTACCATCCTCCCGGAAGATGATTTTTGAGTAAGTACCGCTCCGGCTCCAGAGGAGGAGGCGTCAACTTCCAGGAAGAACTGCTTGTTGCCATCTGGGCGATGCAGCACCGGGGCGGAAGAGAAGGCCTGTTTAAGGGAAAGAAAGGCCTCCTCTGCTTCGGGTGGCCACTCTTTGGGATTAGTACCTTTACGGGTGAGCGCAGAAATTGGGGCCGTCCGGGAAGAGAAGTGTGGTATGAAGAGGCGGTAGTAGTTGGCGAAGCCCAGGAAACGCTGAATGGCCTTCAACCCCTCCGGTCGGGGCCATTTCTCGATGGCAGACAGTTTCTCAGGATCCATTTGAAGGCCGGTCTGAGAGATAATGTAGCCCAGAAACGGAAGCGAGGTCTGCTCAAAGAGGCACTTCTCAAATTTAGCGTAGAGATGGTTCTGCCTTAGCCTGAGCAGGACCTGACGAACGTCCCTCCGGTGAGTCTGGAGATCCGGAGAGAAGACCAAGATGTCGTCCAGGTACACCACTACGCAGGAGTAGAGAAGGTCCCGGAAGATGTCATTGACCAACTCTTGAAAGACGGCAGGAGCGTTACAGAGACCAAAGGGCATTACCAGGTATTCATAGTGGCCGTCCCGGGTGTTGAATGCCGTCTTCCATTCATCCCCCTGACGAATACGAACCAGGTTGTACGCCCCACGAAGGTCCAGTTGGGTGAAGATCCTAGCCCCCCTCAGACGATCAAATAATTCTGGAATGAGCGGAAGGGGGTACTTATTCTTCACCGTGATCAGGTTTAGGCCTCTATAGTCTATACAGGGACGGAGAGAGCCGTCCTTCTTTTTGACGAAAAAGAAGCCTGCTCCCGCCGGGGAGGTAGATTTCCGGATGAATCCTCTGGCCAGATTCTCCTCAATATATTCGGACATTGACCGGGTCTCAGCAGCGGATAAAGGATAGATACGCCCACGGGGAGGAGTAATACCGGGTAGCAGATCGATGGGACAGTCGTATGGTCTATGTGGTGGTAATGTCTCTGCCTCCTTTTTATTAAAGACATCTGCATAAGACCAATAAGGAATCGGAAGTCCAGGTAGATTAGCTGGGGTAGGAGAGGGACGGACGGGATGGACGGGAACCAGGCAGGTTTTATGACAGTCTTGTCCCCAGCGAAGGACCTCTCCGGTTTGCCAGTCTAGCACGGGTGCATGTCTCTGGAGCCAGGGCAGACCTAGCAAGAGGGCGTGAGAGAGTCCAGGCAGAACATGAAAGGAGATACTTTCAGAATGCAGCATTCCCACCTGCAGGGTAATGGATTCGGTGATGAGTTGAATGGGGCGAGGTAAGAGGCCCCCATCCACGGCAGCGACAGACAAGGGTACAGCCAGAGGTTTGGTGGGGATGCGGTATTTCTCAACCAGGGACTGTGAAATAAGGTTCCCGGCTGCTCCAGAGTCAAGTTGGGCTAGTTCGAAATAACGGTTCTCCCCGTAGATGATCGAAACTGACAACAGCAGGGATGGAGAGGATTTATTCTTGTCTAGGTGGACCTCTCTGAGCGAACCTAGACACAGGCGTTTCCCGACCTCTCCGGGCAGGCACGGATCCGGTGCTCCTTACTGCCACAGTAGAAGCAGCTCCCCTCGGCACGGCATGAGTCCTGACGGGTTTTGACCATCTTGGTCTGGTCGACCTGCATAGGCTCAGGAGAGTGTACCTGGGGAGAGATGGAGGGAATGACGGGTTTCTGGAAAGTAGGAGCTAAACGTGGAATCCTTCTCTCACGGGTGACCTCTTTGGCACGCTCCTGAAACCGTAGGTCAATTCGGGTGGCAAGAGTTATTAAGTCATCGAGAGTGGTAGGAATGTCCCGACCGGCAAGTTCATCTTTAATACGGCCGGACAGACCCTCCCAGAAGACGGAAACCAGAGCGTCGTTATCCCAGGCCAGCTCCGAGGCAAGGGTACGGAACCGTATGGCATATTGGCCCACGGTGAGACTCCCCTGACGGAGGCGTAGCAACGATGATGCAGATGAGGTCTTCCGTCCGGGTTCGTCGAAGACTTTCCGGAAAGCCGTGAGAAAAGCAGGCAAGTTGGACACCAGGGGGTCTCCTCTCTCCCATAGAGGATTCAGCCAGGCCAGGGCCTCCCCGGTGAGATGGGACATGATGAAGGCAATTTTGGCCCGGTCGGAGTTAAACTGGTAGGACAAAAGTTCAAAATGCAGGGTGCACTGATTCAAGAAGCCCCGAGCCTGGACGGGGTCGCCTCCGAAGCGAGGAGGTGCAGAAAGCCGGGGTCCGGGGTAGGATACCATAGTATTAGTGAGCAGCGGAGCCGCCGGATTGCAAGATATGGCACTGGCGGAGGTTGTTGGTGGATCAGACAGAGTGTTCAGGCGAGTATTAACATTCCGCAGGTGACCCAGGATGGCCTCCTGTTGGGACCTCTGACGGGACAGTTCAAGACCGAGGTCCGAGAGCGAGGGAGCTTGGGTGCCACCGGGTTCCATGGCCCGAGCAAACTGTAACGGGTCCGGGAGGCGGACTGTAACGGGTCCGGGAGGCGGAACCTCTGAGCTACTATACAAGGGGGCGGCCCTTGTAAGGGAGCGGGTGGCAGTCTCTGGGTGAACGGACAGGGAGTTACGGCAAGTGATCAGGGCAGTCTCTGGGTAAGGGGTAGGTACGACCTGTGATGGCAGAGCCTCCGGGTAGGCTAGCAGGCAGGTGGTAGATGTGTGCTCCCAGGTGAGCAAGCGAGAGTCTCTGGAATAGCAGGTGGTCACGGCACGTGACGGCGGAACCTCCGGGCTGGCAGGCAGGTAGGTAACGGAGAAGCGCTCCCAGGTGAGCGGGCAAGAGTCTCTGGAATAGCTGATGGTCACCGCACGTGACAACGGGACCTCCGGGCTGGCAAGCAGGCAGGTAACGGAGATGCGCTCCCAGGTGAGCGGGCAAGAGTCTGGAGTAGCTGGTGGTCACAGCACGTGACAACGGAGCCTCCGGGCTGGCAAGCAGGCAGATAACGGAGAAGCGCTCCCAGGTGAGCGGGCAAGCTGGTCCATAGACAGACTGACCGGAGTAGTAAGGCAGACCGTCGGACCTCAGGCAAGCAGGCAGGTAGCTGATATGCGCTCCCAGGTGAGCGGGCAGGCTGGTCCTTTAGACAGACTGACAGGAGTAGTAAGGCAGACCGTCGGACCTCAGACTGGCAGACAGGTAACAAGTATTCAGGCAGGAATCAGGCAGGTAACTGGCAGGTACTGGCAGGTAACTAGCAGGAAACTGGCAGGAAACTGGCAGGTAACTGGCAACGGGACCTGAGGGCTGAAGCACAGGTGAGACACAGGTGCAAACAACATTGCTCGGGCACCTCCATTTTGGAGGAGGTGCCTTATATATGATGAAGTCCTCCGGCCATTGGCCGGGGACTCTTTAGGGCGGCGCGCGCGGCCCCTTTAAGAGGAGGGGAGCGCGCGCGCGCGCGCCCTAAGCACAGGGGCCGGGAAGGAGCGCGCGCTGAGAGCAGAGCAGGAGGAGGACGCCGGGACGGAGCGCGCGCTGACAGCAGAGCGGGGGGAGGAAGCCGGGCACGGAGCAGAGCGGAGAGAGGAGCAGCGTCCCTGCCTAGCAGAGGGCAGGGACGCCGGCACTACAGTACCCCCCCCTTTAGGCCCCCCCTTTTTTAGGCCAGACAGAAATTTAGCTAGGATGAGAGGGGCATGGATGTTCTCCCGGGGCTCCCACGTTCTCTCCTCAGGACCAAACCCCTTCCAATCTACCAGGAAAAAGGTCTTTCCTCTTACCCTTTTGGTGGCAAGAATGTTCTCTACCTCAAACTCGTCCTCAGCAGAAACCGGAGCAGGAGGCGTACCTGTAGACTTGGAAAAAGAGTTAAGTACCACAGGTTTGAGGAGAGACACATGGAAGGAGTTAGGGATCCGTAAGTTGGCCGGGAGTTTCAATTTATAGGCCACCGGGTTGATCTGACTGATGACCTCCAGTGGGCCGATGAACCGAGGCCCTAACTTATAGGAAGGGATCTTGAGCCGGACATATTTGGACGAGAGCCAGACTTTATCCCCAGGGCGGAATTGAGGAGGGTCCAGACGTTTTTTGTCAGCGTGTCTTTTCATACGCTCGGATGACAGAAGGAGTGCGGACCGGGTACTCTCCCATATGGAGGAAAATTTGTTAACAAGAGATTCCGCAGCCGGATTGTCCGCCGAGGTGGAGACGGGAAACGGGATCCGAGGATGCTGACCGTAGACTACAAAAAACGGGGATTTGGAGGAAGACTCGCTCTCGTGATTGTTGTACGAGAATTCGGCCCATGGCAGGAGATCCACCCAGTCAGAATGGTGGGCATTAACGAAGTGCCGAAGGTAACTGGTCAGGTTCTGATTGATCCGCTCCACTTGACCATTAGACTGTGGGTGGTAAGCGGAGGAGAAGTCCAGGGTGACGTCCAGCAATTTACAAGTGGCTCTCCAGAAACGGGAAGTGAACTGTACCCCACGATCCGACACGATGTGACGGGGCAGGCCATGAAGACGGAAGATGTGGCGGATAAAGTCTTTAGCCAGCTCGGGTGCAGACGGAAGACCTGGCAGTGGAATGAAGTGAGCCATCTTGGAGAAGCGGTCAGCGACCACCCAAATGACCGTACAACCGGCAGAGACGGGCAGATCAGTAATGAAGTCCATCGCTATATGCTGCCAGGGGGCAGCAGGTACTGGCAGAGGTAGGAGGCGGCCGGCCGGCAGGTGTCTCGGAACTTTGTTGCGGGCGCAGGACACACAGGCAGAAACAAAGTCTATTACATCCTTGTGCAGGTTAGGCCACCAGTAGTGCCGGGTAATAAGCTGGAGGGTCTTTTTCTGACCGGCGTGGCCAGCTAGTTTAGACGAATGACCCCAGTGTAGAATCTTCTCCCGATCAGGTACTGGTACGAACGTCTTACCAGGAGGAAGACGATTTAGACTCACGGGAGCCACCTGCATTACTCTGGCGGGATCGATGATATGTTTCGGATCCTCCTCGAGATCAGACACCAGAAAGGATCGAGACAAGGCATCCGCCTTGACGTTTTTGTCAGCCGGGCGAAAATGAAGGACAAAATCAAAACGAGCAAAAAACAAGGACCACCGGGCTTGGCGCGGGTTAAGTCTCTGGGCATGCTGGAGGTAAGCCAAGTTCTTGTGGTCAGTGTAAATTATTACCGGGTGAAGAGCCCCCTCGAGCAGGTAACGCCACTCCTCCAATGCCAGTTTGATGGCCAATAACTCTCGGTCTCCTATGGAATAGTTGCGCTCAGAGGAGGAGAAGAGTTTAGAGAAGAAGCCACAAGTTACCATCCTCCCGGAAGATGATTTTTGAGTAAGTACCGCTCCGGCTCCAGAGGAGGAGGCGTCAACTTCCAGGAAGAACTGCTTGTTGCCATCTGGGCGATGCAGCACCGGGGCGGAAGAGAAGGCCTGTTTAAGGGAAAGAAAGGCCTCCTCTGCTTCGGGTGGCCACTCTTTGGGATTAGTACCTTTACGGGTGAGCGCAGAAATTGGGGCCGTCCGGGAAGAGAAGTGTGGTATGAAGAGGCGGTAGTAGTTGGCGAAGCCCAGGAAACGCTGAATGGCCTTCAACCCCTCCGGTCGGGGCCATTTCTCGATGGCAGACAGTTTCTCAGGATCCATTTGAAGGCCGGTCTGAGAGATAATGTAGCCCAGAAACGGAAGCGAGGTCTGCTCAAAGAGGCACTTCTCAAATTTAGCGTAGAGATGGTTCTGCCTTAGCCTGAGCAGGACCTGACGAACGTCCCTCCGGTGAGTCTGGAGATCCGGAGAGAAGACCAAGATGTCGTCCAGGTACACCACTACGCAGGAGTAGAGAAGGTCCCGGAAGATGTCATTGACCAACTCTTGAAAGACGGCAGGAGCGTTACAGAGACCAAAGGGCATTACCAGGTATTCATAGTGGCCGTCCCGGGTGTTGAATGCCGTCTTCCATTCATCCCCCTGACGAATACGAACCAGGTTGTACGCCCCACGAAGGTCCAGTTGGGTGAAGATCCTAGCCCCCCTCAGACGATCAAATAATTCTGGAATGAGCGGAAGGGGGTACTTATTCTTCACCGTGATCAGGTTTAGGCCTCTATAGTCTATACAGGGACGGAGAGAGCCGTCCTTCTTTTTGACGAAAAAGAAGCCTGCTCCCGCCGGGGAGGTAGATTTCCGGATGAATCCTCTGGCCAGATTCTCCTCAATATATTCGGACATTGACCGGGTCTCAGCAGCGGATAAAGGATAGATACGCCCACGGGGAGGAGTAATACCGGGTAGCAGATCGATGGGATAGTCGTATGGTCTATGTGGTGGTAATGTCTCTGCCTCCTTTTTATTAAAGACATCTGCATAAGACCAATAAGGAATCGGAAGTCCAGGTAGATTAGCTGGGGTAGGAGAGGGACGGACGGGATGGACGGGAACCAGGCAGGTTTTATGACAGTCTTGTCCCCAGCGAAGGACCTCTCCGGTTTGCCAGTCTAGCACGGGTGCATGTCTCTGGAGCCAGGGCAGACCTAGCAAGAGGGCGTGAGAGAGTCCAGGCAGAACATGAAAGGAGATACTTTCAGAATGCAGCATTCCCACCTGCAGGGTAATGGATTCGGTGATGAGTTGAATGGGGCGAGGTAAGAGGCCCCCATCCACGGCAGCGACAGACAAGGGTACAGCCAGAGGTTTGGTGGGGATGCGGTATTTCTCAACCAGGGACTGTGAAATAAGGTTCCCGGCTGCTCCAGAGTCAAGTTGGGCTAGTTCGAAATAACGGTTCTCCCCGTAGATGATCGAAACTGACAACAGCAGGGATGGAGAGGATTTATTCTTGTCTAGGTGGACCTCTCTGAGCGAACCTAGACACAGGCGTTTCCCGACCTCTCCGGGCAGGCACGGATCCGGTGCTCCTTACTGCCACAGTAGAAGCAGCTCCCCTCGGCACGGCGTGAGTCCTGACGGGTTTTGACCATCTTGGTCTGGTCGACCTGCATAGGCTCAGGAGAGTGTACCTGGGGAGAGATGGAGGGAATGACGGGTTTCTGGAAAGTAGGAGCTAAACGTGGAATCCTTCTCTCACGGGTGACCTCTTTGGCACGCTCCTGAAACCGTAGGTCAATTCGGGTGGCAAGAGTTATTAAGTCATCGAGAGTGGTAGGAATGTCCCGACCGGCAAGTTCATCTTTAATACGGCCGGACAGACCCTCCCAGAAGACGGAAACCAGAGCGTCGTTATCCCAGGCCAGCTCCGAGGCAAGGGTACGGAACCGTATGGCATATTGGCCCACGGTGAGACTCCCCTGACGGAGGCGTAGCAACGATGATGCAGATGAGGTCTTCCGTCCGGGTTCGTCGAAGACTTTCCGGAAAGCCGTGAGAAAAGCAGGCAAGTTGGACACCAGGGGGTCTCCTCTCTCCCATAGAGGATTCAGCCAGGCCAGGGCCTCCCCGGTGAGATGGGACATGATGAAGGCAATTTTGGCCCGGTCGGAGTTAAACTGGTAGGACAAAAGTTCAAAATGCAGGGTGCACTGATTCAAGAAGCCCCGAGCCTGGACGGGGTCGCCTCCGAAGCGAGGAGGTGCAGAAAGCCGGGGTCCGGGGTAGGATACCATAGTATTAGTGAGCAGCGGAGCCGCCGGATTGCAAGATATGGCACTGGCGGAGGTTGTTGGTGGATCAGACAGAGTGTTCAGGCGAGTATTAACATTCCGCAGGTGACCCAGGATGGCCTCCTGTTGGGACCTCTGACGGGACAGTTCAAGACCGAGGTCCGAGAGCGAGGGAGCTTGGGTGCCACCGGGTTCCATGGCCCGAGCAAACTGTAACGGGTCCGGGAGGCGGACTGTAACGGGTCCGGGAGGCGGAACCTCTGAGCTACTATACAAGGGGGCGGCCCTTGTAAGGGAGCGGGTGGCAGTCTCTGGGTGAACGGACAGGGAGTTACGGCAAGTGATCAGGGCAGTCTCTGGGTAAGGGGTAGGTACGACCTGTGATGGCAGAGCCTCCGGGTAGGCTAGCAGGCAGGTGGTAGATGTGTGCTCCCAGGTGAGCAAGCGAGAGTCTCTGGAATAGCAGGTGGTCACGGCACGTGACGGCGGAACCTCCGGGCTGGCAGGCAGGTAGGTAACGGAGAAGCGCTCCCAGGTGAGCGGGCAAGAGTCTCTGGAATAGCTGATGGTCACCGCACGTGACAACGGGACCTCCGGGCTGGCAAGCAGGCAGGTAACGGAGATGCGCTCCCAGGTGAGCGGGCAAGAGTCTGGAGTAGCTGGTGGTCACAGCACGTGACAACGGAGCCTCCGGGCTGGCAAGCAGGCAGATAACGGAGAAGCGCTCCCAGGTGAGCGGGCAAGCTGGTCCATAGACAGACTGACCGGAGTAGTAAGGCAGACCGTCGGACCTCAGGCAAGCAGGCAGGTAGCTGATATGCGCTCCCAGGTGAGCGGGCAGGCTGGTCCTTTAGACAGACTGACAGGAGTAGTAAGGCAGACCGTCGGACCTCAGACTGGCAGACAGGTAACAAGTATTCAGGCAGGAATCAGGCAGGTAACTGGCAGGTACTGGCAGGTAACTAGCAGGAAACTGGCAGGAAACTGGCAGGTAACTGGCAACGGGACCTGAGGGCTGAAGCACAGGTGAGAAACAGGTGCAAACAACATTGCTCGGGCACCTCCATTTTGGAGGAGGTGCCTTATATATGATGAAGTCCTCCGGCCATTGGCCGGGGACTCTTTAGGGCGGCGCGCGCGGCCCCTTTAAGAGGAGGGGAGCGCGCGCGCGCCCTAAGCACAGGGGCCGGGAAGGAGCGCGCGCTGAGAGCAGAGCAGGAGGAGGACGCCGGGACGGAGCGCGCGCTGACAGCAGAGCGGGGGGAGGAAGCCGGGCACGGAGCAGAGCGAGAGAGGAGCAGCGTCCCTGCCTAGCAGAGGGCAGGGACGCCGGCACTACAAAAGAGTTAGAGAAATTGGAGGAAAGCCTAATCTGACTAACAACGTTTGCATGTCTGGAGAATGGGATTTTATTCCTGGCATGGCACATCAAGCCAACGAGGGAATGAACCAATATCATTGAGCAATGTAAAAAAAGGCGGTAGTGACCATGTGACAAGACTTCATAACAGCCAAATAATCCTTCCCTAATAGGATGCAGTCAATATTTAGAAGCTTTCTGGAGCAGGATGCAATCATGCTGTCATTGTCACGCCTGAAGATAATGATATGGCACATTAAAGGGGTTGTAAAAAATCATAAGGGTTAAACCCTCTTGTGTTTGTCCTGTCTAAATGACATTAACAGGTGTTGAACTTGAGAAGTTCCTATTGTTAATTGCTCAGCTTTGATGAAGTTCTGACAGTGAGAGCTTTTAAATGGACCATGTCAGCAGTTTTTTCTACCCTAATCTAATATCATCTAAGCAAAGTCACGGTAATGTAAAGTAAGTAAACTCATACTTTTGTTGCAGAAAATCAATTATCCATTTTATCAAAACCTGTTGCTGAATTTTTATGATAATAATTGACAAGTGTAGTGGGGATGACACTGCACTTACAGCTCTCTGGCCTCTATCCTTCCTTCTATGCTCACCACCCGTCTCAGGTCACTGACTGACAGGTCCCTCCTGTATGACCTGCATCCCCCACCTAAGATCTGACGCATGTGTAATAGTGATGGACTGTATTGTCACGTTTCTACCTCTGAAGACACTAATCACTTATGTGAATAATGTTGTGCGATATATATTTATACATTGTGCCATGTGAAATGTAAAATGTTCCTGTGTAATGTATAGAGTGTGATAAGCATTTAAAGTGTAGTGTGCATGGTGTATAGTAATGTAGGATGTGATAGAGTAAGGTATAGTATAAGCATTGTTAATGCATAGTGTATAGTATAAGAGAGTTCTGTCCAGTGACAGACAGCATGGTCAGAAGTAGTTAAGTGTTGGGACTAGCCCACAGGGGGAGGGCTTAGTGATATCAAAGGATTGTGTTTCCTAGTTAGAGTCAGATAGGAGTTAGAGTCTGAAGAAGTAACAAGTGTGCAGAGCAGCCAAGGGGTGATCCAAAACATAAAGAGATGTATGGACAGGGATAGTCAGGTCCTGAAGAGAATTACTGAAGGACAGAGTGGTCTTCCACCTTAAAGGGGTCCTTGCTATGGCTGAAAGTAATGGACCTAAAGAAGACAGAGAGCTTGTGACTACTGGGGGTCCCGAGCGGTAGATCCAGGGGGTCCATAGTAATAGGACGGGGAACTACTGAGTGAGTAGAGAAAAACTCACTCATCATGACTGTGGCCTAGAAGCTGGGTTGTGGCAAAATAAGGCTAAATAGTGTGCTTCACCGGCCCTGGAGTAGCCTACAGAGGAAGGAAACAATGAGTATGAAAATGCTTTTCATTGTGAAGGAAACGTGCTTAAGACAGTGTACCCGCTATCCCTTGTAGATAACCCTTATTAAGTTCAGTAAAGTTCCCATGTTTGAATGGAAGTCTCCTTTAGTAATCTGTGGAATTCGTGGTCCTGGCCAGCCAACACCATCAGCTAAAGGCCGCCTGCATAGGTGCAAGGTGCTCACATTACCAACACCCCGCCAGGACCTATCTTTTTCGGTAAAGTGCCAATGCGTTATGAAGCAGCAGATTGGTCATGGCTACTGCTCTCTGCCACTTTACACATGCGCCATCATTCGCTGGGGCGGCACAGGCGCAGATCAATAGTCCGGGTATATCAACATCATCAGGACTTTACTACCCCAGGGAATGGTGGCACTTGTGTGAGATTCCAGGTGGGGGAGGCAGGTCACTTGGGCAAGAGTTATCTGTCGGTCAGTGACCAGAGGGTGGCGGCGGAAAAGAGGGAGATAGGCCGGAGAGCTGTAAGTGCAGTGCCAGCCCTGCTGCACTTGTGGCTCATTAGCATAAAAATTCAGGAATGGATTTTACTATAATGAAAAATTGATTTTCTACAACAAAAGTATGAATTTACTCTACATTATAGCGACTTTGATTAGATGACATTAGAGGAAGAGGAAGAAAACCTGCTGAGGGGTTCCCTTCAAGGTCAGAAGTATCCAGTTTTTGCTCCAATTGTATTACCCCTTCTATTCAGATTGTACATTCAGATTTATTATTTATTTATATATTTTTTATTTGCTATACTGTTGTACAGATATGTTTTTTTTATTTAATGCTAATTTTGATGGTCTTTACCAAGGGGATGTTGCTCACAGGGTGTACATACAGAGCTCTCTAAAGACACGTGACTCGCCCCCTGGGCCTAGTGTGGATGTGTGTGGGATACCCGGAGCCGAGTCTCTGGGGGGGTTGTAGTCTCCGTGGCGGCGACCCGGTCCCGTGGCTCAGGGTGGTCAAACCAGCGGCAGTCTTTTATGGGGTTTTTAAGTTAATTGTCCGACTACGCCACCCGTGGATTGCGGTCAGCGCGGACCGCCGCTGCAAGGCAGATCGCTGGGGCTGATGGTGTGTGCAGCTGAGGAAGTGTAACTCCCCACGGGAAGAGTGGAGCCCCAGGGCAGTGTAGTTGATGGTGAGGGTGATAGTGCACGGGAGTCCCTGCACTAGTAGTGCTGGTGCGGCGATGAAGCAGGAACGACTCAGAGTCTTTGCAGTGCAGTTCAGGGTCTTTGCTGGTGATATTAAGGCAGACCCTCCCGGGAGTACTGGCTAACATAAGGGGCCTGGTCAGTCTGCGAGCAAACAGGAGTTCCCCTGGCCAGGTGGAGTTGTAGGCCTCCACGTCTATCTGCACTTTTTCTGGCTACCTTGCTGTAAGCGGGTAGAAGTAGCCCACGTCCCTGAGTATACCGTGTGGTGCTCACCCGTATGGCTGGTGACTTGGGGCCTTCTGTTAGCCTCCGCTCCTGGATGGCGGTGCTGGTCCCTTCCTTGTGACTGAGCCTCCGGGCTTCTATGGCCAGAGGACCTGGAATCCCCTGCCGGCTGGTTTCTGCTGCTGGGTGAATATCAGTCCCCACAGCCTCGGACTCCGGTGTCCGGTTATCAGATTCTTCTGCCAGGGCGAGCTCTGCTCAGCTCCAGCCCCTGGTCTTCAGCTACTGCTCCTACAGAGCTCCTGCTGTTACTTTCCCTGTGTCTGCTTGTTCTCCAAGCTCTGACTCACTAATCCCGCCCCAGACCCAGTTTATAAGGGCAGATTCCTCCCCTCCCAGGTCTGGGCAGGAGGTGTTGCATGCTTAAGGGCTCCTGACCAGAGAAACCTCCCACTTGCTCTCAGATGTAACATTTCTATTACTGTGGCAACCAGACCCCTGGGGTGCCACACACACCCCCAGAGAATCCTGTATGCCACGCCCCTTTGATCAAGACCATGAAACTTAGCACTAAATTAAAAGACCCATTTCTTTTTAAAAGTATGGAGAATTTAAAAAAAAAAGAACAAAAATCTGAATAGTTGAGAGCAGTAGTAATAAAATATGAGCAAAAACATGACACTTTTGACCTGTTGACAGATCTTCTTTAAAAGGAACGTCACAATATGCCAGATTTCACAATACTACATACACTATCAAATAGCAATACTACATACACTATCAAATAGATCCCTTAGACCTGACGAAGCTGCTACTGTATACATGAAAATCCACATCAGAATGGCTGTATAATCCTTTCTGAGAGTTTTACTCCAGCAAAAAAATTGGAGAGCTCTTGGGTCCCATGTTTTCAAACACAATTTATGCCCACCTAGCTGGACAGGTTGTTGCTATGTAATCTGAGAGCAGCATGATGTAGTGACAGGGACCTTGATTCCAGAGATGTATCATTTACTTGTCTGCTTCCTGCTGAAATCCTGCTTTACCTTCTGCAGATTCATCAGTTCTCTGAATGCTGAGCTCTGTGTAACCTCTACCCACACCACTGATTAGCAGCTTTCTGTGTACACTGTGCATAGGCAGAAAGTTGCCAATCAGTGGTGGTGGGGGGTTACACAGAGCGGGAGAACTACATGGCACAAGACACTTAGTCCTCTGGTGATAATCCCCTGCTTATAAAACACAAATTATTTTGAAAATGTATCAAGCAGGCCAGTAAATGACACATCGCTGGAATCAGGGTCTCTGCCCCTATATCATGCTGCTCTCAGGTTTTATAGGAAAAACCTGCTGACACATTCCTTTTAAAGCATGGGTGCCCTGCATGTCAGATGGTCATTGATAATGCTGTTGGTTGTTGTTGGACCATCTGTGAGATACAAAACACAGCTTGTATTATTTTTCTGCATATAGTGGATGAGACTTGCCCACATAAGTCAAAGGGTGTGCAAAAAAAAAAATGTACAATATGTAATTTATTTAAATGTGTCTACCAATCGCAATAAATATTGTAATGGTTCCCTTTTTTGGTCCTTTTAGTACAAATACAAGTGCTTCTCACTAAATTAGAATATCATCAAAAAGTGAATTTATTTCAGTTCTTCAATACAAAAAGTGAAACTCATATATTATATAGAATCTTTACAAACAGAGTGATCTATTTCAAGTGTTTATTTCTGTTAATGTTGATGATTATGGCTTACAGCCAATGAAAACACAAAAGTCATTATCACAGTAAATTTGAATAATTATCAAAAAACACCTGCAAAGGCTTCCAATGCATTTAAAAAGGTCCCTTTGTCTGGTTCAGTAGGCTCCACAATCATGGGGAAGACTGCTGACTTGACAGATGTCCAAAAGGCATTCATTCACACACTCCACAAGGCGGGTAAGCCACAAAAGGTCATTGCTAAAGAAGCTGACTATTCACAGAGTGCTGTATCCAAGCATATTAATGGAAAGTTGAATGGAAGGGAAAAGTGTGGTAGAAAAATGTGTACAAGCAATAGGGATAACCGCAACCTTGAAAGGATTGTTAAGAAAAGACCATTAAAAAATTTTGGGGAGATTCACAAGGAGTGGACTGCTGCAGATTAAAGTAAATTTTACATTTAATTTGGAAATCAAGGTCCCAGAGTCTGGAGGAAGGGTGAAGAGGCTCACAATCCAAGCTGCTTGAGGTCTGGTGTGAAGTTTCCACAATCAGTGATGGTTTGAGGAGCCATGTCATCTGCTGGTGTAGGTCCACTGTGTTTTATCAAGACCAAAGTCAGCGCAGCCGTCTACCAGGATATTTTAGAGCACTTCATGCTTCCCTCTGCCGACAAGCTTTTTGGAGATGGAAATTTCATTCCCCAGCAGGACTTGACACCTGTCCACACTGCCAAAAGTACCAATACCTGGTTTAAAAACAACAGTATCACTGTTCTTGATTGGACAGCAAACTCGCCTGACCTTAACCCCATAGAGAATCTATGGGGTATTATCAAGAGGAAGATGAGAGACACCAGACCCAACAATGCAGACGAGCTGAAGGCTGCTATTAAAGCAACCTGGGCTTCCATAACACCTCAGCAGTGCCACAGGCTGATCGCCTCCATGCCACGCCGCATTGATGCAGTAATTGATGCAAAAGGAGCCCCGACCAAGAATTGAGTGCATTTACTGAGTCATGGATGGACATGCATGGGTAGGTTTCTTGCTTTGGGGTAACTTTGGCTTGATCTGACTTCTTTGTAGCTCCATTGCAGTTGCTTTTTCTTTTTCTTTTTTTTTTTTTTACTCTTTCCATTTTGATATCTTTCCTGCTTTCTAAACTGCCAATCAAAGTCGTAAGTATATTGTATTGTACTCTCCATACTATTCCAATATATATTTGGTATATTATATGGGGTGATTCCAAACACAATGTTTTTTTGGATCCTGTGATATGTATTATTGCACACTATGATAATGTCCGTGTTTTTTGGCCCTATTTTTGGGGAACTTTGGAAACCGCCTTTTGAAAACCATGAAATATCAAATTTTGATAATGTTGCACATTCACCAACTCTCCTTTTTTGGCAGTTTTTGATATAGGACAAAGACAAATCTCACACAGGAGGACACCACAACTGAAGCCAAGCCGTTGTTTCCGACACGTCCGCAATCCTTCTTAAGTCTTTAAGAAGAATCTCCCGTGTTGTCAAAATAAAGTTCAATAGCTGAGCCAAGTATCACACCTGATGCTGAAGTCAGCGCCTCATCGCAATCACCAACACCACCAGCAACCCAGAAAAAAAACAGAGAAAGAAAGGGAGTACAGTCACTGATATCGACACACGTGTTACAATTTCTCAGCCGCAATGCAAAGGAAGATGTGGAGGACACCTTTGCACCTAGTTTGGGGCCATATCTACGTAAGGACCTGAAATTCAGCGATTCTCATATTGTTATAAGCAACTACCCCACCCAATGATCCACAAGACTGTTTCTCAGCTTTGGAGCGTTGATGTTATACTGGGCGCACTGGTACGACACCATTTCTGCCCACTCAGCTTTTGGCCATGTCCTATTATGGGCCAAACCTACTTATGTATTTGCTAAGCCAAGATTGGGCACCTTCTTATTGTGTCCAGCACCAGGAACCATGTTTTATTAGTCAACCAAACCTGGGTCCCTCTTATGCCACCCTTCATTCTCCATCCACCCATCAAAGCTCATATTACGCATGCGTCCAATGTAAGTATGGTGGGTCTTCTACTTTACAAACTCATTTAGTCTTCTGGGTGTTTGACCCAGTTGTTGTTTTATGTTGTTTGATATAGTAAAGGACAGTGCAGTATTTATTATGTTGTGAATGGAGTGTTCATTGTCCGCCAAACAGCAAAAATACAGCATTCACCTTTTATTTCATTGACTACATTTTTAGATAAAGGGGGATGCCTTGTTCAGAAACCTAAATAAAAACATAGCAAACAAATGATTGCAGTGTATTTTTTTGCTTAATGCAACACAATTCCTCCAAATGAACCAACCAAAAAACATTCATATACAAATAACATATGTGCATAGATGCTAACAAACAGTTTTCTGGATTAAATGTTTGGCGATTTTTCATACACTCCTCGCTTAGGGTGATATTAGGCTGGAATTTTGCTTTGGCCAGACTACCAGTAAACTTAGTATCATACATTTTTCCTACTAGGGTATTTCTAAAATAATATGCTCTCCTATGTGGTGGTTTGGAGACACGAGAACACAGCTTTTTTTCTGTATACCCACAAAGGTTATTTTTTGTTCTAGCCAAGGTTAGATTTTAGCCCTCTAGTGAAAAACCAATACTAGGGTATGTGCTCGCAATGTCTTTTTCAGTCGGGCTCCGCTTGCAACCCACCTGAAAATACCACCACAAAGAATTAACAAAATGCACAGCAATGTCAAAACGACTTGCTGTGCATATGTTCCACCTTTGCTCTCTTCTTTTCGCTTCTTTGGACTTCGAAAGCCGGGAAGTGGCTAAAACAAGTGACAGGTCTAGTCTTTTGGCGGTTTCTTCTTGGAAGCCATCTATTTTCTACATTGAATATACAAAAAAAGACGCTGGAAAGAAATACATTCGAAAAGATATCACAAGAGACATTCAGAAGATACAACACCTGCATTTTACTGAAGCATCTTCTAATTGAAAAGCTCTGCAGGTTCGCATCTAAAAACATTCCCTTGCCAAAAACTGTCCAATGCCTGTCTACAGCCCAATTACTTTAACAAAGCTGAGCCGCAATACCAGACGCTGTTCACAGACAGGAGCGTGATTGTGTTTTGTCTTTTATTTGTGTTTGTCAGCATCACAGGACCTTTCACCTGCTCCTGATAGTCAGATATGCAGAAGTGTTTGCCATTTACTTCCTTTTCATTTGCACATAGGTTACCGTCGGCGCTAGAGGTTTGCATATTCGATGGAACAGAAACTAAATTTCTGAGAATTAAACTTCTGAAAATTCTCAAAATGTTGAACTGACTAGTTTTGCAAGTATGACTTCCACATTAAGCAACCTGTGCAGCCCAAAAATGTCTGCGTCTGCTTAGTGCTTACACCTAAGATCTCGTATGGTCATTTTTTGTCACTTGTTCCCCCCAATTATACACACTAGTGATGGAGCATCTAGCAGTTGCTTTACGTAAAAATCCTCATATTCAGGCTATTTGTTTAGACTCACACCAGTAGAAATTAGCTCTACATGCTGATGATTTATTATCATATGTTACAAACCAATCATTTAAATTTCTTCTATAATTAAGGAGTTTTGAAGAAATTAGCACAACAATTAGCCTCTAATTTTCCTTTTCAATGGCAGATACAATGAAAAAAGTCCTAAGAGCCTGGATGATTTATATAATCTAAATTGTATTCCCATTCTTGATCAAACCCTTAGGAGTGTAACAAACTATAATTTGAAGCTTACGCTTTGGTTTGGTCGCATTAATGCGATCAAAATGGACTTATTCCGAAAACTCCTTTATATATTCCAGACTGTCCCTGTTTGTGTTCTGCAGACCTTATTTCTCTGTCTCAACAAAGCTATTAGCAAATTTGTTTGGGGAACTTCCTTGGATACGTTTTAAGGTGTTGTGTTGTCCTAAAAGCAAAGGAGGAACAGGCCTGACAGATTTATTTATTTACTTTGCTCACGTATATAGCGCCATTAATTCCACAGACATCATCATCACTGGCTCATAGCAAATGTGGTGCCAATATTCAAAAAGGGGACAAAAACTGAACTTGGAAATTATAGGCCGGTAAGCTTAACCTCTACTGTGGGTAAAATCCTGTAGGGTTTCCTAAGAGATGCTATGATAGAGTATCTGAAGAAGAAGAACCTCATGACCCAATATCAACATGGGTTTACGAGGGACTGTTCCTGTCAGACTAAACTGATCAGCTTTTATGAAGATGTAAGTTCTGGACTGGACCAAGGAAATGCAGTGGATGTTGTGTATATGGAATTTTCAAAAGCTTTTGATACGGTTCCACACAAAAGGTTGATACATAAAATGAGAACAATGGGGATAGGGGAAAATATATGTATGTGGGTTAAGAATTGGCTCAGTGATAGGAAACAAAGGGTGGTTATTAATGGAAAACACTCAGACTAGGTCTCAGTTAACAGTGGGGTACCACAGGGGTCAGTATTGGGCCCTCTTCTGATGCGCCCCCTGGGCCGTGTGTGGGGGAATACCCGGAGCCGGGTCTCTGTGTAATGTCAGGAGTTGTAGTCTCCGTGGCGGCCTCCCGGTCCTGTGGCTCAGGGTGGTAAAACCAGTGGCGGATCTGTTTACTTGGTTTTTAATGTTGAAATGTCCGACTACACCACCCGTGGATTGCGGTCATTGAGAACCGCCGCTGCGGGGCAGACCGCTGAGGCTGATGTTGTGTGTGCAGCAGAGGGTAGTATAACTCCCCACGGGAGGAGTATAGCCTCAGGGCAGCGTGTGTAGATGGTGAGGGTTGTGGTGCATGGGCGCAGCAGAAATGACTCAGAGTCCGTGCAGTGCAGTTAAGGGTCTTTACTGTTGGTAATGAAGAAGGCCCTGCCGGGAGTACTGGCTAACATTAGAGGCCTGGTCAGTCTGTGAGCGAACAAGAGTCCCCCTGGCCAGGTGGAGGTATAGGCCTTCCCATCTGACTGCACTCTTCCTGGCTACCCTGCTGTAGTTGTGTAGTAGCCCACGTCCCTTAGTGTACCGTGTGGTGCTCACCCGTATGGCTGGTGACTTGGGGCCTTTGGTGCCTTCCACTCCTCGATGGCGGTGCCGGTCCCTTGCGTGTGACTGAGCCTCCGGGCTTTCTATGGCCAGAGGACCGGAAATCCTCTGCCAGGAGGTTTCTGCTGCTGGATGTGGATATCCTCACAGCCTCGGACTCCGGTGTCCGGTTCTCTGTGTCTTCGGCTAGGACGAGCTCTGCTAGCTCCAGTCCCTGGTCTTCAGCTCCTGCCTCCTACAGAGCTCCTTGCTGCTCCTCTGGAACTAGAACTCGACTCTACTTCTGCTAACCCCGCCCCAGATCCAGTTTATAAAGGGCAGGTTCCTCCCCTCCCTGGACTGGGGCAGGAGGCATTGCATGCAATAGTGCTCCCGACCAGGAAATCCCATGCTCGCTCTCAGACATGGTATTTCTACCACTGTGGGAACCAGACCCCCTGGGGTGCCACATTCCCCCCTGGTAAATTGTAGTACTCCGGGACTAAACACATTTTATGAAAACATACATAACAGGGTATAAGCAATAACACATCAACATATGTACAAGGAGTTCAGTCTTTATAGGTCACGGCACCTCCGTAACCAGGTGTCCATGTCACCCAAGATGTATTTTGAGGGACCCGTCCCAAACCCTCCATGTAGGCCCTGGGGTGGCTACAGGGCATCGATGATCTGGCGTTGGTCCACGTCTTCAGCCACCTCCACGGGTTTTTGTTCTGTGGTCTTGCACAAAAGGGGCACTTAACAGGTGCAACTATTTACAAGGTACAGTTCCGATTATTCATTGTCCATAACCTGTCAGTCCATAAACCCTGTCGGGTAACTTGAGAAACATAATTATTATTCATGCAACAAACATAAAACATTTCAACATTTGCAATATACAGGTATATTTTTTTTCTAGATTCTCCAGCGAGCGGGCTTCTGACCTCTAGTGCTCCTGGTGGACCTACGTAACACACTATCTGGTGGTGTTCTTTCTGGGTCCCCTGTTTCCACCCCTTGTGTAGTGGGCTCGCTAGTGTCTGCACTACAGGTGTTTGGAGATGTTACGGGCAGCTTTCTACGTACTCTTTGGCTTACCACGGGCACGGCAGGCTCACTACTAGCAGAAGGTTGATTCTCCTGGGCTGCTGGTATGGAATCTTCTGCCTCCGGGACTGGTTGCTCTTCCAACACTACTTGCTCTTCTGTAGGCCCTTGATGGGCTGGCTGGAGAAAGGTAAGGACGGTTACCACAATAGCGTTGATAATTTGTGTCCAGGACCGGGGAAATTCATCAGTGCTTTGCAGCTGCTCGGGACACTTCTTCAGGTGGTCTCTGGAGACAGTGGCTGTGGTCTCTCCTCCATCCTTACTGATAATGCATACTTTCGGATTTTCATGACTTGAGGGCAGTACTGTGTACGGGTCTTTCTCCCACTGGTCATCCAACTTATGGAGCCGCCTCTTCCTCTTCAAGACCTGCTCTCCAGGTGCCAGGGGAGCAGCGGGAGCATGCTGGTTGTAAGTCCTCTCTTGCCTTCCTCTTGCTTGAGACAGACTTCTCTCAACACTCTGCACTTTCCGGTACTGCTGCTGCCGATCTGTATCCCAGTCTGCCTCTGGCGAGGTGTCCTCGGGTGTCAGGACTCCCATTTCCAGGTCAATAGGCAGCTTACCAGGTCCTGCTCTCATTAGGTAAGCCGGGGTGCAGTTGGTGGAATTTACTGGGATGTGGTTATACAAGTCCACCAGATCAGGCAGTTTTTCAGGCCACAGACTGCGTTCTTCCGGGGGTAATGTTTTCAGCAAGTCTATCACCACCTGATTCATCTTCTCGCACAATCCGTTGGTTTGGGGGTGATAGGGTGTTGTCCTTATCTTCTTGCAGCCATACAGGTTGCAGAACTCCTGGAAGACCTCCGCTTTGAAGGCTGGACCTTGGTCAGTCAACACTTGCTCCGGATACCCGTGTGGACGGCAGAAGTGCTGCTGCAAAGCTCTAGCTGCTGTCTGAGCTGTTAAGTCCTTGACAGGGACCACCACCAGGAACCGAGAGTAGTGATCTACGATGGTGAGGGCGTAGACGTACACGGACCTACTTGGAGCCAGCTTCACATGGTCCAGGGCTACCAGTTCTAGTGGCTGCTTGGTGATAATGGGCTGCAGGGGAGTCTTCTGGCTGGCACAGTCCTTTCTTCTCAGGTTGCACGGCCGCAGTCTCTGCACCATCTCTCAATGGCCCCTCTCATGCCTACCCAGAAGAACTGTTTACGCAACAGGAACTCCCACTTCTTCCATCCAAAGTGCCCTGCTCCGTCTTGGTATGCCTCCAGGACCATAGCCGCGTCTCGTCTCGGGACCACTACCTGCCAGTTCAGCTCATGTGTCCGGGAGTTGACAATTCTCCGGCACAGCTTCCCCTTGTAGAGAAACAGTTTACTCTTCTCCTTCCACAGCTGTTTGGTCTCTTCGGAGCGTCTGGGTCAAGGCGGGCATCAGCCTGTATCAGCATCTCTTTTACCAGGCGGATGGCTGGGTCACTGTCTTGCGTCTCCGCCCAGCTGTAGTGGGGTAAGGGATTGAACGTGGCAGAGTGCTTGTCCCTTACACAGTGGGAACACTGGGTAATCCCATGACGGTGGAACGCAGGGAGTTAAATCTCTTCCAGTTTCTGGATCTTCCCCTCCGTCCGGCAAGTTCGGCATCCTGGACAGGGCATCTGCGTTGGCATTTGTGCGTCCCGGCCGGTATTTGATGGTAAACTCATAGTTGGACAGCCGGGCCATCCA
This sequence comes from Phyllobates terribilis, assembly GCF_046119375.1. Lineage (NCBI taxonomy): Eukaryota > Metazoa > Chordata > Amphibia > Anura > Dendrobatidae > Phyllobates > Phyllobates terribilis. The sequence goes on along the minus strand of NW_027362765.1, from coordinate 150,809,931 downwards.
TCTTTGCTCCAGGGCACCAAGTCTTGCAGTGTCCAGGTGTGTCAACGGGTTGTTGTCCGTGTACACAGTGAACTTGACAGAGGCAAGGTAATATTTGAAACGTTCCGTCACTGCCCACATCACTGCCAGGAACTCTAGCTTGAAGGAGCTATAATTCTCAGGGTTTCTCTCTGTGGGCCGTAGTTTTTGGCTGGCGTAAGCAATTACCCGCTCTCTGCCCTGCTGGATCTGGGATAGTACGGCTCCCAGCCCCACGTTACTGACATCTGTGTGGAGGATGAAAGGCTGGCCGTAATCAGGGTAAGCCAGGATCTCATCCCCCGTGAGGGCCATATTCAGCTGGCGGAAAGACTCCTCTTCCAGCTTGTCCCACCTGAAGGGTGGCTTCTGATTCTTGGTCTTTGACCGACCTAACAGGAGATCTTGCATAGGGGCTGCCATTTTGGTGAACCCGGAGATGAATCTTCGGTAGTAGCCTACCAACTCGAGGAACTGCCGCACTTCCTTTACGCTGGAGGGTCTTGGCCAGTCCTTAATCACTGTGATCTTATCAGGGTCTGGAGCTACTCCGTCAGCACTCACCACGTGTCCCAGGTACTGTACCTTTGGTTTCAGTAGATGACACTTGGAGGGTTTCACCCTTAGGCCGTAGCCTGCCAGGGCGTCAGACACCTCTGCCAGGTCTTTCAGATGGTCCTCATATGTTTTGGAATACACGATGAAATCGTCCAGGTATAGCAGGACCATCTCGAAATTCCTGTGCCCCAGGCAGCACTCCATCAACCGCTGGAAGGTTCCTGGTGCGTTGCAGAGCCCGAACGGCATACAGTTGAATTCGCTGAGACCCATCGGGGTGGTGAACGCGGTCTTCTCCTTGTCTGCCTCTGCTACAGGAACCTGCCAGTACCCCCTAGTAAGATCCAAAGTGGAGAAGTTAGCAGACTTTAATGCAGCTAAAGATTCCTCTATCCTAGGTAACGGGTATGCATCTTTGTGTGTGATACGGTTGACCTTTCTGTAATCTACACACATTCTCATGGTGCCATCTTTCTTTTTCACAAGAACTAGTGGAGCTGCCCAGGGGCTACAGCTGTCCCTGATTACCCCAGCCTCCTTCATTTCTCACAACATTCCCTTGGCATTCTGATAGTGTGCAGGGGGTACAGGTCGGTATCTTTCCTTTATGGGTGGATGGTCTCCTGTGGGGATGTGGTGTTCTACCCCCTTTACTTGCCCAAAGTCTAGCGGGTGTTTGCTAAAGACTCTTTCGTACTCCTACACCACCCGGTAGACTCCCCGTTTTTGGTGTGAGGGAGTGGAGTCGGTGCCCACATGCAGCTTCTGACACCAGTCCTCCATTTGTTTCTTGGAGCTGTTACCCTCCTCTGGTTGAGATGGAGGCAAGAGTTCCACGGCCTTTACAGAGTTTTGGTTAATGGTGAACAATTTGGCTAGAGTGGCATACCGGGGCAAGTATACTTCTCTTTCCCCAATGTTTAGGATGCAGACGGGTACCCTCCCATGGCGTACATCGACCACCCCCCGTGCTGTCAAAATGGTGGGCCTACTGTCTGAGTAGACGGGTTCTACCATGGCTTGGTAGTCCCTTCCTCTTAACCCGATTGCAGTCCGGCACCAGATCATCATCTGACTTTTTGGGGGCATGGCGATAGGGAACGGGTCACTCATCCTAACACTACCAATCTCACCACCAGACAGTTCTACCTGTTGCCTTTTCATCAGGGCTCTGATCTCTTTTTGTAGGACACGCTGCTGGCTGGAGCTGGCGTTCACCGCAACCTTCTGTAATATGACAATTATCTCTGCAAGACAATTTTCAATAACATTAGTACCCAAGGTTATTTTAGGGTGGCTTTCACGAAGGTCAATGTCCACAATAATCAGTCCTTGCACTGGCAGTTCAACTTTACCAATTTTGATGGTCACCTCCTTGAATCCCACCTGCGGTACGGGCTGACCATTGCTGGCGATGATGCTCAAATCGTTATCTGGGTAGCGGGTAATATCTGAGTCATTCCAGTACTGCTTAAAAAGCACATAGAGGATGGTGGTTACCTGTGACTAGGTGTCCAGTAGTGCACTAATAGGAATGCCATCCAGCACAACAGGCAAGACCGGTCGTCCCCCTACGTACTTATCACGCCAGCTTGATGGGCCTGATGGTCTTTTGCCTGGGGATCGGTCCTCTGCCCCAGGTTGGGCCCATTTAAATGACAGTACCTTGCCATATGTCCTGGTTGGTTGCAGCGGTGGCAGATGGGTTGTCCGTCCTGGTCGTAGCGGTCGCTGGGCCTTCCTCTGGACGATGGGATCCTCCTCTGTCGGCACCAAGGGACGTCCTCCGGACTGGAAGCCAGCTGGATCTTTCCAGGGGGGGGGGATACCTGTAGAGACTGCACAGTTCTGGTTAGCGCGGCAACGCTTTTGGTCAGCTCTTGGACCTGATGGTGCAGGTCTGCAACCGGGGCTTTGTCCAAAGCCTGTGCATCAGCTCCCACAGGCTCTGCAGACAAGGGCGCCGCCTCCTGGTGATAGGTGATAGCAGGGCGCCTGTGGGTTACAGCGCCACCTGGTGCCGGTTCACGGAGCACCCGGATGGCCCTGTCTTAAAAACTGCGCAAAGTCCAAATCAGGGTTCTGCAAGGCCATTACACGCAACTGGGTTCGGTGGGCTCTGGACTGTAGACCCTCAATGAACTGTTCAGTCAACAGCTTATCCTCATTCCGCACGCTGTCAGGGTCTGCCTGCTTAATGGCTCTCAGGGCCTCCTGCAAATTCAAAGCATAGTCCCGTATACTGTCTTGTGCCCGCTGTTTGCATCCATAAAATTTTAGCTTGATCTCTCCTGAGGTGCGGGTAATCAAAAGTGTCCTTTAGACGGGCCAGTATTTCCTTTACAGTCCCCTTTTCCCTGGCTGACCAGGACTTTACTTCTCTTTGGGCTGCTCCGATTAACTGGCCTATCAGGATACTCACTTTTTGTTCCTCAGACAGGGGGTATACTTTGAATAGGCTATACAGTCTTTCTTTAAAGTCGCTTACGGTATGCGACTCCCCTGAGTACTGGGGTAACCATGCCGCTCCGGGTATATACGGCATCGTGAACGGCATCACTGTGGCAGCAGCCGCGCTGGCCGTGGGAGCTCCCTCCATTCCTGGTGTCTTCCTCCCCCCTAGTTAACCGTGGCTTACCTTCCGTTGCTTCTTCTCCGTAGACCGCGGCTCCGCAGTCGATCGTCGGGGTCGAGGACCTTGCGTTGCGCGCTGGTGACGTCGGCGTCCGCTGGGCTCCTTCCAGGACCTTGCGCAGCGTCGGTACGTAAGGCGGGGCTTCAGCTCTCGAGCGCTTTTGGCGTCCACGCCCCTCTTCTTCCCGCGCGGCGTCCCAAAAATGGCGCCCAATGGTGGGAAAATGGCTGCGGATGGCAGGAAAACGGCTGCGGATGGCGGGAAACTTCACCACGGTAAGTATCACAGTCTTTCTTCAGGCACGCAGTACCCGGTGGTTGCGGGCACAAAATCCTGCCGACTACGCCAAAGTTGATGCGCCCCCTGGGCCGTATGTGGGTGAATACCCGGAGCCGGGTCTCTGTGTAATGTCAGGGGTTGTAGTCTCCGTGGCGACGACCCGGTCCCGTGGCTCAAGGTGGTTAATCCAGTGACGGATCTGTTTACTTGGTTTTTAATGTTGAAATGTCCGACTACGCCACCCGTGGATTGCGGTCATTGAGAACCGCCGCTGCGGGGCAGACCGCTGAGGCTGATGTTGTGTGCGCAGCAGAGGGTAGTATAACTCCCCACGGGAGGAGTATAGCCTCAGGGCAGCGTGTGTAGATGGTGAGGGTTGTGGTGCATGGGTGCAGCAGAAATGACTCAGAGTCCGTGCAGTGCAGTTCAGGGTCTTTACTGTTGGTAATGAAGAAGGCCCTGCCGGGAGTACTGGCTAACATTAGAGGCCTGGTCAGTCTGTGAGCGAACAAGAGTCCCCCTGGCCAGGTGGAGGTGTAGGCCTTCCCGTCTGACTGCACTCTTCCTGGCTACCCTGCTGTAGTCGTGTAGTAGCCCACGTCCCTGAGTGTACCGTGTGGTGCTCACCCGTATGGCTGGTGACTTGGGGCCTTTGGTGCCTTCTGCTCCTCAATGGCGGTGCCGGTCCCTTGCGTGTGACTGAGCCTCCGGGCTTTCTATGGCCAGAGGACCTGAAATCCCCTGCCAGGTGGTTTCTGCTGCTGGATGTGGATATCCTCACAGCCTCGGACTCCGGTGTCCGGTTCTCTACGTCTTTGGCCAGGACGAGCTCTGCTAGCTCCAGTCCCTGGTCTTCAGCTCCTGCCTCCTACAGAGCTCCTTGCTGCTCCTCTGGAACTAGAACTCGACTCTACTTCTGCTAACCCCGCCCCAGATCCAGTTTATAAAGGGCAGGTTCCTCCCCGCCCTGGACTGGGGGCAGGAGGCGTTGCATGCAATAGTGCTCCTGACCAGGAAAACCCATGCTCGCTCTCAGACATGGTATTTCTACCACTGTGGCAACCAGACCCCCTGGGGTGCCACACTTCTTTTTAACATATTTATTAATGACCTTGTAGGGGGCATACAGAGCAGTATTTCAATATTTGCAGATAACACTAAACTCTGCAGGGTAATCAATACAGAGGAGGACAATTTTATATTACAAGAGGATCTATATAAACTAGAAGCATGAGCTGATAAATGGCAAATGAGCTTTAATGGGGATAAATGTAAGGTAATGCACTTGTGCAGAGGAAATAAAATGTATAATTATATGCTTAATTGTGAAACACTGGGCAAAACTGTCACTGAAAAAGACCTGGGTGTATTGGTGGACGACAAGCTCACGTTTGGTGGCCAATGTCAGGCAGCTGCTGCAAAGGCAAATAAAATAATGGGATGCATTAAAAGAGGCATAGATGCTCATGAAGAGAGCATAATTTTACCTCTATACAAGTCACTAGTGCGACCACACTTAGAATACTGTGTACAGTTCTTATCTGCGGTGTATAAGAAAGACATAGCTGAACTAGAGTGGGTGCAGAGAAGAGCGACCAAGGTTATTAGAAGACTGGGGGGTCTGCAATACCAAGACAGGTTATTACACTTGGGGTTATTTAGTTTGGAAAAACGAAGGCTTAAGGGTGATCTTATTACTATGTACAAATATATGAGGGGACAGTAGAGAGACCTTTCTACTGATCTTTTTACTCTGAGGCCTGAGACGGGTACAAGGGGGCATCTTCTACGTCTGGAGGAAAGAAGGTTTAATCATAATCACAGACGTTGATTCTTTACTGTAAAAGCAGTGAGACTATGGAACGCTCTGCCGCATGATGTTGTAATGAGTGATTCACTACTAAAATTTAAGAAGGGCATGGATGCCTTTCTTGAACAGTTTAATGTTACAGGTTATATATACTAGATTCCTTGATAGGGCGTTGATCCAGGGAACTAGTCTGATTGTCATATGTGGAGTCAGGAAGGAATTTTTTTCCCCAAATCGGAGCTTAGTATTGCCACATGTTTTTTTGCCTTCCTCTGGATCAACATGTTAGGCTATGGGTTGAACTAGATGGATTTAGTCTTCCTTCAATCTTAAAAACTATGTTACTATCACTGTCCCCATTGGGGCTCACAATCTAGATTCCCTATCAGTATGTCTTTGGAGCGTGGGAAGAAACTGGAGAACCTGGAAAAAACCCACACAAACAAGGGGAAACCTCCTTACAGATGCTGTCCCTGGTGGGATTTGAACCCAGGACCCTAGAGCTACAAAGCTACAGTTCTAACCACTGAGCCACCGTGTTGCCATGTTTGAAGAAATATCAACAGTGTGTGATCTTGGTGGTGAATTGGTTTGGGTGCTGTGGAACATAAGCAATGGGACGGAGTGGAAAACAATCTTTCCCCATGGAAACTAACATCACTCCCTTGTATAGACAAATCACATATACAAACAAAACAACTCCCATTACTCACTCAACATGTTTCACAGAATTGGGAATCCCTCGTAACCTCATGCTCTTTATCCCTCCAATGGGGCCCATTAATGCCTATTTTTGATAACCCAGATTTTTCAAAGGTAGTAGATTCCTTCTTAATTTGGGATAAATCTGTTAAAACTAGACTGAAACATATTTTTGGAAATACAGATTTATTTCCCTCCTTGTTGTAGCTTGGTGACTCCTGCCCAGGCAAGCAATCATCTTGGTTGGCTTACTTTCAACTTAGAACTTTAATTAACTCTCTTACATCATTGATCCTTGTTAATTGATAATTGTTGACCTTACATCTTCTGAGGTCTTAATAAGCCACGAGAGTCATTGTACCAAACTTTTATCTTCTTCTCTAGAAAGTTTGGAAGTAGTGCATTTTAGTTTATATAGCTTTCCACGGGCAGGTGTCTGAACAGTCAGGTCTGGGTCCTGCTCTGCCCCGTCTATTGAGGCCTGCTGGCACATAGAGAGGTTTTGCATTAGAGATAGGACCATCCAGATTGGGTACACCTTGTCACGGTGGGATGGCTTTTACACTTTTTTGATCAAAACGGTTGTCAACTAAGTACCCTATGTTATTTAGCTGTACAACAATCCCTGGCAAAAATTATGGAATCACCGGGCTCGGAGGATGTTCATTCAGTTGTTTAATGTTCTTGAAAAAAAGCAGATCACAGACATGGCACAAAACTAAAGTCATTTCAAATGGCAACTTTAGGGCTTTAAGAAACACTAAAAGAAATCAAGATTAAAAATGTGGTACTCAGTAAGGGTAAGTTTTTTCAGACCAAGCAGAGGGAATAAATTATGGAATCACTCAATTATGAGGAAAAAATTATGGAATCATGAAAAACAAACACACAAAAGAACACTCCAATTCATCACTAGTATTTTGTGAAGAACAGACGTGTCACTTATTTTAACTGCTTGAATCGGTTAAAAGAAATTCAAAACCTTGAACATATGAAAAACAAGTCATTTATATAAAGATGCATATTCTGTCGAGTGCTTTTGGATAGGTTTTTCAGGCTCATGCACAGGCCTGTTTATATCAAACAAGTGCTATCCGTGGTTTTGCAATAGATAAGGTGCGCACTCAACATTAATACGAGGGTGCTGGCTGGGCTGGAGAATGCAAAGTCAATACAAGATAATCAGCCGCACTCACAGAAGTTTTCAAATGATGCTTGTTTTTATTTAAATAAGAAATAGTAATTCACCACAGTGCTGGATATTATGACAAATAAGTGATAGGTTACGTTTCGACCCAATCTGGGTCTTTTTCAAACATCACTAAAAATAAAAATATGTACAGATTTACTGTGCTGTATAAATATACATGTGATTATACAAATTAAAATAATAATAATAATAATAATAATAATAATAAAATAATTCATACCAGTATAGAAGTGAGTAAACAGAAGTAAAATACAAAAACACAGCAGTAAAATGCAAAAAGCAACAGGTAACAATTAATAACAGAGCTATATCATAGAACAATCGACATCAGAGCAACATGAGTCTTGAACATACTAGGGATGGAGCCGATTTTATGCAGTGGTATATATGGATTATGCAAGAGAGAGGGGGGAGGGGTGGAAACGGAAAAGGGAAAGAATGTCAAGCAAGATAGCAATGCTTAGGGTGGTAATAAATATAGCAAAACAGGAGGATATGGAAGTCAAAAGCATGGACGCAGGAGACAAGGATTCTCAGGGCGGCCCCGGATAGATCATTCAGAATCTCACCATTGCCACCAATTTAGTTATGAATTTATGATCCCAGATATCACAGAGACCACCCACTGTGATCTTTGGAGCAAACAGTTCTCCGCTGCTCCCTATCGTCCGGACAAGTACATGATTGGCCAACGATCAACCGAGGGGACCGCAGGTTGTTCTCACTAATTAGTTATCGGAAAGCTAACAGTGAGCGTATGGCATAAACACCTCCGAATTCCAATGCATGGAATACAGGTGCATCTCACTAAATTAGAATATCATCAAAAAGTTAATTTATTTCAGTTCTTCAATACAAAAAGTGAAACTCATATATTATATAGAGTCATTACAAAGTGTTTATTTCTGTTAAAGTTGATGATTATGGCTTACAGCCAATGAAAACACAAAAGTCATTGTCTCAGTAAATTAAAATAATTAAGAAAAAAACACCTGCAAAGGCTTCCTAAGTGTTTAAAAAGGTCCATTAGTCTGTTTCAGTAGGCTCCACACTCATGGGGAAGATTGCTGACTTGACAGATGTCCAGAAGGCAGTCATTGACACACTCCACAAGGTCCCAGAGTTCCAATTTTCATTTGTAAATCAAGGTCCCAGAGTCTGGGGGAAGAGTGGAGAGGCACACAATCCAAGCTGCTTGAGGTCTAGTGTGAAGTTTCCACAATCAGTGATGGTTTGGGGAGCCATGTCATCTGCTGGTGTAGGTCCACTGTGTTTCATCAAGACCAAAGTCAGCGCAGCCGTCTACCAGGAAATTTTAGAGCACTTCATGTTTCCCTCTGCCGATAAGCTTTTTGGAGATGGATATTTCATTCTCCAGCAGGACTTGGCACCGGTCTACACTGCCAAAAGTACCAATACCTGGTTTAAAAACAATAGTATCACTGTGCTTGATTGGCCAGCAAACTCGCCTGACCTTAACTCCATAGAGAATCTATGGGGTATTGTCAAGAGGAAGATGAGAGACACCAGACCCAACAATGCAGACGAGTTGAAGGCTGTTATCAAAGCAACCTGGGCTTCCATAACACCTCAGCAGTGCCACAGGCTGATCGACTCAATGCCACGCCACACTGATGCAGTAATTGATGCAAAAGGAACCCCGACCAAGTATTGAGTCCATTTACTGAAGATACATTTCAGTAGACCAACATTTCGGATTTTAAAAACATTTTTCAAGCTTTTGTTATAAAGTATTCTAATTTACTGAGATAATGACTTTTGTGTTTTCATTGGCTGTAAGCCATAATCATCAACATTAACAGAAATAAACACTTGAAACAGATCACTCTGTTTGTAATGACTCTATATAATATATGAGCTTCACTTTTTGTATTGAAGAACTGAAATAAATTAACTTTTTGATGATATTCTAATTTAGTGAGATGCACCTGTATGTGTATATACCGCTGTACAATCAATGCTAACTCCACGATAATCCAAGAAAGGCTATTAGCTGCCGTTTTTCCAACCTATTGGACACCGTTTCAGGTAGCGTGTGGCTTCGGGACGAGGCAGGATTACAGAACAAAAGAAACAGAACTATTACATTTTATATTTAATCCAAAGGGAGGCAGTGTTTATGAAAAAATATACAATAGATTTTATAATGCGGACAAGACAATACAGCATATACAGTCACAGAAAATAAAAGAGATTAACAGAAGAACTTACAATACCGATTGCAGAGACGATTCACTTTAGCCGAAGGAGAGCACTTCGATTGGCCGTCACGTGAACGTGGTACCTGCATGCACGAAAAATGTATCTCTCAACACGAACGCAGATCATAATTTGGCTTGACCTTTCATCAGCCCCCTTAGTCCCACCCACAAACTCCTCTGTGATGACCTCACATGGGCCGGGTTGTGGGCTGGTCTCAAACCTTCATGATTTTATGAAATCTCCAACTTATGAGATAAGTCCTCTCTGGATGGTCTTAGAAGTTGGAGATTGACGCCATATTTTTTATTGGGATTTTATCTTTCCTTAGAGATCAAACATGACCCAGCTGCCGTCAGTTATCTTTTCACTGTTGATTTACAACTCATCGGCCAATTGGATTTATAGAAAATCCCCTATTCTATATTTTCTTTCGGTGCCTCTGCGTAAAGCCAATACTTGGGGATGAAAGGAACATGCTCCTGGGAAGGACAATGCTATTCTAATGAGTGTGATAGATTCCCTTTGATCCTTAACAAGCTGTTTCCTATCTATTCAATCTTTGTCTATACGCAATACACATCCTCGTTCAGTCCCTGGCCCAAATGTTAAACTGTGTCTATGCGTCAACACATGTTTCTGAAGTCTCAATTACCTGTCAGTTGTATAGCTCTTGCATGTTAATTAACCTGGTTAATTAACTTCCTACCTGTACCAGTCCATTGTACAATCCTACCTCTTGGTGTCAGCTCAGATTGCAAATGACAGAGGGAAAAAAGGAGGGAGGGGTGAGTGACTTCAGAGATTTTTAATATTTTCTATGACAAGTATGAATATAAGGTTTATGCTTAAGACATGGGTAGAGGAGTATGCATTATTACTAACCTATGTCCAGAATATCAGGTAAAGAGGATGAACTGCGCTCTGTGTGCTATAAGCAGTAGTGTGGCATCTATGGGGGCTGTAGAAAATGAATCTGTTAGTGGCTGTGGGGTACACAGGCAGAGGGACCTATGTTGAGGAAATATGTTGATATACTGACTGCTGTTAAGGACGCCAGAAGGATAGGGTGAAGAGCGCAGTATGCGCTATCAGCAATAATATGGCATCATTAGTAACAGTGGCTGTTAAAAAAGGGTGCTTTGTGCGGCACTTCCGGTATGCGCATGCCGGAAGTGACGAGTGGACTGGTGTCAAAGTGAGGCATGGAAGGCGGACCATGCGCAGTAGTGCGTAGAGGCAAGGCATGCCTCACGAAGTGTATAATAGCACTATGTGAACTCAGGGTAGGGGGCATGGTCTAAAGTGAAGGTGGATCTAATGTTGATGGTGGGAGTTATTAAGATAATGGTGCCATGATAATGGAACATAATGCAAACTTGTAAAAATGCCCAAATTTTCAAAATATGCCGAGATGTCTAGGCTGTGATAAAGAATAATAATAGATAGTAAAAAAATGTGAAGAATAAATAATAATAGAAAGAAGAATAATGAAAATAATGATAATAAAAACAAATAAAAAAATAAGAAAAAATGAACTGAAACCAAACAGTAGTAGAAAAAGGAAAAGAAATAAATAAAATACGGTATATAAAAATAAAAATGAAAAAAAAATGAGAATAAAACTAGAAAAGAGGAAATGAGAAATATGAGAAACTCAAAATGTGAAAAATAATAAAAATAAATAAATAAAAATGAAAATGAGTATGAGGAGGAGGGGCACAGATGTCATTACTAAGTTGAAGTGCAAGAGTATCAGTGAGTCTGAAAAGGGTAAAAATATAGTTTAAGGAAAGAAAAACAAATGAATAAAATCCCATACAAAGAGTTTCAAGCAGAACGAACGCATTTAAAGTGCATAAGGCTCACTAGACCATATCATAATATATTCCTTAATATTAAACATGTTATAGACATAAGATATCTTTTCAAAAAGGAAAGAGATATACAAATTCATCTTTGTTGTTATACTCCATGAGAGGCTGAAAACCATTGTGCCACTTTAATGAACCAAGAGATCTGGTTTCCTATTAAGATCCTTTGGTGATAGTATCTGTAGAGTGTGAATCCAATCGGATTCCCTTTCTTTGAGCAGTTTAATATGATTGCCACCCCATCTAGGTCTCCAAACTTGTTCTAATACTTGGAATCTAAGTTGTGATACTGTATGTTTAGCGGTCACAAAATGATGGGGAAGTGGAAGCCAAATTCTGTTGCATCTAATAGTGGACTTATGGCTTGCTATTCTGTCCCTCACATGTTGGGTGGTTTCACCAATGTACAGTAGGCCACAGGGGCATTTGATGATGTAGATTGCAAAGTTGGTGTCGCAAGTGTAGAAGCCTTTGATGGGGTAACGTCTTCCTGTGTGTGGGTGAATGACGTCACTGGATTTAATTACATTTGAGCAGGCAGCGCAACCCAAGCATGGAAATGTGTCCATCCTTCTGATCCCAAGAAAACTTTGTGTGGACTGTTTGGACAGGCTCCTAATATCCGCTTTCACTAAGTGATGTCTGATATTCCGTCGTCTTTTGGTACACATTAGTGCTGGAGCCTTAAAGGCCTCTATCTGTGGATGCGTGTCACAGGTTTTACCGTGACAGAGAGGAGCCAAAAGACCGCAGCGTCTGATTCCACCCACTCCTGCACTCACTAGAAGCCTTTCACCTTTATATTAAAAGGCGCAGGTTTCTTTTAGCAGTGCAGGGGTTAATCTGCTGCTGAGAGCTTTTGGAAGCTTCACAGGGTGATACTCTCATCTGTCCACTGTTAGCCACTCCCCGCTCCTATATATACTGGACCCTGGCTAGGAGTCATTGCCAGAGCTAGCTTATGCTGCATGGTTAGGAGTTGCTGGTTGTTGTTGTCTGAGAAGGCGTTTGGAGGAATTAGCTAAGACTGTTGCGTGGTTTTGGGTTGTGTGTTAATCCTCTCCTCCTACTTTGTTTTTTTTCCCTATCCCCCACTCCCCAGTGTTATCCTCTATTGTTTGTGTACATAAATTTGTATGATTGGTATTTTCCTTTATTCCTGTTTGTATTACCTTGTTAGTCTGGTTGGTGTATTGCGATACAATACTTCTCCCCTTTTTGCCTGGTTGGGGGGAGGGAACAGATTGAGGGCGGATTGAGGAGCTTAGATAAGGTACATGGCCCCGGCGTCTTCACCTTCAGAAGTAATCCAGAGAACAGGTCCAGCTAGGGTAGGAGCCCCTGGTCCCGGGATACCCAACAACAGAGTCATGACAATACGCTTTTGTTAAAAGTGGCCAATGTTTCCTGATGGTATTCTATATTTTGGGCATTAAAGGGTGGTGGGTATGCACAAAGGGAATGCGTTCCGTTTTGGCTGTTGGACCCATAGACTTGCATAGTCGATTTTGATCTGACCCTCAGATCAAAATTGGACATATCACAGATTTTTTCCTTAGACACTCGAGTGCGGTCCAATGTTCACGTACTGAGTGAAAAAGGTGGAGAATCATTTTTTTCTCTCTCCACCTCTGAGAAAAACTGATGCCATGCTAATCAAACTCTGATCAGAGACTGATCAACCCAGTCGCTGAAAAACCAAGAAAAACGGTCATGTGCACCTGCCCTTACCTAAAACTGGTTACATTACTAATATATTGCAGAAAAATAGAAGATGGAGACTGCTCAGGCGCAAAATACTGATGGAACAACCACTCACATACCTACCAATTTGGTTGCTTATAAATGCATATGGATAAGGTTTGTGTAGGGCACAAGTCACACACAAATGTGTAATGCATAGTCTCCGATCCTCAGCCTATTAGTGATGCCCACAGTATTAGATCAGGCGAGCTGCCCAGCACTATATAAGTGCACCCCACGGACACAGGAACCCCACGCCTGGCCGCATCCTAGACACAGACTTACAAGGCAATGGAGACCCTTAACATAGGTTGCAAGCTAGCTCATTTTGGCCAAAATGTAAACTAAGGCTGTGTTCCCATGAGTTTTTATTTTACAATGAAAGAAGTGTGCACAAAGCAGTTAGGACACCAAATATAATGACGCACGAATCAATGAGTTTTTGACACTGTATTTTCAGAAAATCTGCAGCATCAAAAATCCATCAAATATTCATCATGAGGATGTCCCCTTACATTACCCACCAACTTTGGCTTTAGTGGTTGACTAGGTAAAAGAATCCCTGCATGCTGACTTCTGAGCCTCGTCCGGACTGCTGCCTTGTGTGGTCATGTTTCTTCGATACAGTACAGATAGATATCTGTAACCATCGGTTTTACTTTCCGCCCAAGTCTTTTAGCTGTTTTTACTGTTGACTTCACTTTGCCATTTCATGAGGATATCCCAGAGTTGATGTCTGATGATCAAGTTCTCAAATTTTGCAGAAATTTCTGAACTCTTGAGATGTGAATTGAGTAGTGTTGTCAGAGAACACAATATCTGGCCTTGAGGTTTTTAATCACTGTTCTCACCCTTGTGTCTTGTAAATAATCCACTTCCCAGCAGTTGGGAAAATAGTTTTCAGTAATCAGGCATTCTTTGTCATTCCATGTGAACAGGTCTGTTCCTATTTTTGTCCACAGCCTGTTTAGATTTCCATGTGGTCGCAACGCCCCGTTCTGTTCATTGCATGATGCACAAGTTCACATTTTGCTATAACATGTTTTATGTGGTTACTGATTCCCGGCCAATAAAAACATTGTCGTGCTTGGAGTAGACATCTTTCTACACCTATGTGAGGGTAGTGCAATTTTTCCATCATGTCTCTTCTGAGAGATTCTGGAATAAAGGTTCTTTATCCTTTAACCCCTTCATGACCAGGCAATTTTTCATTATTCATTTTTGTACTTTCATTTTTGGCTTGCCCTGCATGATGACAGTTTTAACCAGTCCAGGACTGGATTATTTTCTTCCTTTCCTGATCAGACATATTTTCAATATTTGGGCGTACATACGCATTTTAACGGCTCTAAAAAAATATTTTTTTTCCGAATATTCATATTTATTTTTGTTGATATCCGGGCAAAATGTAAAGAAAAATAGGAAATAATTTTTATTTTTTGCAACCACAAAGGATGGCTAAAAAACATTTTAAAATGCGTTCCCCGTTTTGTAGAAATTATTTTTAAATATTAGACATTGGATATTTTTTTTTCCGACATGGGTGAGGCTAGAAACAGAAAATCAGATTTGCAGTCATGTGCCTTTCAAGTTTCCTTTTATTTATTTTTTTCTTGCTTTTTTATTTAATTATTTACTCATTTATTTCACTCACAGTGCCCTCCCATAAGATCTTAAAACTTAAGGAAACCAGGATGGATGAACACAGAACTTAAACACATGCTAAAAAGAAAGAAAGAAATGTTTATTAAATGGAAAGAGGGAGGCATATCTAAAGAAGATTATAATGCAGTCTGCAGATCCTGCAGGGCACGTATCAGGTTAGCTAAAGCTGACAATGAATTAAGGCTTGCAAGAGATGTCAAAAGCAATAAAAAAGGATTTTGGGGGTATGTCAAAAGTAAAAGAAAAGTCAAAGATCCTATAGGATTTTTACAGGATGAAAATGGAGAAATGGTAAGAGAGGATGTTGAGAAGGCCGAACTTTTTAATTCCTATTTTGCATCTGTTTTCTCTCAGAAAGAAAATGTAACATCAACTGATCTTCACTGTCCTTTTAAAGGAATAGAGGAATCCAAGTTATCTGTAAACAGAAAGATTGTGAGGGAATATTTAGCTAACATAAATGAGTTCAAGTCTCCAGGTCCAGATGAATTACACCCAGAGTACTGAAGGAGATCGTAGAAGAAATTTTAGAACCACTCTCCATAATCTTTGAAAATTCTTGGAGAACAGGAGAAGTCCCAGAAGACTGGAGAAGAGCAAATGTTGTTCCTATCTTCAAAAAGGGGAAGAAGGTGGACCCAGGGAACTATAGGCCGGTGAGTCTGACTTCTATACCAGGAAAGATCTTTGAACAAATTATTAAACAACATGTATGTAAGTACATGGATAAGAATGAAGTGATTAACCAGAGTCAGCATGGGTTTGTAACTAACAAGTCTTGTCAGACTAACTTAATTTCCTTCTATGACAGAATCACTGACTGGGTGGATCAGGGAAATGCTGTAGATATAGTATATCTTGACTTCAGCAAAGCATTTGACAAAGTATCTCACACCATCCTTATTGAAAAAATGACCAAGTATGCAATGGACCAGGCAACTGTTAGGTGGATTCATAACTGGCTTAGTGATCGGACTCAAAGGGTGGTTGTAAATGGCTTCACATCCAGCTGGATGAATGTCTCAAGTGGGGTACCACAGGGCTCCGTCCTGGGACCTGTATTGTTCAACATCTTTATCAATGATTTAGATGAAGGAATTGAGGGTAAACTGATTAAATTTGCTGATGACACAAAGCTAGGAGGGATAGCTAATACTAGAGAAGAGAGAGAGAGGATTCAAAAAGACCTAAATAAACTGGAGCAGTGGGCAGCAACCAACAGAATGGTTTTTAACAGGGAAAAATGCAAAGTACTACATCTGGGCAATAAAAATGAAAAAAGCATATACAGAATGGGAGGAATAGAGCTAAGCAACAGTACATGTGAAAAAGACTTAGGTATACTAATAGATCATAGACTGAACATGAGTCAACAGTGTGATGCAGCAGCAAAAAAGGCAAATACAATTCTGGGATGTATTAACAGAAGCATACAGTCTAGATCACGTGAAGTCATTATCGGTCTTTACTCCTCTTTGGTCAGACCTCATCTGGAATACTGTGTACAGTTTTGGGCACCACATTTTAAAAAAGACGTAGACAAACTGGAGCAAGTTCAGAGAAGAGCGACCAGAATGGTGACTGGTCTGCAAACCATGTCCTATGAGAAACGGTTGCAGGATTTGGGAATGTTTAGCTTGCAAAAAAGAAGACTGAGAGGAGACTTAATAGCTGTCTACAAATATGTCAAGGGCTGTCACATTGTAGAAGGATCATCTTTATTCTCATTTGCACAAGGAAAGACTAGAAGCAATGGGATGAAACTAAATGGGAGGAGACACAGATTAGATATTAGAAAAAACTTTTTGACAGTTAGGGTGATTAATGAGTGGAAAAGGCTGCCACGAGAGGTGGTGAGTTCCCCTTCAATGGACGTCTTCAAACAGAGGCTGGACAGACATCTGTCTGAGATGATCTAGTGAATCCTGCTTTGAGCAGGGGGTTGGACCAGATGACCCAGGAGGTCCCTTCCAACTCTACCATTCTATGATTCTATGATTCTATGATTCTATCTTTAAAAGGAGCATTTTAATATATTAATAAATTATTTTTACGCCTGATTTCTTCTGTAACTGAGGCTGGTATATTAGCCCTAGTTACAGGAAGAATACAGCATCCTGCATGCATAGCAGAGTTGACTGGATTAAGGAGAACTCAGTAGCTCCAACTCTGTCCCTACACCCAGTGATCACATGACCAGTGGCCCAGAGGAGGAAGCGTTGTTATTAATGCTTCCTGTACTGTGCATACAGCGATCAGGAAGGCAGAGATGGTAGTAAATCCTCTCTGCCTTCTCTATGGAGAGTCTCTGATAGCCGGCTCCCCGCTCCTGTAGCTGCATGATTGCATGCAAACAGCTTACTTTGCATTGGTGGTTTAGAATGTCAATAGTGAGCAAGTGAGGACCACCTGCATGTTTCAAGTTTATTTGTGGCCTAGATGTAGTTACTAGTGTTGAGCGAGCATGCTCGACACTACTCGTTACTCGCCCGAGCATCTCACTACTCGGGATGTTCGGCGAGCACCGAGCATTTCCGGGTTACTCGGGCGGGAGCTCGGGTCTCCGCCTTGCACGTTTGGCGCTCTTTACAGAGCCAATGAACATGCAGGGATTGCCAGTCAGTCACTGTAATGCCGCAGCCATGTTGTTTGTGGGCATTACAGTGATTGGCTGGCCGCACAGCATCACCTCGAGTATTTAAAACCGGGCGCCGCCATCTTGGACACACTCGCTCCGGATCAGACAGTTTAGAGAGGGTGCTGTTGAGTTAGGGAGAGATATATAGTGCGAAATAGGTAGTGTAGAGTCTCTAAAGCCTGCCAAATCAAACAAACAGTCCTTCTCAGGACTAATATCCATCCCAGATATCAGGCAGGCAGGCTGTATAGGAGACGTAGTGGTTATACCAGCAAACGCTGCATTACAGTCCTGTGTGCGACTGTTGGTCAAATTGCTAGACTTATCCCCCCGGTCTCAGGGGCCAGGAAAAATCCTTTTTTTTTTCATCTAAATCCTGTATTTTGTTTTTTTTCCCTCAGTCAGACTGTACAAATACGAGTCTTATTAACTTTTTGGTATCCCCCCCCCCCCCAAAAAAAAAAAATTGAGTGTGTCTGTGACTGTTCAGACACCAATATATCTGTTTAAAAGAGTCTAGGTCTAGTGTAGGCCAGAAAAATAGAACTGTGGTTTTGCAGTTCCATGGGTCAATCTCTGTATTATCCTGCTTTTGGCATTTTTTGCCGTAAAAAAAAACTGTAATAGTGTCTCCCTGACTGTTCAGACACCAATATATCTGTTTAAAAGAGTCTGGTGTAGGCCAGAGAAATAGAACTGTGGTTTTCCTCTTCCATGGTTCTAATCTCCTTTTTATTACCCTTTTTCCATTGATAGTGCGAGTGTAAGCTATTTTACTTCATTTACAATGGGCAAGGCGCGTGGCAAGGGACGTGGAACTGGACGTTCTGGTGATGGTGCGTGTAGAGGACGGGGCCGTGGCCAAGGTAAAAATGTGCCACAACCAACAGCCACATCTTCTCGCTCCCACTTCTTGACCGAATTACTAGGGAAGCACACTACAACACCAGTATTGCGAACTGATCAGTGTGAACAGGTTATTAATTGGATAGCAGATAATACTTCCAGTTACCTGGGCACCACCACCTCCGGTCTGTCTTCCACACGGTCAAGTTTTGGTAGCCGTGAGTCTCGACCGCATACTCCTCCTCACCCTGATGCTCCTTCCTCCCACCATGCCAAGTGTCATCAGACAGCAACTGATCCCACACTTGGACACTCTGAAGAGCTGTTCACTGGTCCATTTCCATATTTGTGCCCCTCACCTGCTCCGCTTGAAGTGGTGGAAGAGGACATCCCATGTAGCAATGCCCAAATATTTGAACAGTCACGGCCACAGGAAGTCGACGCTGGCAATTTGTCACAAGAGGTGGACGATGACAAGACACAATTGCCACGAAGTGAGGAGAAGGATCGTGGTGCGCAAGTGGAAGAGGAGGAGGTGGTGGATGATCTAGTAACTGACCCAACGTGGCAGGAGGACACGCAGAGTGAGGCCAGCAGCACACAGGGGGAGGGAGGCAGAGTACCCCAACAGGCAAGAAGAAGCAGTGTGGTGGCCGCACACAGAAGGCGGGCAACAGTTCCCCATAACACCAACACGAGGGACGTTGCCAGTACAACCGGTAGGTCTTCCAGAGTCTGGAATTTTTTTAAAGACTCTGCTGATAACCCCAAAAAGGCCATTTGTACCACCTGCCATGCCAGCATCAACAGGGGTGACAAAACTACCAGCCTGACCACCACCAGCATCATCAGGCACATGTCAGCAAAGCACCCAACTTTGTGGGGCGAACCCCAGGGTCCACAACCAGTGTCAGCACTGCTTCTTCCGCTGTTGTGCGTGTAATAGAACCCCCTGGTGTGCGTGCAAGGCAATCCCCTCTCCATACTGCATGCAAAGATGTCCCCTCCTCTCAGTCTTAACTTGTTATGGCAGTTTCTCAAGAAACGTCCACGTCCCATCGCAGCGTTCAATTGTCCATATCCCAGAGCTTTGAACGAAAGCGCAAATTCGCAGCCAACGCCCCACATGCCACAGTCCTAAATTCGCACATTTCACGACTGCTTGCGTTGGAAATGCTGCCTTTTAGGCTGGTGGAGACGGAATCCTTCCGCAACCTTAAGGCGGTGGCCATCCCTCGGTACTCGGTCCCCAGCCGACACTATTTTGCCCGGTGTGCCATCCCCGCACTACACAAGCACGTGTCCCAAAACATCTGCCGTGCCCTCAACAACGCAGTTACTGGGAGAGTCCACCTGACAACGGAAACGTGGACAAGTGCTTGTGGCCAGGGACGGTACATCTCCCTGACGGCACACTGGGTAAACATAGTGGAAGCCGGGACCCAGTCGGTCCTTGGGACGGAACACATCCTCCCCACACCGAGGATTGCGGGCCCTATGTCAGTCAGAGTTGCCCCCACAGTGTACAGCTCCTGCGCATCATCCTCCTCCTCCTCATATTCGCCTCCATCTCAGATATCACCACATCAGTTACAAGCTGGAAGCACTGCAGTACTGCCTCAGCCAAGCGGCAAAAGGCTGTGCTGAAACTTATAAGCTTAGGTGATAAACCTCACACTGCTTGTGAGTTGTGGACAGCTGTGAAAGAGCAGGCAGATCTGTGGCTGAGACCGCTGAATCTACATCCAGGCATGGTCGTGTGTGACAATGGCCGTAACCTGGTGGCGGCTCTGAGGCGAGGCAAGATCACACACGTACCATGCCTGGCTCATGTGCTTAACCTCGTGGTTCGTCGGTTTCTTAAATCGTGCCCCGAGTTGCCAGATCTGCTCGTCTAAGTACGCCGCCTGTCAGCTCATTTTCGGAAGTCGGCTACAGCTTCCGCCGCCTTTGCTGTGTTGCAGCAGCGTTTGCAGCTTCCGACACACCGACTGGTGTGTGATGTCCCCACATGTTGGAACTCTACCCTCCACATGTTGCAAAGGATTTGTGAGCAGAAGAGAGCAATTCTGGAGTACCAGCTGCAACAAGGCCGTCGATATTCAGGTCAGACTCCACACATAAGACCTCAGGAGTGGACCTGGATGTCAGACATATGTACCATCCTGACAAACTTTGAGGAGTCCACCAAGATGGTGAGTGGCGATGACGCCATCATTAGCGTTAGCATCCCACTTGTCTGTCTTTTGCAACGCTCTCTGCAGAGAATTAAAGAGGAGGCATTGCAGCCAGAGTATGATGAGATGGATCAAGAACGCGTAATGGGCGATTACACACAGCTCAGCCTCATCTCATCACAACGTGCATTGGGGGACAATGAGGGAGAGGAGGAGGAGGAGGAGGAGGAAGAACAGGAGCTGGTATCATGCGCTGTAGACGGTAGTACCTGTACAACTGTCATACAGTCGGTTCAGCGTGGGTGGCCTGAGGACAGGGGGGAGGAGGAGGAGGAGGAGAGCATGGTCAGTCGTCATCTTGGTGAGGACACGGAAGTCTTGCCCATTACCAGTCTGGCACGCATGGCTGACTTTAAGTTACGCTGCCTTAACTGTGACCCTCGCGTTGTCAAAATGTTGGGTGACAGTCATTACTGGTTGGTGACACTTTTAGACCTCCGCTACAAGGAGAACTTTCACTCTCTTATTCCTGAGGTGGAGAGGTCTATAAAAATGGGGCAGTACCAGAAGGCCCTTGCTGCAGAACTGTTAAAAAAAATTCCCATCTGAACACGCTAGCGGCAGAGGTCACAGTTCGTTGACCAACCAAGGCGTACAGGCGAGAGAGATGCAACTCCAATCCAGCAGAGGCAGGGGAACACTGTCAACATTCTGGGACAGTTTTCTGAGATCCGCCCAGCTTACAGGCCCTGAGGCGCGGGGTACTCTGACAAGGAGTGGAAAGTTTCAAAAGATGGTGAGGGAGTACCTTGCCGACCGTACCAGCGTCCTCCGTGATTCCTCTGTGCCTTTTAATTATTGGGTATCCAAGATGGACACTTGGAATGAACACGCTCTGTACGCCTTAGAGGTCCTGGCCTGCCCTGCCGCTAGCGTGTTATCAGAGCGTGTATTTAGTGCCGCTGGGGGAATTATAACTGATAAGCGCACTCGCCTGTCAACTGACAATGCTGACAAGCTAACCCTTATCAAAATGAACAAGGGCTGGATTGGGCCAGACTTCTCATCACCACAAAATGACAGCAGACTAACATAAAGTCAAATCCACTGTGTTATTTCGGGAGGTGTATTCCCATGCACCGCTTCACACCCACACATGGGTATACATTTCCTCATTTCGGCTGTATCTTGCTCTTCTCCTTATCCTCAGCCTCTACCACCACTATACCACCAGGGTGACCGTGGTCCGTGTTGCCAGCATTGCAAGTTCCTCCGTCCTAATTTTTGGCAGCTTTTGCTTGGAAGGCATAGGCAAAGACTATGGGAGACCCACTCCCCAATAATGGGAATGATGTTTATAATATGCTGTACTGCATGGCTCTTGTAAGGGACATGAAAACCGTCTTGTTAAGCTACTGTGACCTCCACCATTTTTCCAAGGGGCATTGATATTGTCTTTTTATTCCACTACGACCTCCACGTCTCTTCCAAGGGGCATTAAAACCGTCTTGTTAAGCTACTGCGACCTCCACGTCTCTTCCAAGCGGCATTAAAACCGTCTTGTTAAGCTACTGCGACCTCCACGTCTCTTCCAAGGGGCATTAAAACCATCTTGTTAAGCTAGTGCGACCTCCACGTCTCTTCCAAGGGGTATTAAAACCGTCTTGTTAAGCTACTGCGACCTCCACGTCTCTTCCAAGGGGCAATAAAACCGTCTTTTTAAGCTACTGCGACCTCCACGTCTCTTCCAAGGGGCATTAAAACCGTCTTGTTAAGCTACTGCGACCTCCACCACTTTTCCCAGGGGCATTGATATTGTCTTTTTATTCTACTGCGACCTCCACCATTCTTCCAAGGGGCATTAAAACCGTCTTGTTAAGCTACTGCGACCTCCACCACTTTTCCCAGGGGCATTGATATTGTCTTTTTATTCCACTGCAACCTCCACGTCTCTACCAAGGGGCATTAAAACTGTCTTGTTAAGCTACTGCGACCTCCACGTCTCTTCCAAGGGGCATTAAAACCGTCTTGTTAAGCTACTGCGTCCTCCACGTCTCTTCCAAGGGGCTTTAAAACCGTCTTGTTAAGCTACTGCGACCTCCGCCACTTTTCCAAGGGGCATTGATATTGTCTTTTTATTCCACTGCGACCTCCACGTCTCTTCCAAGGGGCATTAAAACCGTCTTGTTAAGCTACTGCGACCTCCACGTCTCTTCCAAGGGGCATTAAAAGCATCTTGTTAAGCTACTGCGACCTCCACCACTTTTCCAAGGGGCATTAACACCGTCCTGTTAAGCTACTGCGACCTCCACCACTTTTCCAAGGGGCATTGATATTGTTTTTTTATTCCACTGCGACCTCCACCATTCTTCCAAGGGGCATTAAAATCGTCTTGTGAAGCTACTGCGACCTCCACCACTTTTCCCAGGGGAATTGATATTGTCTTTTTATTCCACTGCGACCTCCACGTCTCTTCCAAGGGGCATTAAAACCGTCTTGTTAAGCTACTGCGACCTCCACGTCTCTTCCAAGCGGCATTAAAACCGTCTTGTTAAGCTACTGCGACCTTCACCACTTTTCCAAGGGGCATTGATATTGTCTTTTTATTCCACTGCGACCTCCACCATTCTTCCAACGGGCATTGCATTTCCTCCTAATTTTTGTCAGCTTTTGCTTTTCAGTGCATAGGCGAACACTAAGGGAGACCCACTCCCCAATAATGGGTAGAAGGTTTTTAGTATGCTGTAATCCACGTCTGTTTCAAGGGGCATTGCAGTTCCTCATAATTTTTGGAAAGCCTTCCATCCACTGCTTAGGCAAACAGTGCACAGGAGACCCAGTTGCTATAATTGGAAAAAACGGTTTAGTTAAGGCCCTCTGACCTCCATGTCACTTCCAAGGGGCATTGGAGTGCCTCGAAATTTTTGGTAGGCATTGCACTCACTGCATGCCCTATAACTGTGTAGCCGAACCGCTCCTTTTGGTACAGAAACATATCCTACAAGACATGTGTGGTTGACTGGCCTGATATTGATGTGAATGGTCCCTGTTCCTCCTGCTCTTTTTCCTTTGCCACCACCTCATCCATCATTCAACACCTGAAGCTTTGTTTTAACGGGAGTCATAGAACTGGGATAGTAGCAGGAAAACATCCAGCAATCCTCGGAGGAGGTAGGATATGCGCCAAAACGCTGACCAACTCAGGCCTAGCCGCTACTACATACATGCGCTTGCATTCCAAGAAAACAAAGCAAACGCTAACTTCTATCATCATCATGCTCCTCACCTTGGCACTCTCAACTCCCCTGATGGAGAAGCCAGGGCCCACCGGAGGAGTCTCGTTCTCTGGTGGGCTCGTCCAATGCTGCCCTAAAGCAGGCCAGGCTGAGAAAAGTGTGGGGGTACTTCCAAGGAGAAATAGGGGCGGCTGGGGACCGTTTATGGACACCCGGCCGCCCCCAGGCGTCTGGGGACCGTGTGTGGACACCCGGCCGCGGGGCGGCTGGGGACCGAGTATGGACACCCGGCCGCCCCCTGGCGGCTGGGGACCGAGCGTGGACACCCGGCCGCCGGGCGGCTGGGGACTGAGTATGGAACCTCGCTGCCAAAGCAGCCATGAGGTAGTGGCCAGCTTCGGCCTCCTCCAAACTAAAAGGCCCCATTTCAAGTGCAAGCAAGCTAGCAGTATGGTATTGCAGCCTGTGGGTGGGTTGGTGTCAGGCTGCATACTTGCGCTTGCATTGCAAGGAATGGGGGAACACTGCCCTGGGACAAGGACTTGCACGGGGATAGTTGCAAGTCTGCATCTTCTGATGCGGCAAGGATGACTTCTGATGGGCACACTTTTAGACAGTGACCTGGGTGTCAGAGATGCTTCCAGGGGTCTTCCCCATGCTGTTCCCATGTCTTTTCAGCACTGTATGCATGTGTCACACAGCACATGGCCAGATAAGATTGTAAAATGTTAAAATGACATTTCGCGGTGAATGCATTTGTCACAGTTGAAAGCAATACAAAAGTGCAAAACCGCATAAAAAATGCTACTTGTGAACATAGCCCAAGGTGTGAAGGAGTATTTTTGTTGTTGGTGATTTATTTTACCTTATACACAAGTCTTTACCCTGGAAAGGAAGTTCCTTAACATATTTCACAGGAAAACCGTTTCAGTTTCGTTTTTTAACGTTTTATGGTGAGCCCGTAAAAGTGGCTTAATACCTCTGACCACGTTGTTGACAGCAGTGACCTGGGGGTCAGAAATGCTTCCTGGGGCGATGCCCATGCTGTCCCCATGTCTTTTGAGCACTGTCACTATTGTTTTGGGCACTTTTTAGGCTTTCTACAGACTGCTGGGGGTGCCGCAGCAAAAATGCTCGGGTCTCCCATAGACTAACATTGGGCTTGTTGCTCGGGTCGAGCACCCGAGTATCACGGTGAGCTCGGCCCGAGCTTCGAGCACCCGAGCATTTCAGTGCTCGCTCAACACTAGTAGTTACGATTTGGAGAGTGTTATCCTACTCTGTATTTGGTTTCATCTTGCCTTCTGACATTGCCGGGTGTTCACACATATTGATGCTCTCAATTTCTTTTTCTTGGTCTTGCGATGAGAATATGATGGCCCTACTTAGAGTATCTTCAATCAGTAAGTCCTTCCCTGTACAGTAGCAAATGTCAAAATAATATTTCTGAAGATGGAAAAGCATCCGCTGCAGTCTCTGAGGAGCATTTATTCGTGGCTTCTTTGTAATGCTCTCCATAGGTTTTTGATCAGAATGCACTGTTGTAATGCAGGTACCGGAATGCAACGCACAGAGACACAAGGCAAGAACAGTCAGAGATGTTTGTAAACAGTTTTATACAACAGGTATACTGAAACAAGGGATTAGCAACAAGAGTAATGAACAGTGGTTTGAAATATCAGAAAAATACGAAATTTCTCAAAGTAAGGCGCAGTCTCTTAAAATAAGGCGCAGTCTCTTAAAGTAAGGTGATGCCCTCAAGCATGAGAAGCACCACACAAGTTCTTTAACCGTGAATTTGGCCCTAGCGGGGGTCACCGGTTATTCCCGCTAGGCCGTGAGTCTCTTTCCAGATGAATTCAATTAAATCACGTTGTGCTACTTTAGCCCCAACCGTCCCCCTCCCAACCTGAGTACTTAAACCCAATTGTCCCCGATACCGTGGGTGAGCAGTGGAAGTGACGGCCCTGCTCACTTATGCAGCTGCTCCTCTCTGCTTGGCTGTTGGGGGCAGTCTCTCGAGCCTTGGATAGGGGGGTCCAGGCCTCGTCTGTCGGCGGCCGACGTCGGGTTCCGCGAACTCACTCAGCACCGCGATCAGGTTCCTAGTATCCTCAGCAGGCACAGCACTCGAGTCACAACTGTGAGGGATCCGGAGCTCTTTTACCGGTGCCCCGCTGGAGCACCTCTCAGGCCTCTGGATTTGGCCTGTCACGCGGGGTTTCTCAGGACGCAGGGAGCACGTCTGCTCCTCTCTGCTGCTTGGCGCCAAAGACCCCTCAGGTTTGGCGCGCTGGCCTCTTATCTCTCTGAACTCCTTCCTGGAAGTCACCTGATCGGGTCCAGCCTCTGAATCTGCCCTCCCTGCAACTTCCTTTGTATATTTTGGTTCCGCTTTACTGTCTCTGGCCAGTAGATGGCAGTCTCGCTCCATCCTTGAAACGTCATGTTGAAGTTCTTTTACAAGCTTTTTTGCTCGTTCTACATTCCTCCCTCCTTTTTGCTCGCCAGTCCTCGGGCGAGTGGACTCCTCGCAGAATTGATGTCTCCTTCCAGGCAGTGCAAGCTCAGACAGGAGTTGGGCACACTCCTGCGTTTTCTGTTGGATTCGATACCAGATAAACTCTTCCTGAGCATACCGGTTAGGAGGAATTCCGGCATTAGCCCGCTCAGTTCTGCAGGGCTCTTCTTGCGGAGGAGACTCCGGGAGATCCGAGGAATCAACTACTGGGGATTGCAAATCATTTCCTGACTCATTCTGACTTCCACTCGGGAGTGGCACCAACGGTTCTGACGGGCCCAACTGCATTGTGGCCCATCCTTCTTCATCCCCCAAGGTTCCTGTATGTGGCACTTCAGCCAACACGTCTGAGGGCCCAGCCCTGTTACAGACTTCTGCTTCAGAGGAGCAAGGTCGCAACATATTACGGTGCAACACCCTGGTTGTCGCGGCCTAACTTCGTAGACGGGGTTGTCTGGGGGAACCTTCTTCACCACTCGATATGGTATTGCCTCCCAACGATGGTCCAGCTTACTCCCAAATCGTTTAGCCCTCACCAGCACTCGGTCTCCTGGCTGAAGCGATCCACCTGTGGTCGGGGGTCGAACTGCATGCTCTACTTCCTGAAACTTCTGAGCAACCAGTCTTCTCACGGTATGGAGTCGACGCTGGTGTTCTCGAATCCAGGTACTTGGGCTACTGCCCGGACCGGGGTCTTCTGAGTCTAGCTCCAGTTCGGTGATTTCTCGGCCACTTCTTTCAAACAGCAACAAGTAGCGGGTGTAGCCGGTGGTTCCATGAACTCGATTATTATACACCCACACCAGCTCGGACACGAATTCGGGCCACTTCATCTTTTTGTCCGCTTCCAGTGTTCGCAACATTTGCAACAGGGTTCGGTTAAAGCGCTCGCATGCACCGTTCCCTTGCTGGTGGTAGGGCGTTGTCCGGGAACGGTCGATCAGATAGATGCGGTATAGCTCATCCATCACTCGTCCTTGGAAGCAGGCCCCCTGGTCAGAATGTATTCGCTTCGGGCACCCATAAATCCGGATGAAATCTTGACAGATGGCCTTGGCTGCGGCTTCTGCCGTCTGATCTTTAGTGGGCGTCACTACTGCAAACTTGGTGAAGTGATCAGTCATGACTAAACAGTGTCCATAACCGTTGTATGAAGTTCCTACCATCAAGTAGTCAATCATCAAGACTTCCAAGGGGGCAGAAGTTCGGATGGTCTGAATGGGAGCTCTTTGCTCCGGGGGCTTGTTCAACTCACACTGGCGACATGTTCGGCAGACCCCCTCTACTTCTTGTCGCAGTTGAGGCCAATACACCAGCCATTGCAACCACCGGAAGGTCTTTTCTACTCCGAAGTGAGCACCTCTTCTATGAGCTTCTTGGGCTAGCTGTGTTACTAGCGCTCCTGGAACTACCACTTGCCAGGTAACATCAAACTCTCGAGGCAGCTGGATTCTTCGGCATAGCAAGCCGTCCTTCAGGAGGAGCCTCTCCCACTGGCCTAGGATTTGTAGGGTAGTTGGAAGTGAAGCGGCTCTGGTTTCCTGGTCGGGTCTCTGATTAAGGGCGACCCATTCTCTCAACTTTACTAGCTCCGGGTCGGATTGCTGCAGATGTATCCATTCGTCTCTTGAACGGCCCAGAATCTGAGTGGGCCTCGGCTCCCCTCTGGTCTCTTGGGCGTCGACCACAGCAGCGGCGAACTGGCTGAAATCTGGGATCTCGTCGCCTTCGAGCTCCTCATCTCTGTCCTTCTTCGGCCCCGCCTGAGTGACCCGGGACAGGGCATCTGCATGCGTGTTCAGGGCCTTGGACTTATATGCGATTTTATACTGGAATTTGGACATCCTTGCGACCCACCGTTGTTCTAACGCGCCCAGTTTGGCGTTCTCCAAGTGGGCCAAAGGGTTGTTATCTGTCCACACTTGCACTTCTGACCCTGACAGGTACTCAGCAAACTTCTCGGTCATGGCCCACACCAGTGCCAGTAGCTCCAGCTTAAACGAACTGTAGTTGTCCGGATTCTTCTCCGTATCTCGGAGTGACCTGCTGGCATACGCGATCACTCGCTCTTTCCCTCCTTGTACTTGAGCCAGCACTGCTCCCAGCCCATGCAAGCTTCCATCAGTGTACAACATGAACGGCTGCGAAAAGTCAGCGTAGGCCAGAATCGGGGCATCTGTTAGCGCCATTTTCAATGCTCGGAATGCCTCTTCTTGTCGTGGGCCCCACTGAATGGGCTGCCGCTTGGCTCCCCCGGCTGTTCCTCTCAGCAATTCATTGAGCGGGTTCGCAATCTTAGCGAAGTCTTTATTGAATCTGCGGTAGTATCCAGCGAGCCCCAGGAATGCCCTTAGTTCCCTTAGATTGGCGGGCGTGGGCCACTTCTGCACGGCAGCTACTTTCTCCGCAGTGGGGTGCACCCCTGCACTGGACACAGTGTGCCCCAGATATTCAATTTCTCGTTTGAAGAGACGACACTTACGAGGCTTAATTTTCAGGCCATGCCTTTGTAGCCGTTCTAACACTTGTTCCAATCGGCGGAGATGATCCTCAAACGTTGCGGAATAGATAATTATATCGTCCAGATATATTAAAGTGGCTTCAAAGTTGAGGTCCCCCAAGCATCTCTCCATCAGCCGTTGGAAGGTTCCTGGCGCATTTGTTAGTCCGAACGGCATTCGATTGAACTCAAATAGGCCCATAGGGAGAACAAAAGCTGTCTTCGGACGATCCTTCTCAGCTACTGGGACCTGCCAATAGCCACTGGCCACGTCGAGGGAGGAGAAGAATTTGGCGCTCCCTAGTGCAGATAGAGACTCTTCGATTCGGGGGAGTGGATAGGAGTCCCGCACTGTACAGGCATTCAGCTTCCGATAGTCTACGCAGAATCTCAGGGTACCGTCCTTCTTTCGGACCAGCAGGATCGGAGCCGCCCAGGGGCTCTGGCTTTCACGGATCACACCGTTCCGCAACATGTGGGCCAACAGCTCTTTCACCTCCTGGTACATTTGAGGCAAGATCTGCTGATATCTCTCTCGGATGGGAGCAGTATTTACGGTGGGTATTTCGTGCTGAATGTCCCGAGTGCACCCGAAATCATCTTCATGCTGTGCAAACACTCCCTGATATCGCTGTAGAAGTTGTTCGATCTGCCTTACTTGTCCAGCAGAAAACTCAGTCAGGTTAGCTTCCATTTCTTCCAGGTGGTGGCGTCCAGCCAACGGTTCTCTTCCATGTTCCTGGCTATTGAGGGGCACCTCTAGGGTCCATGGTTTTCCTTCCACAGGTGCCAGCCATATAGCGTCAGCTCTAGTAAGGGCCTCCGGCATTACGCACACTCGTGCCACCTCTTGTCGGGGCAACAACTGTAAACTGGTGCCACTTAAATTGATGCAGCGCACGGGTACTCGACCGTGCCGCACGGTGGCCAGAGTTCGAGCAATCAGGAGTCCAGAGGGTGCTTCTTCTCCCTCCATTGGTTCAACTTGAATGTCCACGCCCTCTAAGGACACATGTGCCAGCACCGGCAAAGTGAGTACAGTCTGTCCCACCGGCAGTGTCATTGTGGCTTCGGGCGGTATCGATACCTTCCCAAAGTACTGGGAGGTAGTGGGCAACTTTTGAATCTGACTGACCCGCACGAGGTGCTGGAACACTATCTTGTTAGCTGGGTCTCGAGTGGCGCGGGTCCAGTTGTTTTTGCTACAGCCCTCAGCCAGGAACTGTCCGACTTCTTTCAGCACATTCATGCCCAGGGTTACAATGGGCCCATCGCCTCCGGGCCCGGTGGTCAGTACAATCCCTTTTCGACCGAGGTCCTTTCCACATGCCCGCACGGACATCCATACTACTCCCGCTACTGGGATAGGTAGTTGATTAGCCGCCACCAGTTTGACAGTGGGTTCCCGGCAGGAACGAGCGACTTCAGGAAAGTGACTTTGGAAGTACGTCTCAGGCATAGTGGTCACTTGAGACCCGGTGTCCATCAAACAGTGGATCCGCTGCACATTGAATTCAGCCCAGATAATGGGCCTCTCGGATACAATGTCTTCAGAGCTCCCTCTTCTACTCTCTGAAGCTCGAGACCCCACGGTATGCTCCACAACCGTGGGGCATTTTAGTTTAACGGCTGTCCCCTCCTCCTCCTTTCTCGGTTGGGACAGTCTTTGGAGATATGCACCCTACCTCCGCAGGTCCAGCACTCCGGTCCTCGTTCTGCCGATAGGTCGGGTACATGTCGTGCTGGGGCCGGATAGGAACGTCTTTCTCGTTCTGGTCTCCGTCCGCGTTGAGCAGTACGGTCTGTCGGCAAGGGGGCAGTAGGAGTCTTCCTAATAGAATTCAGCTCACCCCGAATGTCTCGAATTTCCTGACGTATTTCCCGTACCCAATCAGGCTCTTGGTTGGTGAATCCAGGAGCAATTGCCTCATGACTTCTAACTATGGCTTTGAGAACAGGAACTTCTCTCTCCAGGACTCTAGCTTCAGCCCCTACCTCCAGGAAGCCCATATCAGGGCTCAATCGCAGTCGCTCCTTCAGGATCTGCCTCAGGGAAGGGTCTTTCAAGCCAGCAATCAGTTGGTCACGCAACACCTCATCCAATGGTCCCAGTCCTCGGTTCCCATCTCGAGCTTTCTTAGTGATATGGGCCGTCACTTCCTGTAATGCATTAACATACTGATTTACTGTCTCATTTTCCCCTTGGACCCGCTGAAACAACCGTAAGCGCAAGTGTCCCAAATCTGTAGTGTCACCGTGCATGTCCTCTAGAATTTTTATCACTTTATCCACGGTGTCACGGTCCCCAGGTGGGCGGTACATCACAGTCTGTCGGGCCTCTCCATCAAGGGTTAGGAGGGCCAGCTCCACCTGGGCTAGAGGGTCAAGGGGATACATAGGTAGCATACTTCTCAGTCTTTCTGCCCAGTCCCAAAGTGACATGCCATCCCCTGTAAACTTGGGAAGATGGCTGAGCATAGCCCCCAGGGGTATATGGCTCCGGCCGGACCCAGCCACAGACTGATCCGCCATCTCTGCGTCTGAATGTTGCATCCTGCCGACTACGCCAAATGTAATGCAGGTACCGGAATGCAACGCACAGAGACACAAGGCGAGAACAGTCAGAGATGTTTGTAAACAGTTTTATACAACAGGTATACTGAAACAAGGGATTAGCAACAAGGGTAATGAACAGTGGTTTGAAATATCAGAAAAATACGAAATTTCTCAAAGTAAGGCGCAGTCTCTTAAAATAAGGCACAGTCTCTTAAAGTAAGGTGATGCCCTCATGCATGAGAAGCACCACACAAGTTCTTTAACCGTGAATTTGGCCCTAGCGGGGGTCACCGGTTATTCCCGCTAGGCCGTGAGTCTCTTTCTGGATGAATTCAATGAAATCACGTTGTGCTACTTTAGCCCCAACCGTCCCTCTCCCAACCTGAGTATTTAAACCCAATTGTCCCCGGTACCGTGGGTGAGCAGTGGAAGTGACGGCCCTGCTCACGTATGCAGCTGCTCCTCTCTGCTTGGCTGTTGGGGGCAGTCTCTCGAGCCTTGGATAGGGGGGTCCAGGCCTCATCTGTCGGCGGCCGACGTCGGGTTCCGCGAACTCACTCATCACCGCGATCAGGTTCCTAGTATCCTCAGCAGGCACAGCACTCGAGTCACAACTGTGAGGGATCTGGAGCTCTTTTACCGGTGCCCCGCTGGAGCACCTCTCAGGCCTCTGGATTTGGCCTGTCACGCGGGGTTTCTCAGGACGCAGGGAGCACGTCTGCTGCTTGGCGCCAAAGACCCCTCAGGTTTGGCGCGCTGGCCTCTTATCTCTCTGAACTCCTTCCTGGAAGTCACCTGATCGGGTCCAGCCTCTGAATCTGCCCTCCCTGCAACTTCCTTTGTATATTTTGGTTCCGCTTTACTGTCTCTGGCCAGTAGATGGCAGTCTCGCTCCATCCTTGAAACGTCATGTTGACGTTCTTTTACAAGCTTTTTTGCTCGTTCTACACTATTACTTGTCGCACATGGACGCACTGGTGGAAATTTTCCATTCCCAGTATTACAACTAGCAATTCCTTCTCAAATTGAGGTGCTCCTGTCCTGTTAGTGCCCTGCTTGCAGATGTAATTGGCTATTTATCCTTCATATGCGAGGCTTCAAGGCCTGTTTATGAGGCATCACATTATAATACCTTTGCTTTACCTCAGTGTTTCCCAAACCCCATCCTCACGGCCCCCCACAGATCATGTTTTCAGGATCTCCTTAGTATCAGGAATTCTCTCACCTGTGCAATACTAAGGAGAGCCTGAAAGCATGACCTGTGGTGGGCCATGAGGATGGGGTTTGGGGAACACTGCTTTACCTGAATCAACATATGTCAGGGTTGCTGTGTCTTAAATATCCATTTTCTCTGATGGGAAACCAGTTTCACTGGCTTTTGTCGATTCTCAGAGCACATCTTTGTGAATAAGCTGTCTGTGGCTCACACTCGTCTGATAAATACTTGCAAGATTTGTAAAGCTAGTTTACGAAGGCCAGAAATCTGTGTAGTCCACGTACATCTGTAGGGTTAGGCATATCTTGCGTTGCCCTCACCTTTTCAGGATACACTTTATATTATATTATATGGAAGGCTGTGCTGGGCCGATTATATTAAATGGAAGGCTATGTGGGGCCATTATACTGTTTGGAGGGCTATGTGAATGGCTATATGGGGGCTGTTTTTTAGAGGGCTATGTGGGGACCATTATACTGTTTGGAATTCTATGTGGGGGCCATTATACTGTGTTTGGGAGGCACTTTTGTTGGCATTATACTTTATGGGGGCAATTAAAAGGGAATCTAGGGCTTCAATAGGAGGAGAATTGCTCTGTAAAGGCTGCAAAGTTGTGAGATATGATCTTCTGTGCCCCGACAAATATTTTTTTTTAAGGGGGGGGGGCCCGATTAGAACTAGGTGTGTCACCTGCTATTGTTTTTAGCCCAAATATTCCTTTCAAGGCTTGCATGAATTTCTGCTGGAAAACCTTTGAAGCAAAGTTTGATCCCATCAGTATTCCATAGCCATTTAGACTCCAAATGGAAAAGAAAACGCTGTCAATAAACTTGTTTCATCATCCAACCCCACATGACAGGATCCTTTTTTTTACATCTCTTACAGCTAAATATTTTAGCTTTTGGTTAATCAGTCTTCTACTGTAGGCATTCGATAATTATTTATTTTCAGAGTCTTGTTCAGTGGCTTTGGATCAATATTTATTCTACAAGAGGATCTGTCACTTTCTCAAATAAATGGAGTTAAATATCTTGTAAAAATCCCTGAGCTCCTCTGATTCTTCCATGCTTTTCCATTTGGTGCTGCATCACTATATTGCCGATATATTCACATTTGTTTCTTCTGGAGCGCATATGTGAAATCTCTGCTTGTAGTTCAACTGGGCATTTATCCAGAGGTTTCTCTGGGGGCCACGCCCCACAGATGCTGCCAATCACAGCTCAGCAACTAATCTAGCAGTTCAGCAAGCTCAGGCGCTATTGAACTGTGATTCGCAGCATCTGGGAAGGTGGGGTGACAGTTCACGACCCCAGAGAAGACTCTGAAGAAACGTCAATTTGCAAAACAGGCAGAGATTTCACATACTTTGTTCCAGAAGAAACAAATATGAATATTTCTGCAATGGAGTGACGTAGCGCAAAACAGAAAAGAGCCACAGAATCAGGGAAGCTCAGGGATTTTTACAACAAATTTAGCTTAATTTTTTTTTTTATTAAGTCCATAGCCTGAACTGCTTTTACTTCCAGTATATGATCACCTGCATGCAGCACTGTAAATTCCACCATCAGTCTTTTTGTTACATGGGTTGCGCAATTGAATGTTGCATGTTCGCAAAGGTTTCAGGACATTTTTCTCATTGAACCAGTATGGTGACCTGTTTGGCAGAGTAAAGGATATCGCAACTTGCTTCACAATCCAGCAGAAAAGTAATGGGCTGCTCATCCAACAAAAATCTGCATTGTATTATTGGTTACTGGCCAAACTACTGCATTGACATTCTCTGTTGCAGGCTGCAGCCATGTGATGTCCTCTGGACCGTCGCTGCTGGTGTCCTACGCGACGTCACAGAGTGGACTTGTCTGTCCTGTTCGCCTGGTTTCAGGCTGCACAGAGCTGAGTAATGATTCATGTTTCCACAAGTCCTGCAGATTTGCCCATATGCTGGACATTTCTCTTTGTCTCTCTCATGTATTTTCCCTCAATATTTACAATGAACAGCTTGCAGGAAGCCTTGGCATCACTGGTGGCCTCCATCATCTCCAGGCTTTTAGCAGTTCATCAGCCCTTCCTCTCAGTAATCTCTCTCTGATACCACACACGATCTGGTCTCTAGTGAGGGAGTCTCTGATGCCCCCAAATCCACATGTGTTGCTTCCAACTTCTTTGCTCTGGCACATATCTGTCCATATTTTCCCCAACCTTCTGATTCCTTATGAAAAATCAATACCTCTCCACCATCTCATTCTTTTTGAGATCACAGTTTGCCAGGACCAGGATATCTGTGCTTTCTGTAATTAAAATCTTGGATATTTCTTTGCCCTTTCCCTTTCTCGTCCGAAGATCGCATGGTAAACCTCATACTGGCCAGCACCTCTCCTGACCTGAGCTTGACAGCTGCATAGAAATACATCACGCTGTCCCGCTCAAGTCAGGAGAGGTGTCGGCCAGTCCATTCAGTGCGATGCGGTCATCACACGAGATATATGGCCGTGTGTCCCTGCCCTAAGAAGCAAAGTCTGCAGTCATTCTTTGTGACTTAAGACTGTAGTGACATTGTACGGTGAGCACCTAACACGATTCCACTGTATTCTCTATGCTCGTTGGTGGTCATCTGACCGCATGTTTGAGTTTTGCATTCTTGTGGTCTCCAGTCTTACCCAACTTCTCTCAATAAGAGGGAATTGAGAGACATGCAAAAGTCAAGTCAGCACACAACTGCAAGTATTCACACCACAAACTTTGCTCATCACTGGGGGCCGCTATGAGATCCACATGCACAGCAAACTCTTCCTAACAGTGTAAGTTTCGTACAAATTGGGAAAAGTCACATCCAGTCTCTGATTGTGGTTGCAGTCCACTCTCCATGGTGTAGAAATGCCAGGGATTCTATACTTATAGTTGCAGTCATTCTCTGTAGACTCCAAGCCTCACAGAATCTCAGTATTTGCAGACAGAAAATGTGTTATTCCGAGGTCCAGCTGTCACCATGTTCTGTTGGGTGGGCCTTTGAATTGTGAAGATTCCACACTCCAGTGCTGATACCAGAAATCTTTCATTCAAAGGGGTATTTTTGCAATTTCAAGTTACCCCTTATTCTTTTGATAGGGGATAACTTTCCGATTGCTGGGGTCCGACTGCTGGAGCCCCCAGTGAACCCAAGAACCGGGGCTAGGTTTAGGGTTAGGGCAATAAAATAGTTGCATAAAAACATTAAACAATGTATAACTTAATTTCTAAAATTGCATTTCGTAATTCAACTAAAAGCAGAAAAAAACCTAGATGGTCAAAGGGGAAACTATAATTACATCAGTATTTTCTTAAAATTCAATTCATATGCTTGGGAGATAAGGGACTCTGGGAGACAAAAAAATACTTGCCTTGCCCTGAGTGCTGGTGACTTACACTACGCCACAGGGATAGAGTAGCGAAAAGTATGAACACATAGCCTAAAAGAGCATACACCAACTGGTAGAGAAAGAAAAGTGCCCCAATATCGAACAATCCATTAAGTATTAAAACTTTCTCTGGAAGGACAGAAAATCCAAATGATCTGTGATGTGGAGAAAATAAATTAAATATTGCAGAAGCCTTGTGCTGTAATATCTAACCTCTATAGCGGGAACTAATATTATCAAGCTATAAAATGTACTGCCACATGGCAGAGGGGAAGGGTAGATAAGAGTATAAACACATGACCAGAAGAAACATAAACCAAATGTATTCCGTCAGTAGGAAAAATTTGAGAATAATATATTTACTGAAACAAAATGATATGAAACAGAAAGGTCTCTGTGCTGGAGATCTTTACACAAGGGCCCGATTCATAAATAATGGTGATGTTAACACCGGTCTTGATGAGGAGGTGTGGTGGAGTCAGACGTACCTGATTCATTAGGAGGCACACACTTCTTATTGAATCAAGCGCGTTCGAAAAGTGGTGTGCGTCTCCTTGCACCTAGCCACTAATCTTACTCCAGTCAAGGACTGGAGCAAGAATTCTGGCATAAGGCACTCCACAGCTCATCATGAGCTTTGACTTCACAATCCATTTTGGCTGAGCTGGGTAAAACTGGAGTGAAAATGCCAAAAGTTGCAACATTTTAGTGCCACCTCCAGTTTTTACGCCAGAATTCTGGTGAAAACAATTTAATGAATCAGGGCCAAGGTATCTTAGTGATCTAAGAGATGATCCAATATGTCAGGGCCTGAGTGGTGATCCATTGCCTCTTCATGGACACAGAAGATAAGCTGTAGCAATTTTTCTAGAGTTTAGTATAAATTGTGACTTATAAATCGATATGTTTGTTGCATATTGTGTCCCTCCATTCACATCTCACTCACATTTGCATATCACTGGCATGGTTTTTGTGTAATTTTTCTCTGTAATTTTAGCACTTTTACTCCTTCACAGGAATGGCTCCTACAGACTTATATTTCTGAAATAGATGCCTTTTTCAATAATCCATTTTAATTGGTTACATCATCTTCTAGACCATGGGTTTCAAACTCAGATGGGTATATGGGCCACACACGGAACAAAATTTAATTTGGGGGGCCGCATTCTCTGCAGGACAAAGTGACATTTTTAGAGATACCATTTTTTTTTCTATACTCCTTTTTTTGCTGTTTTATTTTATTTTTGTATAGCTTGGGTTGTTACAGATATGGCAATAATGAATGTGCACTTTTTTTGTTTACTTTAGTTTATATATAAAGCAGCATTTTTAGTGGCAAAATATTTTTTCATGCTTTATTTTGAAGTTTTTCTGGCAAACATCTTGTAGTAATGTGCCCCATCCTGGTATGCATCTTGTAATGTCCCCCATCTTTGTCCCTATCTTGTAATATTCCATACTGGTCCCCATCTTGTTGTAATGTCTCCCATCCTGGGCCCCATATTGTTGTAATGTCCCATACTGGTCCCCATATTGTAGGTATGTCCTCATCTTGTAGTAATGCCCCATTCTGGTCCCCATCTTGTTGTAATGTCCCCATCTTGTAGGAATGTCCCTATCATGGTCTCCCTCTTGTAGTAATGTGCCCATCCTGGTCCCCATCTTGTAGTAATGTCCTCCATCCTGGTCCCCATATTGGAGGAAGGTCCCCATCCTGGTCCCCATATTGGAAGAAGGTCCCCATCCTGGTCCCCATCTTGTAGGAAGGTCCCCATCCTGGTCCCCATCTTGTAGGAAGGTCCCCATGTTGAAGGAATGTCCCCATCCTGGTCCCCATCTTGTGGGAAGGTCCCCATCCTGGTCCCCATATTGGAGGAATGTCCCCTGTGCCGTTTCTTCACATACACATATAAGAGGAAAAAAAAAAAGATTATTCTCACCTGTCTTCCGTTCCCTCGGCGTCCTTTCTGCACCTGTGGCCCGCAGGCACCATAGCCCCCTTGACGATCGCGGTCCAGGAGCCGCCGACAGCTGTGCTTTAGTTCAGTGTATTGCCGCGCAGAGACCGGCTCTCTGCACAGCAATACCAGTGTCAGCCACCGGCCTATCAGAGGGCAGCAGCTGACATCTGCGCATGTCAGTGACGTCATACGCCGCTGCGCTGGGACGCAGATGTCAGCTGCTGGCCTCTGATAGGCCGGCGGCTGGCACTGGTATTACTGTGCAGAGAGCTGGTTTCTGCACGGCAATACACTGAACTAAAGTGCAGCTGTCGGCGGCTCCTGTACCAGGCGCGATCGGGGTCTGTGGTGCCTGCGGGCCGCATGAAGCAGCGTGAAGGGCCGCGTGTTTGAGACCCCGGTTCTAGACTAAATAATGTATCCATTGTAGAAACTTTGTGACCTTTGTACCCAAAATATCCCTTCCCTTGGATTTAAAAAAGTGTTTGGTATATCTTTCACGATTACACATCTTCTGCGACCATGAGGACACAATGGATTACTACTCAAGCTTTTACATAGATTGCCCACTTGTGTAATTAATTCCAGCACCGAGCCTATACTATTTTCTAAGACTGGACATTGGAAATGTATTTGTTTTTAAAATTCATCTTATTTTCAATCTAATATTTTTATGAGAAAATATATTTTTCTCTAATTTTCCAATTGATGGAATACATTTGGACTTGTTGGTTTGTGCTTCTTCTGTTCATGCGTTATACTCTTATCTACCCTACCCCTCTGCTATCTGGCAGTACATTTTATAGCTTGATATTACTTCCCGCTCTACAGCAGAAGTTAGATATGATGGTTCTACAGACAAATTAGCACAGAGACAAAAACAGTTGAACGCAACTAATTTTGTGGTGCTGAAAACAAATATGATGCTTAAATTTGCTGATTGGCTCTAATTTTCAAGATCCAGAGGAAGTTGTAATTACTTATGACACCTTTCCTGCAGGCATTTGGAAAAATTGTGCCTTTATTATTTCATCCTCATTATTGCATTGTTAGTAGCTAGTCTATTGCATCATCTATTTAGACTATTGAGCCTTCAGTATTTTATCATTTTAGGGTGACCAATCAAAAAAACGCCAACTCAGCTTCTATGACGTAATCCTAATTACAGTTGCATCACCTACTTTTATAAATGCTCTCTGTGTAAGGTAAACAGTTTTAGGATTTCTTACCTTAGTTTCTTAGCATATTGACATGTTTCTCTGTTTTTTTCAGATATGACTTGGTTTTGCATTAACAAAGTGGAGAGTTTTTGCTACATATGCGAAGAAGCCACTTTTGCGTCACAAAGACGAAACTTGAATACAATGATAAGGAAAGCCTACAACCTGTTTTTTGGCTGCAGAATAGGAGATCAGGTTAAAAGTTGGGCTACACACATATGCTGCAATAGATGTGCATCACATCTTACCCAGTG
The DNA here is from genome assembly GCF_046119375.1 of Phyllobates terribilis. Classification (NCBI taxonomy): domain Eukaryota; kingdom Metazoa; phylum Chordata; class Amphibia; order Anura; family Dendrobatidae; genus Phyllobates; species Phyllobates terribilis. The sequence goes on along the minus strand of NW_027362765.1, from coordinate 150,770,697 downwards.
GTTACATGGGAAGAGGCAATCTATGCCTTTTGCAGTACCAATGATCTTGAGAGAGCCAACCGATCACACTACCAATTGCTATTTCTGCATGGGGCCCCCTATTAGGAAAGAAGTTTCAAGGAAGAAGTGGACTTTACAGTATCCAAACATTCCATCTGCAATACGCCCAGTGCCACATACAGAAGAACTGACGGTTCCAAAAGCACCAGAAACATTTTCAGTCAAGTGAGGAAGAAGAGGGTGCTTGGTGTCACGAAGGATCTTCCTCTCACAACCCATACTTTCTACCAGCAACCTCAGCTGAACCACACCTTATAACACAAAGTGCACTGAACGATCTTGTTAGAGATTTGGATCTGCCCAAGAATAAGGCTGAGCTCTTAGGTTCCAGGCTACAGCAGTGGAATCTCCTAGCGGGTGATGTTTGGATTTTTTTTGTTCTGCAACCGTGATAAAGATCTTGTCCAATACTTCTTCATGGAGGATGATCTTGTGGCATACAACATCAACAGTTTAATGAAAGCTCTGAAGATAAGTCATTATCCAGAGGAATGGAGGCTCTTCATCGATTCGTCCAAATCAAGCCTAAAAGCAAGCTTGCTGCATAATGCCAATGTGCTACCTTCAATTCCAGTTGGTTATGTAGTCCACATGAAAGAAACCTATGACAACATGAAACAGCTGTTGAGGTGCCTGAACTATGACCAACATTTGTGGTGACTTAAAGGTGGATGCCCTCTTACTTGGTCTCCAGGGTGGATACACAAAGTAATGCTGCTTTTTGTGTGAGTGGGGTAGTCATGCAAGAGAATATCACTACAATAAAAGAGACTGGCCTCTTCGACATTTACTGCAGCCAGGGAATAAAAATGTCTTGCATCCTGCACTTGTTGACCCACATGAAATTTTGTTACCACCTTTGCATATCCAGTTGGACCTAATGAAGAACTTTCTAAAGGCAATGGATAAAAAAGCAAAAGTATCTCATCGATAAATTTCCAAGGAAGAGTGAAGCAAAGCTAAAGGAAGGATTCGTTATTGGACCTCAGATTCGTAAGCTTCATCAAGATGAGGAGTTTATCTGTTTGTTGCAGGGCAAGGAAAAGACTGCATGGGTAGCATTCGTATTAGTGGTAACTAATTTTTTGGAAAATTCAAGAGCAGATAACTATGAAGAGTTGGTGGAAAATTTCCTCAAAACAAATAAGGATCTTGGCTGTAACATGTCCTTAAAGATTCATTTCTTACATTTGTATCTAGACTTTTTTCCACCGAACTGCAGAGCAGTGAGCGACGAGCACAGTGAGAGATTTCACCAAGATATTGCGGTTATGGAGAAGAGATGTCGAGGAAAATGGAATCCATCAATGCTTGCAGATTACTGTTGGACAATTGTAAGAGATGATCCGATGCAGGAATACAAGAGACAAGCAAAAAAGAGTTGTCACTGTTTGAGGACCAAATTTAGTAATGCAATATTCTATAACTGGTAATAATTCGAAATAGTGGTTAGACATGTTTTAGTTATTCGAATTGTTGCCAAGTTTACGCTAAATATCAGAAAATTGGCATAACAAAATATTCTGCATCTTTAGATTTGCAAAAATAATAATGTTTGAAAGTACTGAAACTTTTACGAATTAATTATTTGTAGCAGTAAAAGGAAAAATTTAGATATCTTAGAAACAAGAGCCAACTAAAAATTTTCATTGTCAGATTTGAATTCAGGAGGACAAAATCATTAGGAAATGGCTGATTTCATAACTGAACCTGACAACTTTTGAAAACATGTAGAACAGTGTTGCAAAACAAGGTTTCCGCGATATTTAATTTATTTTCTCCACATCATAAATCATTTGGATATTTTTTCCTTCCAGATAAAATGTTATGATTTATTGTATTGTTTGATGTTAGGGCAGTTCTCTTCCTCTACTCTTTGACTGATATTACTGGTTATGATTGGCTGCTGACATACTATGATTTATTTTATTCAGTTGAAGCATCTCTAGGATTAGAGATATCAAATAGTTTAAGATAAAATACACCTTTATTTTACAGTCATAAAAAAAAGTTAGTACGCCCCTCTTTAAATTCTGTGGGTTTATGCATCAGGACATAAAAAAAAATAAAGAAAACTTCTGTACCTTAGAAGAAAGTCTTAACATTGGGTGAACACAACCTCAGAATGAAAACAACACATGACATATTACACTGTCATTACATATTAAAAACTAGACCAAAATGCAGTAGCAATAAGTGAAAATTTAAGTACAACCCATTAATCAACAGCTTGTAGAGCCACCTTTAGCTGTTATAACTTAGTAATCATTTTCTGGATGACTTTATCAGTCTCTGATATCATTCTGGGGCAATTTTGGCCACTCTTCTTTATAACATTGCTGACATTTATTGAGGTTTGTGGTTGTTTGTTTATGCACAAATCTCTTAAGAGGACGCCAATTATTTTGTTATTGGGTTGAGGTTTGGACTGTGACATTGCAATACCTTGATTGGTTTCTTTTTCAGTGATTCTGATGTAGATTGGCTGGTGTTCTTGGGATCATTGTCCTGTTGAATTGCTTCAGTATTTGAATAGATGACGTTGCATTTGACTCTAATAAAATACTTTGGGATACAGAGAAGTTCATGGTTGACTCAATAACTTAGGTGTCCAGGATCTATAGCTGCAAAACAAGTCCAAATCATCACCCCTGCTGTAAACAGTCGGTATAAGGTTTCTATGCCGAGTTTGGTTTTTGCTAAACGAGACGCATGGCATTATGGCCAAATATCTCCACTTTGGTCTCATCTGTCCAAAGGACATGGTTTCAAAAGTTTTGTGCTTTTGTTCAGATGCAGTTTTTAGCCACGCTTCTTGTTTTTCTTGGCAACCCTTAATAACAAGCCACACTTGTTCAGTCTTTTTCTTATTGTAATGTCATGAACTTGGAACATTTAACAGCCTAACTATGGCCTTTAGAGTCTAAGTTGTAACTCTTAGGCTGTGTGCCCACGATGCGTTTTTTAAGCTTTTCCGCAGCGGCAAAACCGCTGCAGAAACGCTTAAAAAACGCTTGGTAGAAGGCCTGCCATGTTCCCCAATAATAATCTGCATGTGCTGTGCACATGCTGCGGAAATTTCCGCTGCGGATTATCATTGCGGAAAAATACGCAGCATGTCCATTAATTTTGCGGACACGCAGCGTAATTGCCGCCATTGACTTGCATTGGAACGCATGGATTACGTATCACTGCATCTGCAGTTGCGGAATCCAAGCGTTTCATTGTGCAGATGGTACCCGGGTCTGGAGAAGAGGAGACTCTCCTCCGGACCCGGGTACCATAGAACCTGAAAAAAAAGAATAAAATAAAAAATAAATATCATCTTTACCTTCTGATGGCCCGCGGTGTCCTTGTCTTCACTTGCCGGCAGATCGCGGTGGACTGAAGGACCTACGCTGACGTCATAGTCATGTGACGGCAGGTCCTTCAGTGTAGTGTACCTCGAGCTGCCGGCAAGCCAGGACGGAACGAAGCAAGACTGCGGGGGCCATCGGAAGGTAAGTATTGATTTATTTTTTACCATTCTTTAAGGTCAAAGTATATGAATCCATGCCGTTTGCATGGATTTATATAGTGTGACCAAGTTGTCAAGCACTTTCCAAATGATGCTAAAATCGCTTGGAAAGCGTTTGTCAACCCGCATGCGGAAATGCAAGTGAAGAACGCTTCACATCCGCATGTCCCTGGCAGGAAAAACGCATGTACAATCCACATGTACAATCCACATGCGTTTTTTCTGCCAGGGAGATGCAGAAACGCTCAGGAAAAAATCCGGAGCATTTCTGCATCGTGGGCACATAGCCTTAGGTTGTTTGTTTTGTAATTAGTCTTAGCATTGTACGATCTATCCTTGGCACAAATCTGCTTGGACGTCCACTTTTGGACGTCTTGAATTTTTTTCAATTGTGAATAATCTATCCCTATAGAATGATGGACTCGGAAATGTTTGGAAATGGCCTTATAATCCTTCCCAGATTGATGGGCAGTAACAATTGCTTCTGTAAGATCATTGTTAACAACTCTCCTTCTTGGTGTTGTGTTAACACACACCTGAATACTGCAGACCAGCAAACTGCCAAAACTTCTGCTTTTATAGAGGTGATCACACTGGCTGATGAACAATTAATCAAGGGCATTTTGTCAGCAGCATCTGGTTACTACACAGTCTTAAATCCTATGGAAGTAGTAAGGGTGTACTTAAATTTTCACACACTACTTCTGTATTTTGACCTTGTTTTTTTGTAAACAATGACATCTAATTTTTCAGGTATCTTGTTGTTGATCTGAGAAATTACCTAATTTTAAAGAACCATATTTTTTTTTCTGATAAATTATTTTATGTAATTCACACAGGTTGTGTTTAGTTTTTCTCAGGACTAAATATTCTAGTTTGAGCTACACAGGATATTTATGGTTCCTTTATGCCGAGCTCAATTTGATGTTTGTGGTGCTATACACTAAAGTTATACTTATTTCTTGTTAGATCGGGTGCTCTATAGACTTATCTGATTCTGGTTTCCCATATATGATACATTTACACTTAAATGGGTGCATTATTGCCTTCTATTTAAATTAATAGTTGTATCAAGAGGATTTGTGGATTCTCAGCTCATGCACACTGATTTAGTAGAGTCCAATATATGAGCCTCATATGATTGCTAAGAATGGCTGCACACACTTTGCTATTCTACATGCGGCATCTATCTCGCGGTACATGAGCAGCTTACGCTGTTCTGGGGTGCATATGACTCACATCTCCTGATGAAGCCGCCCAGTGCAGCGATACGCATGGGGGTTTCTCCATTGATATTCCTATTTTTGCACTGCTCGCCCTTATCTTGGATTCTATATTATGGGTTAGATGTACTGAATACCACTTTTTTCCTATTATTGGTCAGTTATATAGATATATTTAAGTCCATTATATTATATACTCTATTGATTATATATTTTTGTAACTCATCTATATGCATTTATACACTCAAATTTGTACTTTAGTAATCATTAGCACATATGTCCTATTCTGACTGATTTAATAATTTTTTGCATATATTGTTTTATCTTATACATATTACATTACAGGACTCAGACTTTAGGGCTTATTGTATTTTACATCTACATGGGATTTATACTTTAATATATTGTACATACATGTATATATATGCGGCGTATATCTGAATATATTATATGTGTACATTGATTTCAGGATGTCAGTGTCAATATTTTGGTTTTAATCATGGGAGTATTGATTTGTGATTAAGTTATATTTTGGTGTGCACATCTATAATGTATTGCTTTTATTTTCCTCCTTTATAGTGTACGATTTACTGCGACAGGAATAAGTGAGATTTATTGCATTTATATTTTCTTCTTTTATGGTTTAATCACAATTAGATTACATTCTTTGGGAGTCTGTCCAATATTTATATTTTGTTAAAAGTTTAGTTAACTCCAATTTTTGTATCGGAAGATACCGCTTCTTTCCTGTATCTTTTATGGCTTGGATGGCATAAACTAGCCTGTAAGAAAATTACGTATTAATACACTATACCTGGCTGAGATCATACAGCCAGTGTCTGATACATGTTGCCCATAGATTAAGGATACTGGCTGATGCATGCTGGCCAATGGGAACCTGGGACCATATGGTGACTTTGGCCACACCACTTGCCAAATGACCAAAAGATGGCTAGGTGTCACTGCTCCACAGCAGCAAAATACAAGTGAATAGGGTCTTAGTGTGAGTTTTGCGATATGGCTACAAACAAACTGCTAGAAATCCAACTGCGTCGGATGTTTTTGCAACTTTCTGGTCGTGGTACCCTTTGAGGTCACAATGCAACCCAATCACTGGTATTGAGCTGTAATGTAGCAGTGATACATAGCAAACTGTGGTCAGGCAACAGATGTCATTGCCAATGTCTCTGTGCAGTCCCAGCCTATAGAAGACATGTTTATTTTAGTAAATTTCCTTTACTACTTTGTTTATAGCACTAACTGAACCACATTTACTACTGGGTGTTGCTATTGCACGTGTCAATGTATTCATACATTTCCAGGAGAAATAAATGGACAACACACAGTCGACGTGCTCAAGCATTGTCAATTAATGGGAAATACAATCATCTACTATAAAACATGTCAAAACTAGACTTAAGAAAATAACACACAGGCAAAGGATTCTTATTTTTTCTTTTTTATTAATGAAATGTCTGATTTTTTGGAAATCTGAAAGCCAAGGGTGTGAGCTCTCTTTATATAAATCACATAGAATTATTGGTCAGGTTACATCTTGGACTTGCGGTGGAGGCACAGATTGGGTAGGATGCTGTGCAAGTGAACTCCATATCAGAGTCAAGTGACCGGACACCGGATGTACCACCATATAGAGAACTAAGACTGCATGTGTTATGGATTACCAATATTTGCAAATTAATGTCATGTATTACTACACTTGGCTCCTCTATGTGACTAGAGGATCATTAGGTCACCTGCCTCATCTATGATGGAGACTCTCGCACCGTCCACCGATTCCTGACCTGGAGATTCAGACCTTACTGGGGACATTGACAACAATTGGGATTGGGGTGATGCTCCCTCAGACTATTGGGGCAGTTGTAGTAGTGTGGACTGTCCTGAGGGCAAGTATGTTACATTACGGGACCTAGATAATTGGTATGCGATGTCCTCAGCAGCTTCCAGTTTGCGCAGCTCAATCAAGCCGTCCCCGACTTCTGCTAACGACGTTGCAATCAGCTCGGCTGCCTTAGAGTCTCCTTCAGCGGAAATAATGGCAGCCTTTTTCTGTTGCTCTGCCTATAAATAATGGAAAAAAAAAAGATTAAATTATGTATGACATTAGTTTCTGCAGGTTTACATGTCAAGATACAGAAGGAAGTTTCCTAGGTCATATATGTAAATGACCACTATATGGTCTCCGTGGTAAACCCAGCTATCCTATGCCATGGGGTTCATTCTACCCAATGGCAAACAATCTTTAATTAACTTAGACTGTATGGGGCATGTGAAATCACTTGAAATTAATAAATTATGGATTTCCCTGCAGCACTGTCCATTTAGTGATACATCCCATGTTTTTTTCATCCCTAACCAAGACCATCCTCAGATTAAAATCCAAAGTATAAGACAAGTGAAGGATCGAAGATAATTAGTGTTGTCTGGTATTACAGCTCAGTCAAAGGTTGAAGTCATACGTCCATATTGGGTGGTCTGTGTGCGGACATCAAGTCTCCTGACCTGAACTGAAGCATAAATATGGCTGGTAGTTTGTGTCAGGTGGTCCAGAGTCAGGCCAGCTATTGTGGTCCAAGGAAAACTGTATTGGGGATGGGGGCGGGGATGTGTCTAAAGTAGAAGTACATTGTGAGGCCAATTGGGGACTGGGACTATTGTCTTGGGACAGTGCTGAAGGAGCTGCAGTTTGCGCATGCTATCTTCATATTCATGATCTGCATCTACATTCAACTCCTTCTAGCCCCAATCTTTTGGCTGGTGGAGAACCCTCATGCTGGTAATCAGTGAGGGACACGCACCGATATAGCAGTTTGCACCTGTTGAACTAATAGTTAAAGTGTGTTGAAACAGCTTCAGGGGTCCCTGTAGGTCTTTGCCTACTTCCTAAATAGAGCATGTACAACACATAACCACTGCAATTATTCATTGGCCTCAATGGTCACAAGACCGCATCACCTCTGAGGTCAGCGAGTGGGTGTAGTGGTTATGACAAGGATGCCTGGCATATAATTGCGGCATGGCGGCTGTGAACCACTGGAGTGGCGGGGGATTAAAAAGTATAGTGGGGTGTTTTTTTTTTTTTTTACTTAAGTTCAAGATATTGGCAAAATTCTTAAAAAATCCAGAAGTCCCTTAAAGTGAGCAAGCAAATACATCCCCAGAAGAGTCTTTACCTTCTCCACGATGAACCGGGCTCTCTCTGCCTCCTGCTGGGCCACTTGTTTAGCTTCTACAGCTTCTGTGAACTCTTTACCAAATGTCAAGTGAGTCTATGAAGAGAAGAACATTACACAAGGTACTTGCATAGAGCCATGACACTCCCTACAAAGAATGATCAGATATAATAGAAGGAAAAAAAAAAAAAAAAAAAGTAAAACTCCCAACATGAGCCCACAGCAAAATACAGGTTCCTTTTACATTATCTAAAATTATCAGAATATATTGCGCTGTTGCAATGTGCCAAGTATTATGACATCTGCTCCTCTTGTGAAAGACGGTGTTATTCTGCTGACACAGACAAAGCAACTGTAGAGAACCTGGAACCTGCTGTAGCATGTAATCACTGCACCACAAAGGGGCGCATTGAATGAATGGACAGTAGTGTACCTTGAGGCCAACCACGTGACTGCCATGAGGTCAATTTTCTACATACCACTTTGAAACAAAGTAAGCTCCCACCATTGTTTATGCATCTTCGATGCGGTCATCAGTAACAGCTACTATGTAAGCCATTAATGAGGACCTTACACCAAATGCTTCATGTTGAACTCAATACATAATGTACTGTATTTTTCGGACTATAAGACGCACTTTTTTCCTCCAAAATTTTGGAGGAAAGTGGGGGGTACACACACAGTGGGTGGCGCGGGGGGACCTGCAGCAGCAGAGGAGCGGGGTACAGGAGGCAGTAGCCCACTGCTGCATCCTACCACTGTGCCCGCTACTAAAGAAAATTAATTTTCACTGCTCCCAACTCCCATTAGTTGTAGTGAATATTCATGGTCTTTAATAGCGGGCACACAGACCACAAAGCAGCAACAGGAGCCGCGCTGCGGGTACAGTGTGTGCACGCTATTAAGGAGAGTGAATGGTCACTGCTCCCCACGCACACAGTCCCGGCGTGGGGAGCAGTGACTATTCCGGCAGTGCATCTCACAGTGTGAGGGAGCATGGCAGTTATGCAGCCCTGGAGGAGAGAGGAGGCGAGTATAATCACTCATTTTTTTTGTGTGCAGCGTGATGGGGATCAGAGGGTGCCAAGCATACCAAGATGAGGGGTGCCATATATACCGGGAAGAGGGGTGCCATGAATATCAGGATGGGGATGAGGGCCACATATAACAGGAAGGAGGGGGCTGGGGATATTAACAGAATTTGGGGACATTATCCCTATAACAGTGTCAGCAGCAGACCCCCTCCCCCTTAACAGGGCATCATGACCACATTTTTTTTGCTTACATCCCCCCCCCCCATTTTCCTCCTCTAAAACCTCGGTGCGTCTTACAGTCCGAAAAATACGATCATAGTGGTTGCAGAGCGGAATTTTTTTTTAATTTATTTATTTTTTATTTTAGTCTGATTTTCAATCAGTACTTCCCACCTAATTAGCCAACTTTAAGTCCAAGTGAGTGTTATTACTTTTCACTGAGGGGTGTAATTCTCTCTGTATAATTCTGACCAATCATAAGCAGGCAGCAACACTCATAGGAAAGAAGAGCACGCCCCACCATAGTTCAGAGCAGGTTTCTCAGTGTGTGAGATGTAAGGATACTGCTGTGATTTCCTGGTCTAACCTCCTGCCTGATTAGGAAGTGCTAAGAGATCAGAACACAGATGAGTCCCACTTTTCAGATAAGATCCCTGTAGAGCAGGGATCTCATACATGTGGCCCTCAAGTTGCTTGTGGCCCCTTACACTCTGTTGTGTGAACCCCAGGCCCCTGAGACAATCGCTCGCCAATGTCAACACTTTTCAACAGAATGTGCATCCTTGGACTCGCATTCAATTGAAATGTATTGTGGAGCAGAGATCAACTCTCTGCACCACAATATCAATACAAGCCACTGGCCAATCAAGAATCCAACAGCTGATGTGGGCATCCCGACGCAAAAGCACATGACGTCATTGCCAAGTGCCCCAGCTGTAGAGGAGGAAGAGCAGGCTGTTCGGAGGGAGAAAGGTCAGGTGAGAAGAATTTATTTATTTATTTTTAAAAATGTGTATGTATAGAGCAGCAGAATGGGGGACATTGCTACAAGGATGGGGGCATTACTACAAGACAGGACCAGGACTGGGGACATTTTTTGCAGGATGGGGGCCAGGATTACTGTATGGGGCTAATTGTAAAACTACAGTACTGCATGGGGTCGAATGAGGGGGTAAAAAAAAAAATGCTGTTATGTAAAAATTGAAGTGAAAGAAGACCTGTACCATAACCTATATGATAAACGCTATTAAAAAGAAAAAACAAGTATATAAAAAAAAAAAAAAAAAAACCCACACAAGGATTATGATCAAAAAGTCAAAGAAAAGTAATGGCATCACTGAAAACGTCATCTTCTCTCCCAAAGAACAAGGCCCTTCATATTCAAATTTTTGTATGTGCGGCCCATTTACCTGGCTGAGTTTGAGACCCTTGCTGTAGAGCAAGGGTGGCACAGCTGAGTTTAGCTGTATCACATTAAAAAGCCTTCTATCATCTCTCCTAATCTCTCACACAGGAGGTTAGACCAGGAGATCAGATCTGTATTATTACATCTCACACGCACTGAGAAACCGAAGCTACAGGGATGTATTCTTCTCCTGCCGGCTTATAATTGGGCAACTCATACAGGTAGGAGAACACACCCCCAGTGAAAATTGTCTGATAACATCCAGTTGGACTTAAAGTTCACTCATTAGGTGCCAAATACTTTGCCAATATCTTTGCAATGGAGAGGCGAAATTAAAAAAATATGTATTTTATTCCGCTTTGTAGCCACTAGTATGTCAGGTGTCCAGTTAAAGAAGACATTTCACCAATTTTTTCATGTTGTGCCACCTTAAAGAATACCTTTAACCAAGCAGAAAATGTGGAAGTATATGGTTTTGTAATTAACATTAAAAATGATGCTCTATTCAATAAATACCAAGTTTTTATCTTCTGAAGTATGCTCCCTGGTGTTACTCCATTACGTCTTCGCAATGGGCGATCAGTTGGTCAAATCTGTGCAGTTCCTGTCATCATAAGAGGTCCCCCCCCCCCCCACCACCTGTGTGCACAATGTATTCTCCCTCACACAAGTCTGACAGCGCAGGGAGCAGGGAGGTAAGACTCACTCACACTTCTGTGCTTTTAGGAACCTGCTCTGTCAGACTTTTATGAGGGAGATTACGTTGTGCACACTGGGGGTGGGGAGTTGGGGGGACCTCTTATGATGACAAGAACTGTGCAAACTCGACCAAGTGTTCACCCACTACGAGGATGGAATGGAATAACGCCAGGGGGCGCCAGGGAGCATACAAGATAAAAAAGTGGTATTTATTGAATGGAGCATAATTTTTAATAAATTTACGTGAGTCTTCCCCAACCCACCCTCTGGATGAGATCGTTCTGATCCACAGAGCTGTGAGCACGGGAAGAGTTTCTCTGTAATCGAGCTCACAGGTCTGAAGCAGATGATCTCACCCAGAGGGGGGGCTGGGAAGACTCACAGTTCTGTGCTTTCAGGAACCTGCTCTCTGCACTGTCAGACTGGTGTGAGGTAGACTATGTTGAGCACACTGGTGGTTGAGACTAGAGGGGGGGGGGGGGTCCTCTTATGATGACAGGAATTGCACAAACTCAACCAGCTAATCATCCATTACGAGGACGTAATGGAATAATGCCAGGGAGTATACAAGATAAAAACTTGGTATTTACTGAATGGAGCATAATTTTTTATGTAAGTTACAAAACAATTTATTTCCACATTTTCTGCTTGGTTAAAAGTATATTTTATGGTGGCACGACCCCTTTAAAGTGGTGGGAACCAGAGGTTTCACCGAGTGTTGGAGTGAAACCTGCAATACAATTGGACTTGAGCTGGAAGACTACAATTAGGACATGTATGCCTCCATGGCACCAGTCTACAAACAAGCCCTTTGTAGTCTGATACTGCAGGTACACTGTTTTCTGTTTGTTCCATACAATGTGCCAATCTGCAGAATAAACATTAGCAGGGTCTAGGGACAGGTAATAGGGAGTATAACTGTAATATAACAGTTTGCAACTGTAACCCAAAACATGATGTTCAATAGAGGCTGTAGACACAAAGGTAGGAGATTATTAAACCATGGCCATTTGCAGAGTAGCTTCTGTTTTTTATTTTATAAGTAGTTTATAAAGCTGTACTTTCCTTTAGATTTAGGAGCCTCTGACTACATAACGCCATCAGTGACATAAGACACAGGAATTATTTAGAAGCATGAACTTACCAGGGACACATCATCCAAGATGAGACCAAATGTCGCCGCTCTCTCCGTCAGATCTTCACTGACCTGCCTTGAAACCAACTCTCTCTGGGTAATCAGTTCTCCGGCATCAAACCGGGCCTGTCAGATAATTAGTGAAAGATCTGAACAAGGTCATGACAAATACAGGTTTATGTTCAAGAATAAATTGGCCAGGATGATCTAGGCATAAAGTCATTAAGATCAGTCCTGTGGTGGTGGGTTGGGTGACATTAACTGGAGCAGAGCAGATTCTGAATTAGCTTTTGGCAAAGCAGGTGACATGTTTTTATTGAACATGCGCTTTTAATGGTTTTAACAAAAGTTCTTGCTTGGAAATTAAAAAGAATCTGACAGATGACACATGCTGCCTGTGGATGGAGTAGCATGCACCAGACAAAGACAGACACAGCCACTGGGGATCAACTTGTCCGGCTAGTCTCCAGTGTAACTCTGTCCATGGCGGCTTTAAGTTTTCCCCTTAAACATACATGGCTGAAATCATACAGTCAGTGTCTGGTACATGCTGCATAATTTTTATTTTCCGAAATCAGGGGAAAATATATACACAAACTAAATATGTTTGTTTATTTCTCACTTTTTTTTTTTAAGACCACAATGGACCATTAAAAAAAAAAAAAAAAAAAAAAAAAAGTAAAAGTAAAAAAAATAATAAGTTTAAATGGTGTTACCCTTTCAGTAACCATTTTTATATATTGGACTTTTTGGTTTCCTGATGGAGCCAGGTCTAGAAACAGCAATTCAGAATGGCAGCATTTTTTTTAAAGTTGCATTTTACTTGCCATGCATTTTCTTTTTTATCTATCTTTCCATTTATCTTGCACTCTGTGCCTCCTATAAGGTTTTATGGACCCTTGGGGAGGGGTGGGGGGGCATTTGAATACTTTAATACATTTGTTTTATTGCCAATTGCCCCTGTAACTAGGACTAGTACATTAGCCCCAGTTACAAGAAAATATTAGGCCCTTTTCTGCATAGTAGAGCTGTCCGTGTTTCCTAGGACTCAGCAGCTCATGTTCTCTCTCTACACCCAGATATTACATGATCTCTGAGTTCAGAAGAGACTGGCAGAGCTTCCTGACCTGTATACACAGCGTAGTGTGTACAGTGATCGAGGAGGTAGACATGATAATAAATCATGTCTGCTTTCTCTGCACAGAGTCCAGCTGTGTTTGACAGCCGGCTCCCTGCTACCACAGCTGTACAATGACAAGCAGCAGCTCTATTACGCAGTGACGCTTCAGAAAGTCAAGGCAGAATAGAACGAGGACCACCCAGACAATTATAGCCTACGCAAAGTTTTGACGTAGTTAAGCAAAACACGTAAAGAAAATATAATTTCTTTAAATCAGGATTTAATGTTAAATTTGAAATGTTTAATGCTTCCATATCTATCTATCTATCATTTACACTGGCTAGATTTCAACTTTCTGTTCTGGTCAGAAACCATATACAGGTTCTGACTCACTTGTATAAGACATGATCTGACCTGGGCGAAGGTGGTAGAGGTGGGAGCTCTGACCATCAGGAACCAGTGTTACCTTTCCTTGTAATCCCATCTGTCATTAGAATGAGATCTGCCCAAAACTGGAAGTCTAGTATTAGACTTAATGGCCTGATTTATTTATTTTTTCTTCAATATAGTGATGAGATAGACTAAAAAAATAAATTAAATACATGTGCACCATAATAACTTGATTTAAAGAGGTACATCAGGACAACCCTGCCCATGTCCTACTATGGCACATAGTCATGCTAGAAGGCAGAGAAGCACTGAGAATCCTTCTATGTAATGATACATTTCCCTGCACACTCACCACCACTGACTTCAAGATCTCAGTAGTAATGGATGGTAAAACTCTCTCGTCATAGTCCTCTCCAATGCTGGTGTAGATTCGCGGCAACTGATTGGCGATGGGCCGGAAAAGAATACGCAGGGTGATGTTCACGTTCTGCAGATCTGTGGAGGGATGGATGTGATTAATAAATACCACCTCTATATACACCTCCAGATTACAGTCTTCTCAATGTGATGTGGTGCTGAGGTTTTATTCTCACCTTTGCTTCCTGTTATTACGGGAACATTACGGGGACGTGAACGGCAGTCGAATATTACTGGCTTCTGGACCCAGGGAATAAGGAAGTGTGTACCTTCATCCACCACCAGATCCTGAACACCTCGGAATCTGTCAAAAATGACTGCGTGGTGACCTGCGTCCACTAGAGGATGAAAAAACAAAATGTATAAAACAGTGCATAGGTACAAAACAAAAGCATAAGACGACATAAGCAAAGACATTACTTGAGGTATGAAACGGACTCTGAGAAATGGGTCCAGCCCAACGAATCCAGGAGACCGATGCCATAATAGTTTATGGATGACTGATACCATTATTAGGCTATGTTCACACATGTTGGGTTTTTCAGCGTATTTTGCTGCAGATTTTTATGCAAATTTTCAGCTGCGTTTTGCAGTAGCAGCAAAGTCTGAGAAACCAGCACTCTCTGTTAACATATGTTGTTGTTTTTTTGCTACGTATTTTGTGCTTTGGTTGGGTTTTTGGAAAATAGAGCATGTTACTTCTTTCAGCGGTTTTTCACCCATAGGAAGTAAAGGGTGGTGAAAAAAACACAGGTAAATTTTTTCAGCGTTCTTGATGGCATAATAGAATGGGGTTCTTTTTTTCCACAGAACTTTATGTACATGCATAAATAGAAAGATGGACAGTGAAAAAACAAAAAAGCAGCCGATTTCCTGCAGATTTCTGACGTAAAAAACAAAACAAACAAAAAACCACAATGCACCCATCATTCAAGAATACACAGGGCATCCATTAAACGGATAGGTCATGCAAAGCAATTGAAATACACATGACATATCTGCTTAATGAATGCCTGTGACAAATGGCATAGGCTGGCATTCATTAACCATAGCTTGCCAAGATAAGAAAATATATATTGGTTAGTTGGAGAATGAATGGAGGGGATGTCTACATGCTCAATCCATTCCATTCAGATAGAGCACCTCAAAGACCCGTTCTGGGGATCACCGGGTGCCCCAGCGGTCAGGACGTTACCACTTATGCTAAGGATGGGAAATTATATCAGATCTTGCTATAAACCATTTAACTGGCACCTTGTATTTCCGTACACCTCGGATTCTCAAGCTTTGGCTCATCAGCTGATATGGAACTACAACTCCCAGAGTGCATGACAACAGCAAAATGAACTTACCATTATATAAGGCAGAGTTTACAACACCTCCAGCAATAGCCAACCCCAGACCAAGCTTTCCAATCGATTCAAACAACTTTGCTGCCATTTTCTTTAATATGGGGCCTGCAGTGACAAAACATCAGATATTACCGAGAGATCAATATATTAGTACAATAGTAATGCAAACGCACGCAATATGAGCATCAGACTAATACAGAATAATTAGGCTGCACAGAAATCAAACTGCCTGCAGGTGGCACCATCTCCATGTATTTTATGACGGGAACCCTTGTGATGCGATACTCAATAGGCTGCCATCAAGGGTAACGTGATTAATTATGGCGAGGGTTATTCCCCAAATCATAAGTTACCCCATATCTATTGGATATTAGATAACTTACCAACACTATGACACCCACCCATATTAAAGACAGGGGTTCTACAGATCTCCAGCTGAATGGAGAAATGGCAGAACATTCGCACCTCCATTCCATTTTCTCTCTATGGGACTGTCAGAAAAGACCAAGTACTCTACTTTGCTCTTTCCGTCAGTCCCATAGTGAATGAATGGAGCAGAAGTGCAAATGTTTGGCCATGCCTCCATTTAGCTGGGAATCTACAGAGCCCCATCCTTGGGATGGGTAGGGTGCCCACTAGCTGCCCCCCCCCCCCACTATTCTATGGAGATGATAAATATGTGAATAACCCTTTAAGCATGAAAACCTTCTTTGCAGCACCCCCATACGCAGCAGCCAGCCTGTGCGCTATAGCTTTATAGAGGCTCTCTGCATGCTGCGCCATGTCAGTTATTCTCCCCAGGGGATGATACCGCTGCAGGCTGTCATCTGATTGCGCACACATGGATGTTCCATTGGATTTTGCAGGCCACCTATGACACTGGTGGCACCCAGCCGTACCTGGACCCTATAAACATCTCTGGGGTTGGTGCCATAATATAGCTCAGTGAAGCGCTCTGCAGCCATCTCACACATACAATTCCCAGTATGCTGGGGAGCAGTATTTCTCCCCATCTGGACACCACTAATATCTATGAAGAAAGATCTGCTTAAAGGGGAACCAAGATTTTCCTTTACAGTTTTGGGGTCTGAATGACTGGTGAACACTTAAAGAAGGAAAGGCCACAACTGTACATTGTATACTGGTCCTAGGGGCTCCCCCATTATGTATGCATGGCACGTTCAGATGTCTGATTAGCAGGGTATACGCTAACACATATACAGTGCACCCCCTTGTATCAACCTCCCACCAGTATAAGACCCCCATGACCCAGCAATATCTCCTCCCTGGCATCCATGCACTCACCTCCTCAAAGCTCTGACCTCCACATGAGACACGCAGCCTTCTGCGCATGCGTAACCTCTGTCCTTCACTAGGCTAGAAAGTTATTGGCTGGTCCCCGCCGCGCTGCACCATGGTATTTGTAGTCAGAAGTCATCTTTTCCGCTTGAGCGTCTAAGACGTGAAGACTACAATACCCAGCATTCCCCTCTTTAAGGCAGACGTTACCGTACTGCCCTTGGCACATGGTGACAGGGGGAGGAGTCCTCTCTGCTGTAATAAGTGACTTTTTCTTGCAATGTTAAAGTTAAGGGTTTTATTATATATTAGGGTGTGTGACAATAAATCTGCCCTCCGTCCATTGCTGCCACTCTGACCTCTGAGGTAACTGTGCCCCCATGTGCAGTGTAGGTATACGTCCTCCAGCCCCTACATCTGAGGAGCATTCCTCCCATCCTCCTGTGGTAAATGGGCTGCCATAGGCATTAATGGTTCAGACAGCGCGATCCTGACAGATCTGATGCTCAGTATGGTGAGGGCACAGCCCGGGAGTACAGACCGACTCCTGCCGGACTGTCCATACAGGCCGACTCCTGCCGGACAGTCCACACAGGCCGACTCCTGCCGGACAGTCCATACAGGCCGACTCCTGCCGGACCATCCATACAGGCAGACTCCTGCCGGACAGCCCACACAGGCCGACTCCTGCCGGACAGCCCACACAGGCCGACTCCTGCCGGACAGCCCACACAGGCCGACTCCTGCCGGACAGCCCACACAGGCCGACTCCTGCCGGACAGTCCACACAGGCCGACTCCTGCCGGACAGTCCACACAGGCCGACTCCTGCCGGACAGCCCACACAGGCCGACTCCTGCCGGACAGTCCACACAGGCCGACTCCTGCCGGACAGTCCACACAGGCCGACTCCTGCCGGACAGTCCATACAGGCCGACTCCTGCCGGACAGTCCACACAGGCCGACTCCTGCCGGACCGTCCATACAGGCCGACTTCTGCCGGACAGCCCACACAGGCCGACTCCTGCCGGACAGTCCACACAGGCCGACTCCTGCCGGACAGTCCACACAGGCCGACTCCTGCCGGACAGTCGACACAGGCCGACTCCTGCCAGACAGTCCACACAGGCCGACTCCTGCCGGACAGTCGACACAGGCCGACTCCTGCCGGACAGTCCACACAGGCCGACTCCTGCCGGACAGTCGACACAGGCCGACTCCTGCCGGACAGTCGACACAGGCCGACTCCTGCCGGACAGTCGACACAGGCCGACTCCTGCCGGACAGTCGACACAGGCCGACTCCTGCCAGACAGTCCACACAGGCCGACTCCTGCCGGACCGTCCATACAGGCCAACTTCTGCCGGACAGTCCATACAGGCCGACTCCTGCTGGACAGTCCACACAGGCCGATTCCTGCCGGACAGTCGACACAGGCCGACTCCTGCCAGACAGTCCACACAGGCCGACTCCAGCCGGACCTTTCATACAGGCCAACTGCTGCCGGACAGTCCATACAGGCCGACTCCTGCCAGACAGTCCATACCGGCCGACTCCTGCCGGACAGTCCATACAGGCCAACTCCTACCGGACAGTCCACACAGGCCAACTCCTGCCGGACAGTCCACACAGGCCGACTCTTGCCGGACCGTCCATACAGGCCGACTTCTGCCGGACAGTCCACACAGGCCGATTCCTGCCGGACAGTCGACACAGGCCGACTCCTGCCAGACAGTCCACACAGGCCGACTCCAGCCGGACCTTCCATACAGGCCAACTGCTGCCGGACAGTCCATACAGGCCGACTCCTGCCAGACAGTCCATACCGGCCGACTCCTGCCGGACAGTCCATACAGGCCGACTCCTACCGGACAGTCCACACAGGCCAACTCCTGCCGGACAGTCCACACAGGCCGACTCCTGCCGGACCTTCCATACAGGCCAACTTCTGCCGGACAGTCCATACAGGCCGACTTCTGCCGGACAGTCCACACAGGCCGACTCCTGCCAGACAGTCTGCACAGGCCGACTCCTGCCGGACAGTCCACACAGGCCGTCTCCTGCCGGACCGTCCACACAGGCCGACTCCTGCTGGACAGTCCACACAGGCCGACTCCTGCCGGACAGTCCACACAGGCCGACTCCTGCCGGACAGTTCACACAGGCCGACTCCTGCCGAACTGTCCACACAGGCCGACTCCTGCCGGACAGGCCACAGAGGCCGACTCCTGCCGGACAGTCCACACAGGCCGATTCCTGCCGGACAGTCCACACAGACCGACTCCTGCCGGACAGTCCACACAGGCCGACTCCTGCCGGACAGTCCACACAGGCCGACTCCTGCCGGACAGTCCACACAGGCCGACTCCTGCCGGACAGTCCACACAGGCTGTCTCCTTCCGGACAGTCCATAA
Organism: Phyllobates terribilis; assembly: GCF_046119375.1. NCBI lineage: Eukaryota > Metazoa > Chordata > Amphibia > Anura > Dendrobatidae > Phyllobates > Phyllobates terribilis. The sequence continues at coordinate 150,751,442 of NW_027362765.1, read as the reverse complement.
AGGCCGACTCCTGCTGGACAGTCCATACAGGCCGACTCCTGCCGGACAGTCCATGCAGGCCGACTCCTGCCGGACAGTCCATGCAGGCCGACTCCTGCTGGACAGTCCATACAGGCCGACTCCTGCTGGACAGTCCATACAGGCCAACCCCAGCCAGACAGTCCATACAGGCCAACTTCTGCCAGACAGTCTGCTCCCTTACAAATGATTATGGACCATTTCCTTCATTTTTTTAATTAATCACTCATATTTAGGCGCTGTCCATATTATTATTATTATTTATTATTATAGCTCCATTTATTCCATGGCGCTTTACATACGTCCAATTTTCACATATCTGTGACATATGTACTAGTGATGAGTGAGCACTAAAATGATCGGGTGCTTGTTGCTCGGGTCGAGCAAATTGGAATGCTCAAGTGCTCGACCCGAGCAACGAGCCCAATGTAAGTCTATGGGAAACTCAAGCATTTTTCCAGCAACTCCCCCCGGCGGTCTGCAGAGGGCCTAAAAATTGCCCAAATCGATGGGAACAGTGCTCAAATGACATGTGAACAGCATGGGGAAGACTCCTGGAAGCATTTATGACTCACAGGTCACTGCTGTCAACAATGTGGTCAGAGTATTACGCTACTTTTACGGACTCACAGTAAAACATACAAAAACGAAACCAAAATGGATTTTCCTGGGAAATATGTTAAGGAACATCCTTTCCAGGGTAATGACTTGTATATAAGGCAAAATAAATAACCAAAACCAAAAATACTCCTCCACACCTTGGGCTATGTTCACATGTAGCGTTTTTGATGCGTTTTTGCACTTTTACATTGCTTTCAACGGTGAAAAATACATTCACCGGTAAATTTAATTTTAACATTTTACAACGTTATCTGGTCATGTGGTGTGTGACACATCATCAGACACATCCTGTTTCATTTATGAAGGAGGGACTCTGAAAGTCACAAACACTATTTTTATAGGGCCATCAGGCGGCCTTTACTATTAAAGGGCCAGCTGTCGGCCCTCACTATTGTTAGAGAGCCATCAGCCGACTATGCTTTGTTGGTCCCATTATTAACGAGTGGGTCTCCTATACTGTTATTGCGTAATTTATTGCCAAAAATTTGGACGCACCCCAATACCCCTTTGAAGAGACATAGAGGAGGGCGTCAGTAAGAAAAATATTCCCTTTATAAAGGAGTGGGTCTCCTTTAGGGGTAATGCCCATGCAGTGTCTGCAAGGGCTGCCAAAATTTGGGAAAAACCCCAATACCATTTTAGAGACACATAGAGCTGGGCGACAGTAACGACATGTTCCTATTAGAAAGGAGAGGGTCTGCTATATAGTTATAGGGTATGCAGTGAGTCCAACGGCTGCCAAAATTTAGGAAAAACACCACTAACAATTTAAAGACACTTAGAGCTGGGCCACAGTAATGAGTACAACATGTTTCCATTAGAAAGGAGAGGGTCTGTTATACAGTTATAGAGTATGCAGTGAGTACAGCGGCTGCCAAAAATTTGGAGGAACTCCAATGTCCCTTGCAAGAGACGTAGAGGTCGGAGGGCCTCCTGAAAACAATATTCCCATTATTAGGAAGTAGTTCTCCCATACTGTTTGCCTATGCAGTGAATGCAACGGCTGCCAAAAATTTGGAGGCACTCCAATCTCCCTTGCAAGAGACGTAGAGGTCGGAGGGCCTCCTAAAACAATGTTCCCATTATTAGGAAGTGGGTCTCCCATACTGTTTGCCTATGCAGTGAATGCAACGGCTGCCAAAAATTTGGAGGAACTCAAATGTCCCTTGCAAGAGACGTAGAGGTCAGATAGTCTCCTGAAAACAATGTTCCCATTATTAGGACGTGGGTCTCCCATACTGTTTGCCTATGCAGTGGATGCAATGGCTGCCAAAAATTTGTAGGGACTCCAATGTCCCTTGCAAGAGGCGTAGATATGGTGATATGGTAGATATGGTGGTGATATAGTGGTGGAGGATGAGGAGAAGGAGGAAGACAAGAGCAAATAGACAAAATCAGTAAGCATATACCCATGACTGGGTTTGAAGACAGAGGTGCATGGGAATAGAGTTAGACCTCCCCAAAAAAAGACACTGTATTTGAGTTTATGTTACGCTGCTATCATTCGGTGGTGATGAGAAGTCTGGCCCAATCCAGCCCTTGTTCATTTTTGTAAGAGTCAGCCTGTCAGCATTTTCAGTTGAGAGGCGGATGTGCCTATCGATTATAATTCCACCAGTGACACTAAAAACCCGCTCTGACAAAACGCTAGCGGCAGGGCAGGCCTTTCCTCCAAGGCGTAGAGAGTCAGTTCATTCCACGTGTCCAACTTGGATACCCAATAATTGTAAGGCACAGAGGAATCACGGAGGATGTTGGTATGGCCGGCAAGGTACTCCCTCACCATCTTCCGAAACGTTTCCCTCCTTGTGAGAGTACCCCCCGCCTCAGGGCCTGTGCAATGGGAGGGTCTGAGAAAACTGTCCCAAAACTTTGACAGGGTTCCCCTGCCTCTGCTGGATTGCATTTGTGTCTCTCTCGCCTGTACTCCTTGATTATCCAATGAACTGTGACCTCAGATGGGAATTTTTTAAATAATTCCTCAACAAGGGCCTTCTCGTACTGCCCCATTTTATTAGGCCTGTCCTGCGCGAGAATAAGAGACAGAAAGTTCTCCTTGTAGCGTGGGACTAGAAGTGTCACCAACCAGTAATGACTGGTAATTTGGAAAACGCGAGGGTCAAGGGAAAGGCAGCGTAACATAAACTCAGCCATGTGTGCCAGACTGCTAACAGGCAAGACTTCCGTGTCCTCACCAAGAGGACGACTGGCCATGCTCTCCTCCTCATCCTCCTCCTCCTTGTCCTCAGCCCATCCATGCTGAACAGTTGGTATGACAGTTGTGCAGGTAGTACCGTCTATAGCACGAAAAACTAGCTCCTGTTCTTCCTCCTCTTCCTCATTGTCATCCAATCCACGTTGGGATGAGATGAGGCTGGGCTGTGTGGAATCACCCTGTACGGTTCCTTGCTCCATCTCATCGTGCTCCGCCTGCAATGCATCCTCTTTAATTGTGAGTAGAGAGCGTTTCAGAAAACACAGAAGCGGGATGGTGATGCTAATTACGGCATCATCGCCGCTCACTATCTTGGTGGAGTCCTCAAAGTTTTGGAAGATGGTACAGATGTCTGACATCCATGTCCACTCTTGAGGTCTTATGTGTGGAGTCTGACCTGAATACTGACGGCCTTGTTGATACTGGTAGTCAACTACTGCCCTCTTCTGCTCACAAATCCTTCCCAACATCTGTAATGTAGAATTCCAACACGTGGGGACATCGCACATCAGTCAGTGAGCTGGAAGCTGCAAGCGCTGCTGAAGCACGGCACGGGTGTAGCTGACTTTCTAAATGGGCACACACGCGGCGTACTTTGACAAGCAGATCTGGGTAGGTTTTGAGAAACTGCTGAACCATGAGGTTAAGCACATGGGCCAGGCATGGTACGTGTGTGAGCTCACCTCGCTTCAGAGCCGCCACCAGGTTTCAACCATTGCCACACACGACCATGCCTGGCTGTAGGGTCAGCGGTGTTAGCCAAAGATCTGCCTGCTCTTTCAGAGCTGTCCACAACTCTTCAGCGTTGTGCGGTTTGTCACAATAGCATATTAGCTTCAGCACAGCCTGTTTCCGCTTGGCCGAGGCAGTGCTGCAGTGCTTTCAGCTTGTGACTGATGTGGTCATTTCGGAGATGGAGGCTGAAGAGGAGGAGGTGCAGGAGCTGTAGAATGTGGGGGCAACCCTGATTGACCCAGGGCCCGCAATCCTTGGCATCGGGAGGACGTGTTCCGTCCCAAGGTCCGACTGGGTCCCGGCTTCCACTATATTAACCCAGTGTGCCGTCAGCGAGATGTACCGTCCCTGCCCACAAGCACTTGTCCACATGCCCGTGGTTAGGTGGACTTTACCAGTAACTGCTTTGTTGAGGGTGCGGCTAATGTTTTGGGACACGTGCTCGTTTAATGCGGGAACGGCACACCGGGAGAATTTGTGGCGGCTGGGGACCGAGTACCGAGGGACGGCCACCGCCATCAGGTTTGCGGAAAGCTTCCATCTCCACGAGCCTAAAAGGCAACATTTCGAGCGCAAGCAATCCCGAAATGTGTGAATTTAGTAGTGTGGCATTTGGGGCGTTGGCTGTGTATTTGCACTTGCGTTTCAAGGACTGGGGTAGGGACAACTGAACGCTGCGCTGGGACAAGGACAAACTTGCTGATGGTACTAGTTGAGAGTGTGCAACGACAGGTGCAGGGCGAGAGGCATTTTCGCATGCCCCATGGACAGGGGATTGGTATGCACGCACAACAGCAGAAGAAGCAGTGGTGTCACCTGCAGACACTGTTTCTGGACCCTGGGGTTTGGCCCACTTAGTCGGGTGCTTTGCTGCCGTTTGCCTGATCATGCTAGTGGTGGTCAGGCTGCTAATTTTGCTACCCCTGCTGATGCTGGCCTGGCAGGTGGTGCAAGTGGCCTTTTTGGGGTTATCTGCCGAGTCTTTAAAAAACAACCAGACTCGGAAAGACCCAACAGTTGTACTGGCAACTTTCGTCGTGTTGGCGTTACGGGGAACGCTTTCCCGCCTTGTGTCTGTGGCCACCACACTGCTTCTACCTGCCTGTTGTGGTACTACGCCTCCCTCCCCCTGTGTGCTGCTGTCCTCGCTTTGCATGTCCCCCTGCCAGGTTGGGTCAGTTACTATATCATCCACCACCTCGTCTTGCACTTCAGCACCCTGGTCCTCCTCCTGACTTTCTGGCAAATTGTGTCTCATCATCATCATTCACCTCTTGCGACAGTAATTGCACTTTCCCACCGTCGCCTTCATGTGACCGTGGCTGCTCAAATATTTGGGCATGGCTACATGCGTTCTCCTCTTGACTCGCTTGAAGCTGTCCGGGCAAGAGGCCCGAATCTACAAATGGAAAAGTGAACAGCTCTTCTGAGTGTCCTAGTGTGGGATCAGTTGTGTCCGGGCACTCAGCATGGTGGGAGGAAGGAGGATCAGGGTAAGGAATATGTGGTCCAGGCTCACCGCTACTGAGACTTGACCATGTGGAAGACAGGGTGGTGGTGGTGGTGGCAAAGTGACTGAAAGCATTATCTGCCATCCAACCAACAACCTTTTGACACTGCTCTGAGTTCAATAGTGGTGTGCTGCGGTCCCCTAGTAATTGGGACAGGAAGGTCGAGCGAAAATGTGGGTGTTTGTTGTGGCACAATTTCAGCTTGCCCACGGCCACATCCTCGGCCTCTGCATGTACCATCACCATCACGTCCACTTCCCCGTCCCTTGCCACCAACCTTGCCCATTTTAAATGGAGGACAATATTTTCCACGTTCACGAGAAATGGTTGATTTTGGAACTCTGTTATAAGTGATACGTCTGACTGAGAACCACGGTTTTAAATCGCAGGCCTGTAGTTTACTAATACTACTCTTCACAGAGGCCTAGTGTGAATAGCTTGACCGACACACTGCAACGAAATGAAAGGCAGAAATGGCTGATTTTGGAATGCTGTTATATGTGATATGTCTGACACAGAATCACGTTTTTGAAGATCCGGGGTCTTCCGTGGGCGTAACGCTACTCAGACAACACAGGGTGAGGGTAAAACAGTGTGGCAATACTTTATTGAACCATAAAGCGGACAATAAACACGTAGAACAGCCCCAGCAAATACCCAAGATGGTACAACATTATACAGTCTCACCCTTCCTTCTCCACCCACCTTAGATAGAACAGCTGTGACTTTGGAGATTTCCAGGGCCGACTACCTCAACCAGTGGCCCCCCAGTTCTGGCGGGCCCCCACAGAGGAGTTAGCGGCAAGCTTAGGAAGCTAGCAGTCCATCGAGGTACAAGACCAGGAGACCCGAGGGTCCCAACCTGACCTTTCTGAGAGTTTCCATTGGGCCAGATAACTGGTGGGTCCCAATCTGGCTTCTCCGAATGTCTCCGGGGGTTGCAGGCGACCGGTGTGTCCCTCCTGGCACCCCCAAACAACATATCCGTGGGGCCAGGTCACTTCTTCGTCCCAACCCTGGTCTCCCCAGAATGTATCCATGTCTCTCTGATGGTCAAATGGAGCAGATCCGTATATTTCCAGTCAGGGCCGATACCTTTAGACTAGAATCATATAGAATACAAATCTGTGTCTCTTTAGATGCCATGCTATCCATCTACTTTCCTGAAGGATGTCTCTCATTCTCCTTGTAAAGTCTTTCTCCAATCTCTGTTTCAAGTCTCTCTGGTACAGAAGCACATGTCCCTTCTGCTTCTCTGGGCTCAGCCCCCTGAATCGCAGAACTGCTCTCACCCTCCCCCCCCAAAGCTAAGTGTGCATTAGTGGAGGTTTCTTTCTCAGGTGACCTCATCACCTGGGTCTACATGTGAGACTCCCTGTGGAGAAGGCTCCATCGGATCTTCTTTCAACACTTACACAACGGGCCTAGATGATATTTTGAACAATGGTTAGAGGCTCCTGAGATACTAATGAGATTAGTGGAATGCTGGACACTTTAAAAGTTAAATTAGTGTACATAAACTGACGAGCAAGCAGAACATTCATAAAACACAGCCAGCAATCTCTAATAGAACACAATAATGTATTTCTCTTGGATTAACAAATCTAATTGTCTGGCTCCACTTATTGGAGACAGTCCATCAGCATGTCTTTAAGCACAGACACGAATGTAAGAGGTCTCACCTTCATGAGAAAAAAACTTTGTATAATTCAGTTTCCTCAGAGCATATTAAATGTCTTCCTTGCGAATAAACTCCACACGTAATTGAAGAAAACAGACTGATATCCATTGCGTCCACACATGCCGTCCTCTGCATCCTGTGGCTACTGAATTAAATCCGATGAGTGTCGTTGGCCTGGTATTCAATCCGTTGAAGCTGGCACAGCTCCTCTAGTTGCTGTTTCTTGTTGCTGCTGTATATCCTCTTCGGTTTCCTCCCAAGGCCGGGCTGGTGGGGTTGGACATGGTAACATCTGAAACCTGCTGTGTATGTCTCACTTATGGACTGCTGGGTCAGTCTACATGCCTCCCTGGTTGTGGAGCCCTTTGAACGGTGTGTACTAACACCAGTTCCCTGCAGCTCCCCCAGCTCTGCTCGGCTAAGTAGTATCCTACCACTGCCACCAAAATGTGAAGATCTTCTTTCAACACTTACACAATGGGCCCAGACGGTTTTTTAAACAATGGTTAGAGGCCCCTGAAATACTAATGAGATCAGTGGAATGCTGGACACTTTACAAGTTAAATTAGTGTACATAAACTGACGAGCAAGCAGAACATTAATAAAACACAGCCAGCAATCTCTAATAGAACACAATAATGTATTTCTCTTGGATTAACAAATCGAATCGTCTGGCTAGATTTTACGCTGCAACGTCACAACCGTTTTAAATAGCGGGCCTGTAATTTACTAATATTATTCTTCACAGAGAGCTAGTGTGAATAGCTTGACAGACACACTGCAACGAAATGGAAGGCACAAATGGCTGATTTTGGAACGCTGTTATATGTGATACGTCTGACAGAGAACCACGGTTTTAAATAGCAGGCCTGTAGTTTACTAATACTATTCTTCACAGAGACCTAGTGTGAATAGCTTGACGGACACACTACAATGAAATGGAAGGCAGAAATGGCTGATTTTGGAACGCTGTGTGACAGAGTCACTGATATGATATATCAGGGGAGGTATGTGTCACGCAGGTTGCTAGCCTTTGTGAATTGAAACCAATAAACTTTCTGCCAGTATGTTATATGCTGGAGGTTAACGCTTTTAAAGGGTGTGGTTTTATGGGAATGACATAGAGATGGGAGGGAAGTCATTCCCCATACCTCCACCTCAGGGTGTGACTGAGCAACATTTAAATGTTCAGTCCTGTTTTTTTTTCCTCTGTTGTGGTTTGGAGACGCAAGACTGGGAGAGTTTCAGCTCAGGACAGAGCTGGAGGCTGGGACTACAATCTGTGTGGGCGAATCCAATACGTATATGGACTCTGCTATCGTTTATTCTTTTGTTTTGTCGTTTTGCCAGTAAGGCTGTGTTTATTCTGCTGGAGTGCAGGGCTTTATGCCGTTTAATAAAGCCTGCAGAGAAAACCCAGGTTCCTCAGTTTACTTCCAGAAGCGGCCAAGCGATTCCTTTTACCACAGTTGGTGGAGAATGTGGGCAAGATTCCAGGAACACGTGTATCTGCTACAGAGACTGGTGGATGTCTTGGGTGAAGGCTGTCAACCAGCAGGAGATGTCCGGCAGCATGGAAGAGCTAATTAAGTACCTGGTGCAGAGCCAGTCAAGCATGCAGCAGCACTTGCAGAGCCAGCAGAGCATGCGGCAGAGCATGCAGCAGCAGCACCATGAGCAGCTACAGCAGCAGCAAGAGACCACTAAGCTGCTGATACAACAGGTTCAGCTCCAGAAACAGCAGCAACAAGATCAGCATCGCCAACAGCAGATCGAGTTACTTGCAGAGGCAATCCTTGGCATGGCGATGGCTCTGACAAGTTCAGGTGATAACGCATACTTCAGGATGACGGTAAGGAGAGGGTTACAGAAGATGACCCTGGGGGATGATGTTGAGGCGTTCCTGACTGTCTTTGAGAGGGTGGCCGAACAGGAGAAATTGCCGCTGGAGCAGTGGGTGGAGGTTCTGGCTCCATATTGGACTGGGGAGCCGCAGAAGGCTTATTACGATCTAACTTTACAGGATGCAAAGGAATACGCCAAATTAAAAACCGAAATATTGCCACGCTCAGGAGTGACTATGTCTGTCAGAGAACAAAGGGTCCACCACTGGGCGTATGGTGGCGACAGACCTCCATGCTCACAGATGTTTGACTTGTTACATCTCGTACAGAAATGGCTACAGGCAGAGTCTTCCTCTCCTGCCCATATGGTTGAGCATGTGGTGATGGACAGGTTCATCCATTCCATACCCAGGCCGGGTGCAGACGAGCGCCAAGACTCTGGTGAAGGTGGTCATGTAGGCGCGGGTGCTGGACCGCCATCACAGGACTCCGATGCTCCTGAAGGGAGTGTGATGTATCGGGGCTGAGCCGGAGTACGACTCTGAGCAGAGTGACTGGCACAGCTTTGACTGATGCTGCTGGTGGAGGACGGACAGCCGCCCTCTCTGTGCCGCGATGATTATGGTAGGGATTAGATGGATCCGATTAATCTGGATGGTGGCTGTAAGCCTTTGTGCGGACGAGGGTCTGTGTGCTCCGATTGAGAGATTGTCAGCGTCTGGGCGGTGTGACCAGGATGGACCCTGCGGCCTTGTGTCCTTATGTCTCTGCTGTGTGTGAGCCTGTCCCTTCCCTTACACCGTGCTCCCATCACTCACCTATCCGTGTGTCGCTTCCAGTGTTCCCACAGGTACGGTGACGCGAGAGCCGTCGTCTGCTGATCCAGAATGTACAAGAAGTGAGATTCCAGTATAAAATGATTTATTTTTACTTGAAAAAAAAACAAACAGGACTGAATATTTAAATGTTGCTCAGCCACACCCTGAGGTGGAGGTAAGGGGACTGACTTCCCTCCCATCTCTATGTCATTCCCATAAAACCACACCCTTTAAAAGAGTTAATCCCCAGCATATAACATGCTGACAGAAAGTTTATTGGTTTCAATTCACACCGGCTAGCAACCTGCGTGACACATACATCCCCTCATATATCATACCAGTGACCAGGGGCGGACACAGACTGTATAGGGGGCATGAAGGGCCCCCCCCCCCCGTGCATCTCTCATCCCCCCGTGCATCTCTGATTCCCCCCACTCCTAGTTAATTAATTGTATTTAAAAAAAATAGAACTTGTTATACTTACCCCCAGGGATGGCTCCAGGTTTTTGTGGGCCCTGGGCGACAGAGTTTCAGTGGGCCCCTTTAACACATACCATGATTCATGATGCACAGATACCACAGAGAAATATATATATATAGTACAAGGCCAAGGATTTCACTTACTACATTACATGAGCGATATCTATTGTAAATTCTACAATAGCTCAGAAACCGGCGAATCCTCACAGCGCACAGTGCAGACCGGACAGTATAGTCTTTCATACAGTATTATGGGCACCATATAATGCTCCATACAGGATACTGACCCCCTTATAATGCTCCATACAGGATACTGGTCCCCATATAAAGCTCCATACAGGATACTGGCCCCCATATAACGCTCCATACAGAATACTGACCCCCATAAAATGCTCCATACAGAATACTGACCCCCATATAACGCTCCATACAGAATACTGGCCCCCATATAACGCTCCATACAGAATACTGGCCCCCATATTACGCTCCATACAGAATACTGGCCCCCATATAATGCTCCATACAGAATACTGACCCCCATATAACGCTCCATACAGAATACTGTCCCCCATATAACGCTCCATACAGAATACTGACCCCCATATAACGCTCCATACAGAATATTGGCTCCCATATAACGCTCCATGCAGGCTGTTCCCCCTTATAATGCCCCATTACACGAGCGATATCTATTGTAAATTCTACAATAGCTCAGAAACCGGCGAATCCTCACAGCGCACAGTGCAGACCGGACAGTATAGTCCTCTATACAGTATTTTGGGCACCATATAATGCTCCATACAGGATACTGACCCCCTTATAATCCTCCATACAGGATACTGGTCCCCATATAATGGTCCATACAGGATACTGGTCCCCATATAATGCTCCATACAGGATACTGGTCCCCATATAACACTGCATACAGAATACTGGCCCCCATATAACGCTCCATACAGAATACTGTCCCCCATATAACACTCCATACAGAATACTGACCCCCATATAACGCTCCATACAGAATATTGGCTCCCATATAACGCTCCATGCAGGCTGTTCCCCCCTTATAATGCCCCATTACACGAGCGATATCTATTGTAAATTCTACAATAGCTCAGAAACCGGTGAATCCTCACAGCGCACAGTGCAGACCGGACAGTATAGTCCTCCATACAGTATTATGGGCACCATATAATGCTCTATACAGGATACTGACCCCCTTATAATGCTCCATACAGGATACTGGTCCCCATATAATGCTCCATACAGGATACTGGTCCCCATATAACGCTCCATACAGGATACTGTCCCCCATATAACACTCCATACAGAATATTGGCCCCCATGTAACGCTCCATGCTGGCTGTTCCCTCCTTATAATGCCCCATGCAGGATGACACCCCCCTTTTAATGCCCTATGCAGGATGTCACCTCTACCCCCCCTAAAATGCCCCATGCAGGATGTCACCCCCCCCATATAATGCCCCTTGCAGGATGTCACTTCCCCCCTTTTCAATGCTCCATGCAGTATGTCTGACCACCCCCTCCCTTATAAAGCCCCATGCAGGAGGTCACACCCCCCCTCCTTATAATGCCCCATGCAGTATGTCACACACACACCTTCCTTATAATGCCCCATGCAGGATGTCAATTCCCCCCTCCCCCTCTTATAATGCCCCATGCAGGATGTCACTTCCCCCCTTCCCCTCTTATAATGCCCCATGCAGGATGTCAATTCCCCCCTCCCCCTCTTATAATGCCCCATGCAGGATGTCACCCCCCCATATAATGCCCCATGCAGTATGTCACTTCCCCCCTTCCCCTCTTATAATGCCCCATGCAGGATGTCACGCCCACTCTCCCCCCACCATATAATGCCCCATGCGGTATGTCACCCCCCCATATAATGCCCCATGCAGTATGTCACACACACCCCATATAATGCCCCATGCGGTATGTCACCCCCCCCATATAATGCCCCATGCAGGACGTCACACCCACTCTCCCCCCACCATATAATGCCCCATGTGGTATGTCACCCCCCCATATAATGCCCCATGCAGTATGTCACACACACCCCATATAATGCCCCATGCAGTATGTCACACACACCCCATATAATGCCCCATGCGGTATGTCACCCCCCCATATAATGCCCCATGCAGGACGTCACACCCACTCTCCCCCCACCATATAATGCCCCATGCGGTATGTCACCCCCCCATATAATGCCCCATGCGGTATGTCACCCCCCCCACATAATGCCCCATGCAGGACGTCACACCCACTCTCCCCCCACCATATAATGCCCCATACGGTATGTCACCCCCCCATATAATGCCCCATGCGGTATGTCACTCCCCCCCATATAATGCCCCATGCAGTATGTCACACACACCTCATATAATGCCCCATGCGGTATGTCACCCCCCCCCATATAATGCCACATGCAGGACGTCACACCCACTCTCCCCCCACCATATAATGCCCCATGCGGTATGTCACCCCCCCCATATAATGCCCCATGCAGGACATCACACCCACTCTCCCCCCCACCATATAATGCCCCATGCCCCCATACATAAAAAAAAAATCAAATACTCACCTCACTTCTTACCAGATGCTGATCCGGACTCCACAGCGTCGCCCGCGTCTTCCCGCTGTGACAGCTCAGGAGAGATCGCGCTCGCTGTAAACATATCACCGCGCCCTCTGACCTGAGACGTCACAGTCAGAGGACGCGAAAGACGCTGCGGAGGCACGGGGAGGGGTAAGTATTGTGCCAGCGCCGTCACATGACCGGAGATGTCCCTGCGCTCAGCATGGGGCCGGGGAACCATGCTGAGCGCAGGGACATCTCCGGTCATGTGACGGCGGGGGGTCCCCATGAGGAGACGCCCAAGACAGGGGCCCCAACGGGGCTCCGAGGGGGCCCCGACAGCCCGGGCCCCATGCTGGAGTCAGGGCAGTCATGCCCTGATGGTGGTCCTGCTGGAGTCTGGAGGGGCCCCCTCTCCCTCGGGGCCCCCGTTCAATGAACCTGCTGCACAGGCGGTAGGTCCGCCCCTGCCAGTGACTCTGTCACAGCTGTTATATGTGATACGTCTGACAGAGAACCACGGTTTTAAATAGCAGGCCTGTACTTTACTAATACTATTCTTCACAGAGACCTAGTATGAATAGCTTGACCGACACACTGCAACAAAATGGAAGGCAGAAATGGCTGATTTTGGAACTCTGGTACATGTGATACGTCTGACAGAGAACCACGGTTTTAAATAGCAGGCCTTTAGTTTACTAATACTATTCTTCACAGAGACCTAGTGTGAATAGCTTGACGGACACACTGCAACAAAATGGAAGGCAGAAATGGTTAACTTTGGGACGCTGTTATATGTGATACGTCTGACAGAGAACCACGGTTTTAAATAGCAGGCCTGTAGTTTACTAATACTATTCTTCACAGAGACCTAGTGTGAATAGTTTGACTGACACACTGCAATGAAATGGAATGCAGAAATGGCTGATTTTGGAACCCTGTTATATGTGATACATCTGACAGAGAACCACTTTTTTAAATAGCAGGCCTGTAGTTTACCAATACTATTCTTCACAGAGACCTAGTATGAATAGCTTGACCGACACACTGCAACAAAATGGAAAAGGAGGCCAATATTTTCCACGTTCAGTTCAAATTTCTGGATTTTTATCGCTGTAATATGGAAAAGATCTTGCTGTATTCTGCAGTGCTAACAGGCAAATGGAGTAGAAAAATGGTGTACTCTGGATTGCTTTTTAAGCAAATAACCAGGATTAAGATAATAAAAAAAATTGCCCCTGCCCCTGATACCTGTGGCTATGTCTACAAATATTTGTCACAGCAGGATCACTCAGAAGTTGAACATGCAATGGACCCTCTTGTGCTGTATCATGCACTGCAGTCGGTCACATACCCTGCCTGCCTTGGCATTTAAGCAAATAGCCAGGATTAAGATAAAAAGAAAAAATTGCCCTGGCCCCTGATACCTGGGACTAGGTCTGCAAATATCTGTAAGAATAGGCAGCAGCAGGAACGCGCTATGGACCCTCTTGCACTATATGCACTGCAGTCTGGCATATACACTGCTTGCCTGCCTAACTCCTGCTATCACCACTGAATATATGCAGCTGGATTAGTCCTCAGAAGGACTGTTAGTGCAGATGGATATATATATACAGTACAGACCAAAAGTTTGGATACACCTTCTCATTTAAAGATTTTTCTGTATTTTCATGACTATGAAAATTGTACATTCACACTGAAGGCATCAAAACTATGAATTAACACATGTGGAATTATATACTTAACCAAAAAGTGTGAAACAACTGAAAATATGTTTTATATTCTAGGTTCTTCAAAGTAGCCACCTTTTGCTTTGATGACTGCTTTCCACACTCTTGGCATTCTCCTGATGAGCTTCAAGAGGTAGTCACCAGAAATGGTTTTCACTTCACAGGTGTGCCCTGTCAGGTTTAATAAGTGGGATTTCTTGCCTTATAAATGGGGTTGGGACCATCAGTTGTGTTGTGCAGAAGTCTGGTGGATACACAGATGATAGTCCTACTGAATAGACTGTTAGAATTTGTATTATGGCAAGAAAAAATCAGCTAAGTAAAGAAAAACGAGTGGCTATCATTACTTTAAGAAATGAAGGTCAGTCAGTGTGAAAAATTGGGAAAACTTTGAAAATGTCCCCAAACCATCAAAATCCATCAAGCTCTACAAAGAAACTGGCTCACATCAGGACAGCCCCAGGAAAGGAAGACCAAGAGTCACCTCTGCTTCTGAGGATAAGTTTATCCTAGTCACCAGCCTCAGAAATCACAGGTTAACAGCAGCTCAGATTAGAGACCAGGTCAATGCCACACAGAGTTCTAGCAGCAGACACATCTCTTCAAGAACTGTTAAGAGGAGACTTTGTGCAGCAGGCCTTCATGGTAAAATAGCTGCTAGGAAACCACTGCTAAGGACAGGCAACAAGCTAAAGAACACAAGGAATGGAACATTAGACCAGTGGAAATCTGTGCTTTGGTCTGATGAGTCCAAATTTGAGATCTTTGGTTCCAACCACCGTGTCTTTGTGCGACGCAGAAAAGGTGAACGAATGGACTCTACATGCCTGGTTCCCACCGTGAAGCATGGAGGAGGAGGTGTGATGGTCTGGGGGTGCTTTGCTGGTGATACTGTTGGGGATTTATTCAAAATTGAAGGCATACTGAACCAGCATGGCTACCACAGCGTCTTGCAGCGGCATGCTATTCCATCCGGTTTGCGTTTAGTTGGACCATCATTTATTTTTCAACAGGACAATGGCCCCAAACACACCTCCAGGCTGTGTAAGGGCTATTTGACCAAGAAGGGGAGTGATGGGGTGCTACGCCAGATGACCTGGCCTCCGCAGTCACCAGACCTGAACCCAATCGAGATGGTTTGGGGTGAGATGGACCGCAGAGTGAATGCAAAAGGGCCAACAAGTGCTAAGCATCTCTGGGAACTCCTTCAAGATTGTTGGAAGACCATCAAGAGAATGCCAAGAGTGTGCAAAGCAGTCATCAAAGCAAAAGGTTGCTACTTTGAAGAACCTAGAATATAAGACATATTTTCAGTTGTTTCACACTTTTTTGTTAAGTATATAACTCCACATGTGTTAATTCACAGTTTTGATGCCTTCAGTGTGAAAGTAAAATTTTCATAGTCATGAAAATAGAGAAAAATCTTTAAATGAGAAGGTGTGTCCAAACTTTTGGTCTGTACTGTATGTTGTGGAATACCTATACTAACTATAAACAAGCAAATCTCTCCCTGGAGCAGCAGCAGCTCTCCCTACTCTGCCTGATTCCGGGGTAGACAGTGACGAGCATGGCGGCGCCAGGTCTTATATAGACCTGATGACGCTGTGCGGCCAGCCAATCACTAATGCCCACAAGCTACATGGCTACGGCATTACAGTGTGTGGCAAGCAATCCCTACATATTCATTGGCTCTCTAAAGAGCGCCAAACATGCAGGGCGGGGACCCGAGTTCCAGCCCGAGCAACACGGAAATACTCGCTGAACGCCGAGCTCTTCGAGCGCCGTGATGCTCGGGCGAATACCGAGCAGTAGCGAGCACGTTCGCGCATCACTAATATGGACACATTATAGTTTTGGGGGTCTCAGCTTGTGTCCAGTTTTTTAGGGACTGTTGGTCACAGTGAATTTTGTATTGACAACCCCCTTTTCACTACGTTTAGCCTCAGTCTATTAGGGCAGAGGAGTGAGCAGGGATTTCAGCTTAAAGGGTTTTCAGAAAACCCAGTCCACCGCCTGTTTGATTTTTACTCACCCTCTTGGGGCCGGCGCTGAGTCTTTGTCTCTTCTCCCAGTGTCTGTTATTGTCTGCAGTGCTGATGTCACGTTGACAGTAGTGATGAGCAGACCTGTGGATGTTCAGGTTCGGTTTGACTGAGCTACATTTAAAAGTTCAGTTCAGGACCAAACTTGACCCCAAACACAATAGAAGTCAATGGGGATCCAAACTTCTGTACTTTAAAAATGGCTGTAAAATTATCATAGTAAAGGCTAGGGTGCTGCCAAAGGAAGCTAAATGGGGGTAAGAGCAGGACAATTGCCCTGCAAAAAAATGTGGATAGGAAAATGACTTAAAATAACATAGTAAAAAAGAAAAAATTATAATTGCGAACCAGGAGCCGGAAGTGGGTGAAGGTTGAGGAGGAGGTGGTGGTGTAGGTGGAAGAGGTGGAGTAGGAGGAGGTAGCCAACACTTTTTTTTTTTATTATTATTTTTTTAATAATCTGCTAGCCACTCTCTCTCTGTATACAGGCTATGTAATACTCTTCAATTTTTTGAGTTGAAAACAATGAGGAGAGAATCAGATAGGAGATGTGGCCGTGTTGTGATGGTGGTGATGTAGCCGCTGCAGGGCGATAGAGGACATGGTTGCTCTGTGTCTGCTATGTGCGCAAATAAAACACCTTCCTCTGCTGCAAGCAGGCAACAGGACGTTCTGTAATTTTGTAGGCCTAAGTACTGTTGGATGAATGGTGAGGCCAGAAAAAGTAGAGGTGGTTTTAGACTGGTTGGCTGAGAGTGCCTCCAGTTCCTTTGCTTTGTCTTCCACCCTGTCCCCTGCTGATTTGGCACCTGCGACCCATGGTCATCTGTCTTCCACCTCACCTCCTTGCAAATCAGGAAAGCAGTCTGAGCCCCAGTCATGCAGCAGTCACTTCTGCTTTTTGATGACTCTGCTGGCTGTGGTACCATGGGCCATACACCTGGCCCTGGCCAATGATTGGAAAGATTGAGTGCACTGATGCCCAGCCACTTGTTCTGTAGGAGGATGAGTACGTGTGAGGGGTAGTGCAAACAGTCAGCGGACCACCGCAGCACATCTCTAATGATACTGATGATGAAACACAGGTGCCAACTGCTGCAGCTTTCTGCTGTGTGTACACCGGCAAGGGGGGCAGGGTTGGAACATCATGTGGGGGATTATTATTATTATTTATTTTTAGAGCACCATTGATTTCATGGTGCGGTACATGAGGAGGGGTTGCATACAGGATTAGGCCCGGGCAATTGCTGGGGCCTTGAGCAGGCGGGGGGGGGCCACTCGCCATCAGGCACCCCAGCGCGCTATGGGACCCATGAGCGGAGGAGAGTGGTGCCAGCTCCCGCCCTCCCTCCCGCTTGCTCAGGGCCCCAGCACAATACTTACCTCTCCCCGTGCCTCTGCAGCAGGTCGTGTCTTCCACAGCTACTGCACTGTAACGTCTCAGGTCAGAGGGCGCAATGACGTCTTTCCACCGCGCCCTCTCCTGAGCAGTTACAGCGCTGTTCGGGAAGATGCCGGCGACGCTGAGGAGTCCGGGGCAGCGATGAGAGCAGCGGCAGCAGGTGAGGTATTTTATTTTTTTTTAATGTATGGAGACATGGGGCATTATATGGGGCTTCTGCATGGGGCATTATATGGGGGGATGACATCATCCATGGGGCATTATATACGGGGGGGGTGACATCCTGCATGGGGCATTATATGGGGGGGTGACATCCTGCATGAGGCATTATATGGGGGGGAAAGTGACATCCTGCATGGGGCATTATATGGGGGAGGGACATCCTGCATGGGGCATTATATGGGGGTGATATCCTGCATGGGGCATTATATGGGGGGGAAAGTGACATCCTGCACGGGGCATTATATGGGGGGGTGATATCCTACATGGGGCATTATTTGGGGGGGTGACATCCTGCATGGGGCATTATATGGGGGGGTGACATCCTGCATGGGGCATTATATGGGGGGGTGACATCCTGCATGGGGCATTATATGAGGGGGTGATATCCTGTATGGGGCATTATATGGGGGGCATCCTGCATGGGGCATTATGGGGGGGACATCCTGTATGGGGCATTATGTGGGGGGGCACAGCCTGCATGGGGCATTATGTGGGGGCACAGCCTGCATGAAGCATTATATGAGGGCCAGAATTCTGTATGGAACGTTATATGTGGGCTAGTATCCTGTATGGAGCGTTATAATGGGGCCAGTATCCTGTATGGAGCGTTATAAGGAGGCCAGTATCCTGAATGGAGCGTTATATGGGGTCCAGTATCTTGAATGGAGCATTTTCTTGGGGCCAGTATTCTGTATGGAGAGTTATATGGCAACCAGTATTCTGTATGGAGCGTTATATGGGGGCCAGTATTCTGCATGGAGCATTTTATGGGGGCCAGTATTCTGCATGGAACATTTTATGGGGTCCATTATTCTGTATGGAGCATTATATTGGGTCCATTATTCTGTATGGAGCAATATATGGAGCCCATAATACTGTATGGAGGAGACATCCTGCATGGGGCATTATATGGAGGGGTGACATCCTGCATAGGGCATTATATGGGGGGATGATATCCTGCATGGGGCATTATATGGGGGAAGGTGACATTCTGCATGGAGCATTATATGGGGGGGTGACATCCTGCATGGGGCATTATGTGGGAGGGTTACATCCTGCATGGGGCATTATATGGGGGGTGACATCCTGCATGTGGCATTATGTGGGGGGGTGACATCCTGCATGGGGCATTATATGGGTGGGGTGGAATCCTGCATGGGGCATTATATGGGGGGTGACATCCTGCATGGGGCATTATATGGGGAGGGAATCCTGCATGGGTCATTATGGGGGGGCACAGTCTGCATGGGGCATTATATGGGTGGCACAGCCTGCATGGGGCATTATGTGAGGGGTACAGCCTGCATGGGGCATTATGTTGGGTCCATTATTCTGTATGGAGCAATATATGGAGGCCATAATACTGTTTGGAGGACATCCTACATGGGGCATTATATGGGGGGGGGGGGGTGACATCCTGCATAGGTCATTATATTTGGGGTGATATCCTGCATGGGGCATTATATGGGGGAAGGTGACATTCTGCATGGAGCATTATATGGGGGGGGGTGACATCCGGCATGGGGCATTATATGGGGGGGTTTACATCCTGCATGGGGCATTATACGGGGGGGTGACATCCTGCATGGGGCATTATATGGGGGGGTGACATCTTGCATGGGGCATTATATGGGGGGGTGACATCCTGCATGGGGCATTATATGGGCGGTGGAATCCTGCATGGGGCATTATATGGGGGGGTGACATCCTGCATGGGGCATTATATGGGAGGGGACATCTTGCATGAGGCATTATATGGGGGGTGACATCCTGCATGGGGCATTATATGGGGGGTGACATCCTACATGGGGCATTGTATGGGGAGGGCATCCTGCATGGGGCATTATGGGAGGGAGCATCCAGCATGGGGCATTATGTAGGGGGCACAGTCTGCATGGGGCATTATGTGGGGGGCACAGCCTGCATGGGGCATTATGTGGGGGGTACAGCCTGCATGGGGCATTATGTGGGGGCACAGCCTGCATGGAGCATTATATGGGGGCCAGTATTCTGTATGGAGTGTTATATGGGGCCAGTATCCTGTATGGAGCCTTATAAGGGGGCCAGTATCTTGTATGGAGCGTTATAAGGGGGCCTGTATCCTGTATGGAGCGTTATAAGGAGGCCAGTATCCTGTATAAAGCGTTATCTGGGGTCCAGTATCCTGTATGGAGCATTTTCTGGGGGCCAGTATTCTGTATGGAGAGTTATATGGCGACCAGTATTCTGTATGGAGCATTATATGGGGGCCAGTATTCTGCATGGAGCATTTTAAGGGTGCCAGTATTCTGAATGGAGCATTATATTGGGTCCATTATTCTGTATGAAGCATTATATTGGGTCCATTATTCTGTATGGAGCAGTATGTGAAGCCCATAATACTGTATGGAGGACTACGTGGTGCCCATTATACTGTATGGAGGACTATACTGTCCGGTCTGCACTGTGAGCTGCGAGGATTCACCGGTTTCTGAGCTATTGTAGAATTTACAATAGATTTCGCTCATGTAATGTAAATCTTTGGCCTCGTACTATATATATATATATATGTGAAGCCCAGCTGTGCTTGGTATCACAAATCCTAGAAGGGTGTATTGAAGGATTCCTCCACAAGAGGCCCCCATAACCATTCACACATCTCCACCGTCCACCTCAGACCACCAGAAGAGCGGTGAAGAGCGACACGCTGCCGTTAGTGTGAGTAGCCTATTGAGGATCCGAGTAGGCCGAAGGCGAGTAGAGAGAGTTAGTTCATAGGGGGCTGAGGAGCTTAACTAGCTCACCCCGAAGAAGCAGTTACCGGACACCGGGTCCGAAGCTTACCGGGATCTCCATGACCCAGTAAGATAAACCGGAATCCCTGGAGAACTACAAGTCCCAGGATCGCTAAAGTGCTGATACGTACCAGAGCCAGGAGACACATAGGCCCCGTAAGTCGGGAGCGTGTAATCCAACAGAAGGCCCTACCACAAGGTCAGCCAGCGCAGGACAGAGACAAAGTTAGGCCTAGCTCCAGGCAGGTCAGAAACTTACTACGCAGAAGCAAGAACTAGGAGGCCCAAAACCTGCTCATTGGGGAGGATCCAGACATACACCCATCACCCTACAGTGCTCCAGGGAGTGCCTGAATTTCCATCAGTAAAAGGTACTGAAGTGACTATCGTGTCTGTCCCTGTTCTTGCTCTGACCCAGCGGGGTCTCTTCGTCCTGCTTTCCCCATTCATACCCTGCCCTGAGGCCTAGCTCCACCTGTGGGGAGCCATACCATCTAGCTGCCTTATTACTGGCCTCAGTGGACTGCACAGTGCTGGTGAATATCATCAGAAACCATAGGTGGCGTCACAAACTTTTATA
Source organism: Phyllobates terribilis (assembly GCF_046119375.1). Lineage (NCBI taxonomy): Eukaryota > Metazoa > Chordata > Amphibia > Anura > Dendrobatidae > Phyllobates > Phyllobates terribilis. The sequence continues at coordinate 150,730,167 of NW_027362765.1, read as the reverse complement.
AACTTGATATCTATCAACGCCTTTTTAAAGAGAGACCCCAGAGTACGGGCCCGGGAGCCGACCACCGCGACCTCCTTAAGGCTAAAGGCCCGGGTAACCGAGTCATCCCCATCCCCTGGGCTAGTCATCTCTTTCTGGCGTCACGAACAGGATTGCGTGCCCGCTGCAACGACGCCGTGTTTTGCCCGTTGCCACCGGCTACTGTGCGCCTTTATTCTGAACTGTGTACGTAAAGTTGTGGTGAAAGTTGCCGCCATTGTTGGGCCGCTGAGCGAGAAGAAGGGCGTAACCGCGGGAAAATAAGGGGCGTACCTGCAAAAGAGCGCAAAATCCCGGACACGCCCCATGCCTCGACGTCAAATCAGGAAGCGCCAGGCCCTGTTCGGAGTGTCGCTGAACGCTCTGACGTAGGACGCAAGCGACGCAAGGTCCTGAAGATAACCGTCACCTGCGGAGCTGCGGCCTACCGGAAGAAAAACCAGCAGGTACGCCACGGTTAACTAGGGGGGCGCTAAGATGTCCGTTGAACAGCAGAACGCCGACCTACCGGTCAACGTCCCCGAAGTCCAACCCGCGCCCGATAATGAGCAGGCTGAAGCCGCCGCTCCACCAGCAGCGCCTGTAACACCCGTAATTCCTATGACTTTACCGTACATTCCAGGAGCAAAGTGGCTCACCCAGTACAACGGCAAACCAGATACCCTGTCTGGATTCAAACGGAAGATATGTGGTATCTTAATAGAGCTGCCGTTGTATTAGGACAACTGACCGGTGCTGCGGAACGGGAAGTGGAAACATGGTCAGCCGCAGATCAGGAGTTAGTGTCCGCAATATTCCAAAAACTACAGACTGTATTTGAGGACCTTACTGAGGCGGATCTCTGGATGAGGTTCTACAGCTGCTCCCAACAACCAGAGGACAATGTTTGGGACTACGCCTGGCGTCTCCAAGGGGCCCTGCGGGCTCTGAACCAGGTTAGTCCAACCAGCGTTGAGAATGAGAACAAAATGCTGAAGGAACAGTTTGTCCAGGGACTGAAGTCTCCAGAGGAGAGCAGGACTGTGTGTTGGTGGTCCCTGGATCATCCGGATGCCACATTTGACAATCTCAAGGACATGGCTATAAAAGGACTGCAGCCCCTGGAAACAAATGCCATCCAACGTTACCAGGGTGGGGTTGCCCCAGGGCCTACTACACCCACCTTTTCCCCAGTGGCTGCTGAAGCTAAGGTTCCAGCAACGTCCCCTAAAGAACTGGACAGTCTGCGCTCTGAGGTGCGTCAATTGAGTAAAACCCTGACCACCGTGCTGAGTGCTCTGCAGCTGCGGACGGAGCCCGAGGAAGGAGGGAAGATTCTGCTAGCCGATAGCCCTGAGGATGTCCCCTGGATGCGCAGGAGGAGGAGGCCAACACCGCCCTCGCCGAGGACCAGTGACCAGCGTCGTCCACCGAGGGACCCGACCTGCTACCGCTGCCGCAAGACCGGACACCTCGCCCAGAAGTGTCTTTTAAACGAGAAAACCCTGGGTTCGAGGGCCGACACCCAGGAGTAGACTCACCAGGCTCATCAGACTGGTACAACAGGTTCGTTGGAGGAAGACCTTTCCTGTCCATTGTACTGGACGGGATCCCGATGCATTCCCTGCTGGACACAGGATCTCAGGTAACCATCATGCCTGAAGTCCTCTACAAGAGGTTCTGGTCCATGGACGATCTACGTCCGCCAGCTCCAAATTTGTCTGTCTATGCTTCAAATGGACTCCCCCTTAACCTACTCCGGGTTAAGAATGTGACTGTAAAGGTGGGGAGAGTGGAGCTGAAGGACCAGGGACTAATTGTAGTGGAGACTAACCCTGATGACTGCAACCCATATATGGTACTTAGCACTAACATTGTTGGTAACTGTTTGGGAGAGGTTGTGTTCTTGCTCCAACAGATCGCCGACACTGCCAAACCAGGACAGAGAAGGGCACTGCAAAAGGAGATCCGAGTCCTGATGTATCAACAGCAAGTAAGACTAACAGATGGTGAAATCGGTAACGTGAGGGTAACCGACCCCATACCCATTGTCATCCCCTCAATGAGTGAAATGCTCATCTGGTGTAGAGCTGCCATAGGTCTTAAAGGACAGAGCTACCAGGCGGTAGTAGAACCCCTTTGCTCTGAGCACAGACCCACGCTCTTAACTGCCAGGGGAGTGGTAGATGTACGTAATGGGAGGGTGCCTGTCCGTCTTCTTAACTTAGGGGAAGATGAGGTCAAACTGCTACGTTATGCCACTGTTGCCAAATTACATGCTGTCAATAATAACTGCAGTCCTTAACCTCACCAGATGAAGTAGAGGATAATGACCCTGCAACCCAGGTGGAGGATTGGTGTCAACAGCTCCATGTTGGGACAGACACCACTCCTGACCATCAAAAACAGGGTGTACACCGGGTGGTTCAAGAATACTCGCAGGTGTTCAGTAAACATCCACTAGACTTCGGGAGGGTTAAGGGGGTTCAACATCATATCCCGACAGGCAACCATTCCCCAATCAAAGAACATTATAGGCCTATACCCCCAGCTCACTACCAGAAGGCAAAATAAATGCTGCATGACATGAGGAAGGCGGGAGTGATAAGGGATAGTTGTAGTCCCTGGGCGGCTCCCCTAGTGCTCCTTAGGAAAAAAGACGGGAGCATGAGAATGTGTGTAGATTACCGTCAAGTAAATCGCATTACACATAAAGATGCATACCCTTTACCACGCATAGATGAGTCCCTAGCTGCCTTAAAGTCTGCAAATTACTTTTCTACCCTTGACCTCACTAGTGGGTACTGTCAAGTAGCTGTGGCTGAGGAGGATCGGGAGAAGACGGCATTCACCACCCCGATGGGACTCTGCGAGTTCAACAGTATGCCGTTTGGACTCTGCAATGCCCCCGGAACGTTCCAAAGATTGATGGAGTGCTGCCTGGGACACAGCAACTTCGAGACTGTGTTACTTTACCTAGATGACGTAATTGTGTACTCCAGACCCGGAGAAAGTCACAACCATCCAGAAGTGGCCGGAGCCGAAGGATCTCAAGGAGGTGCGTCAGTTCTTGGGACTAGTAGGATACTACCGGAGGTTCGTAAAGGACTACACAAAGAAAGCAGCTCCTCTGCAAGACCTCCTGGTAGGGCAGTCCCCCAAAGGCAAAAACCCTCCATTCCACTGGGGTAAGGAGCAAGCTGAGTCGTTTCAGGAGATGAAGGAGATCCTGACAGGTGATGAGATCCTAGCCTACCCTGACTACAGCCAACCGTTCCTGCTGTATACGGATGCCAGCAACGAAGGCCTGGGCGCTGTCTTAAGTCAGAAGCAGAATGGGCAAGAGAAAGTCATTGCATACGCAAGCAGGAAGCTCCGTCCGACTGAGAGGAACCCAGAGAACTATAGCAGTTTCAAGTTGGAGTTCCTGGCCTTAGTCTGGGCCATCACTGAAAGATTCAAGCACTATCTGGCTTCCAGTAAGTTCACTGCCTTTACTGATAACAACCCCTTGACCCATCTTGAAACAGCTAAGTTGGGGGCACTGGAACAACGATGGATGGCTGGGCTGTCAAACTACCAATTTACAAGTAAATACCGGGCGGGCCGCAAGAACGCCAACGCCGATGCCCTGTCTAGGATGCCTCACCAGTCAGACACAGAAGAAGAAGTGGATGACCTGGAAGAGATTGAGCTACCTGCCTTTCACCGGAATGGGATGATCCATGAGCAACGAGCCTCCAGGAAGCAGCGTGGAAAGACGTTAAACCCCCTGCCTCACCACAGCTGGAAAGAGACCCAGGACAGCAACCCGGTTGTCAGCCGCATCAAACAGCTGACAACCCAAGAAGGTGCCTCCCTGGAGAAGGATGCGTCTCTGCAAGCAAAGCAGCTGTGGAACGAGAGGAGCCGGCTGTTTATCTACCGTGAGAAGTTGTGCCGGAGGTACGTTAATCCAAGAACCCATGAGATGGTAGGGCAGATAGTAGTCCCTAAGACAGACATCCAGATGGTATTGGAAGCTTACCACGATCAGGCGGGGCACTTTGGCTGGAAAAAGCTAGAGACCCTGCTGAAGTGTTGATTCTACTGGGTAGGAATGCGCAGCTCCATTGAAAGGTGGTGCCGGGACTGTGGACCCTGCGGCCTAAGAAAGAAAGACTTCAGCAGCCAGAAGGCACCCCTGCAGCCCATCAAGACGACTCGGCCCCTGGAGATCGTGGCCCTGGACCATGTCTTTGTTTTAAATGTTTTATTTAAATTGAATCAAGGACACAGATAACAAATACAAAGTAATCCCATAGGGAAGCAAGATCTGAGAGAACAAAGGTATTATACATATAATAATAGACATGTAATCAAGAATGTAATATAAAAGGCTAGAAAATGGGAGGGAACTCTGTTGAGTGTAAGGAAGGGAGATGATTCAAGATTAATGATTTTTTGAGAAATGAACCAGGGATGAGAAGGAGTCAGATGGGTTGGGGGGAGGGGGGTAGGTCCTATAGCAAATTAGTGATCAAATATCGTAATGGAAAAACTAGGAGATTAAGGAGATAAAATTGACAGATTTCCTAAACTTTTCCCAAGGTGCCCATATTTGAGTGAAAATGGGGAGGTTTCCTTGTGCCAGAGCAGCCACTTCTTCAATGAGGAATAGTTGATCAACTTTAAGAATAAGTTGTTTTTTGTTTGGGACGTTAGTTGAGCGCCAGAATGTAGGAATAAGAAGTTTACCAGCTGATAGAATGAAAAAAGCCAACTTTGAATCGGTTTTCCTGCTTGGATCTAAAGGGAGATTCAGGAAAATATGTTCTGGTGTCAAGGCAGTAAGTAAGTGGAGGACTTCATAAATAGTTTGGGAAACTACCGTCCAGAAAGTTTGGATGGCCTGGCATGACCACCAAATATGAAGGTACGAACCCTGTCTAGTACCACAACGCCAGCATAAGTCTGAGGAGGTGGGAAACCATCTGTGCATCTGAATAGGGGATATGTACCATTGAGTAAGTATTTTGTAATTATTTTCCTGAACCCTAACGCATTGTGAGGGGCTATGGGAAAGTTTGTAGATCTGTTTAACTTGAGAGTCAGTAAAGGAAGAATCCAGTTCCCTCTCCCAGCTCAGTAGAAAGGCTCTTTTCAGAGAAACATCTCTCGTGTTTAAAATATTATAGAGTGAAGAAAGCAACTTTTTTGGGGTCTTTATTTGTGAGCACATGGATTCAAATATAGTAAGCGGTCTTGTGGAGTCTCCACCAGCAATGAGTTGTCGTATTGTTTTCTTAAGGGATTCGTAATGAATAAAGGTGTAATTTGACAATGTGGGTAATGCCTTTAGATCTTGAAAGGATATAAAGGAGCCTTCGTTATATAGTTGATCTGGCCCTGGACCATGTCAAGCTCTCCCCCAGCAGGTCAGGGTACTCCTATGCTCTGACCATGGTAGATCACTACTCACGTTTTCTGGTGGTCGCTCCCGTCAAAGACCTGACGGCAGAGACAGCAGCAAAAACGTTCCAAGCGTATTTCTGCAGACCCCATGGCTACCCTGAGCAGGTGCTGACGGACCAGGGCCCGGCCTTTGAGGCTGAGTTGTTCAAGGAGTTCTGCCATCTCTATGGGTGTAAAAAGATAAGATCTACGCCTTACCACCCACAAACAAACGGTCTCTGCGAAAAGATGAACAACATCATCATCGACCTGCTAATGACCATACCACTTGAGGAGAGAAACCAGTGGCCAGACCTACTACCAGACCTAGTGGATCTGTACAATCATATACCAGTCAGTTCCACTCATGCGGGCAAGGCCAGGAAAGCTGCCCATGGATTTGGAGCTTGGTGTTGTTGAACCTGAAGCTGATATGACTACTGAGGACTGGGACAAGACCAGACAAGAGCAGTACAGAAGGGTACAAGCTTGTGTCAAGGACAGTCTTACTCGGGTGAGAGAAAAGCAGGAAATGCACTACAACAAAAACGCACCAGCAGAACCTTTCACACCAGGTGAAACAGTACTAAAAAGGAAAAGACGTAACCACAAACTTGATGATCAGTGGGAAAAAGACCCCAACACTGTGTTACCGTCAAGATTTGACAACAAAAAGACTTGTATAATCAGTCGAGATGGAGGAAAAACATCTACAACAGTGTCCAGGGACCACCTAAAATTGTTTCCAGATTTACTGAAACCCCAAGAAAAAGTGCCTCTCACAATCCAGGAAGAACCTGAAGAAGCGGTGATACACACTGACCTTGGAGACTTCCCAGCTGATTGGCCTCAGATAGGAGGTGCAGTAATCATTCCAGTACTCCAATTCTATGAACAGCCAGAAAATCCTCCACAGCAAGTTGTACCTATAAGTGCTGCAGAAGAGCCAGCTCAAGAAGTATCCCCGGATGAAGGATCCCCGGCAGGAGCAGAGCAAGAGGGCCCAGCCAATGGTAGACTTGCCAGTCCAAGAGAGAGGTTAAGGCAGTTTTACAACATGGTTACACGTAGAACTGATAGAGTAACTGAGGATACAGACACTGACACCCCACAAACCACCGCACTACGCAGATCAGCACGTAGCACGAGAGGTAAACCTCCTGCTAGGTACACACAGTAGATGATCAAAATTGCTGAAAGTGTAGATAGTTACCCCTGGGGTATTGTATGTTAAATTGTAATGTACTGCAGAATTGTGTATTTTCCATGCATATGTATATTATTTTGTGTTTTGCTTATTTTTGAACAGTTTAAGTGATATGGACACTTTGCCTATTTACTTCTTTATTTATCAAAGGACTGCATGGCTGAGGACTGTGTGCAGCCCAAAAACTCTTATTGTATATAATTGCGCTCCCTGGAGTGCCCTATAGGTGACCTCAGAAGCAAAACCTGTCTGGAGTGGCATGTGTGGAGGTCCGATTCGGGATCTTCATGCCCTGCAGCCACCCCAGGGCCCACGTAGAGGGTTTAGGACAGGTCCCTCACAACCACCAAAGTACTCTACCTTGTGAGATGGACATCCTTTTTGGGAACCTCACCACCAGAGACTTGGATTCTGAGGACACTCTGTAATTGTTATTGTTATGCAACGTTTAAGATTTGTGCCTCCCATAAAGGGAAGATTGTTTTAGTATTGCTTATGTTTCCTATTGTTACTGTTTTTATAAAATGTACTTCAGCCCGGGAGTGCTGAGTTTAACTAGGGGGGAATGTGAAGCCCAGCTGTGCTTGGTATCACAAATCCTAGAAGGGTGTATTGAAGGATTCCTCCACAAGAGGCCCCCCTAATCATTCACACATCTCCACCGTCCACCTCAGACCACCAGAGGGAGCCCGTTAGGGAGATATAAAAGGGAAGGTGGAGCCAGGCAGCAGTTAGTCGGAGTTGGAGTCAGAGTCTAGTTCAGTCTGGTTTAACAGTGAGTCCAGTACAGCCTGAGAGGAGTTACCTCAGAGGACAAAAGCCTGTTATCCAGATCAAGACTCGGTGTAGCTCAGTGAGGTGAGCTTTAGGTGTGCCGGCGCCATAAGATCGGTGAAGAGCGGCACGCTGCCGTTAGTGTGAGTAGCCTATTGAGGGTCCGAGTAGGCCGAAGGCGAGTAGAGAGAGTTAGTTCATAGGGGGCAGAGGAGCTTAACTAGCTCACCCCGAAGAAGCAGTTACCGGACACCGGGTCCGAAGCTTACCGGGATCTCCATGACCCAGTAAGATAAACCGTAATCCCTGGAGAACTACAAGTCCCAGGATCGCTAAAGTGCTGATACGTACCATAGCCAGGAGACACATAGGCCCCGTAAGTCGGGAGCGTGTAATCCAACAGAAGGCCCTACCACAAGGTCAGCCAGCGCAGGACAGAGACAAAGTTAGGCCTAGCTCCAGGCAGGTCAGAAACTTACTACGCAGAAGCAAGAACCAGGAGGCCCAAAACCTGCTCATTGGGGAGGATCCGGACACACACCCTTCACCCTACAGTGCTCCGGGGAGTGCCTGAATTTCCATCAGTAAAAGGTACTGAAGTGACTATCGTGTCTGTCCCTGTTCTTCCTCTGACCCGGCGGGGTCTCTTCGTCCTGCTTTCCCCGTTCATACCCTGCCCTGAGGCCTAGCTCCACCTGTGGGGAGCCATACCATCTAGCTGCCTTACTACCGGCCTCAGTGGACTGCGCAGCGCTGGTGAATATCATCAGAAACCATAGGTGGCGTCACGAACTTTTATAAACTTGATATCTATCAACGCCTTTTTAAAGAGAGACCCCAGAGTACGGGCCCGGGAGCCGACCACCGCGACCTCCTTAAGGCTAAAGGCCCGGGTAACCGAGTCATCCCCATCCCCTGGGCTAGTCATATATTTCTCTGCAGTATCTGTGCATCATGAATCGTGGTATGTGTTAAAGGGGCCCACTGAGACTCTTTCGCTCAGGGCCAAGAAAAACCTGGAGCCGGCCCTGTACAGGATACAAATAGAAATGACAGTAGGGGGCGTGGCTTGGCTGGACATGTGAGCAGTCGCAGGACAGATCAGCTCAGGGAGCAATAACCTGTAAAAGTCTCCACTGGGCCCTAAATAGTAATAAAACCAGAGATAACATCTCCCTCTGAGCTCCTGTAACCATGGGTGCACAACAGAGGAGTTTTTTATGGCTGGGAAAGCAGGCAGAAGGCACCATGAGGTGACTGCAGGAGCAGACAGACAATCTCAAGATGGCACCGAGAAACTAAAGCTTTCCACATCCCCTGATGCACCAGGCAAGTCTACTTCCTTGAACACTGCAGTTAAACTAGCCAGTTATGCTAGGACAAACAGAGCAGCCCCCTTGAGTAATACAGTGCAGACACAGATGAAGGGGATGGCTTCTCTGCTCTCCCAGGAGAATGTGACAATACAGATAACACTGAAACCTCAGATAACAGCCTGCAGCTTCGGCCAGAGGTTAACCCCTTCAGCACTCTCTCAACCCAGCAGGCAGAAGAGCCTACAATTAAGGTTGTTTTCATGGTTGTTACACAGTATGGATCTGTCCTGTCCTCACTTAGTAATCAAATGGGTGAGATTAACGAAGAACTTTCCTACATGAGACAGGGGCTGCAGAAAGTAACAGATCGCACCACAGCAGCTGAGAGGAGAATTGGTTATTTGGAGGATAAACAGCCTCAAATTATCAGTGACAATCGCAGACATGACCAACAGATCCTGGCATTGCTAGCTAAAACTGACGATCTGGAGAATAGACTAAGGCCGAGTAATATAAGGGTAATTGGCATCCTTGAAAAAACCGATAGCAATAACCCTACTGAGTATTTTGAGAAATGGCTGCTCTCCCTGTTTGGGGCAGAACACCTGACCCCTCTATTTGCTGTGGAAAGGGCCCATAGAGTTCCTACTCGGCTGTTACCCGGAGCTCCGCCGCGGCCAGTCCTAATGAAGCTGCTCCACTATAAGGACCGTGACGGCATCCTTAAGGCAGCTCGTGATAAAGGGGACATCTCCGTCAACGGCCAAAAGGTGTCCTTTTTCCCTGACTACTCCATTGAAGTGTCAAAACGCAGGGCACAATTTGTGGATGTGAAACGCCGGCTACGCCAGCTACAAATACCATACTCCATGCTTTACCCAGTGAAACTCAGAGTGGCCGCCCTGGGAGGGACCTCCTTTTTTGAAAATCCTAAGGAAGCACTCCGCTGGCTTGATCTAAATGAACAGCAACTTCGCCAGAACCCACAACGTTGAATGAAGACGTATAACTTAAGTCATGTGCCATCAGAAGATATCTGATTGACTGTTGGAGTCATAATTCTTACCAAGTACCCACGACCCAGTGGAAAATGGATATTCTGTCTATTATCCTAAAATGGCAGGCTCCCAAGAAACGTTTATTTTTTTCTCTTAGTAGGTTGCTCGCTTGCTTCATGTGCGGATGCGAGTTGGACTGGTACCCCCATCCATCTGATTTTTCTGGATGGATCGGTATTTTTCTGTTTGTATGTAGAGGAGAAAATTGCGCTTTATGCTGACGATGCACTACTATTTTTAGCGGAAGCCTCCAAAACATTATCTATAGCTATGGAGACAATCGAGAAGTTTGGGAAATTTTCGGGTTTGGCGATTAATTGGATTATGTCAGTATTGCTTCCAATAGATAATGGGAACATTAATGCACCTCACTATACTGACTCGGCTTACAAGTGGTCAATGAATTTAAATATTTGGGTATTAATGTAACATCTAAAGTAATTGACTATGAGAAACTAAACCTCGACCCAATACTGGCCAGATTCAAGTGTAAACTGGGCGCGTGGTTTAAATTGCCACTGTCAGTGGTGGGCCGCACTAACTTGGTCAAGATGATCTGGATGCCACAATTGCTATATGTATTGCATAATTCTCCAATATGGATTCCCCAGGGATATTTCCTTAAAGCAAACAGCATGTTCAGGGACTTAAGGCCCCGTCACACTTAGCGACGCTGCAACGATCCCGACAACGATACGACCTGTCAGGGATCGTTGCTGCGTCGCTATGTGGTCGCTGGTGAGCTGTCAAACAGGCAGGCTCACCAACGATCAGGGGAGCAGCAACATCGTGGAAAGAATCTTTCCACGATGTCCTGCTCCTGGTTACGAGCCTGCTGAAGCAGGAGCAGGCTGGTAACTATGGTAAACATCGGGTTACTAGGGGCACACGCGCTCCTAGTAACCCGTTGTTTATCATGGTTACCACTCTGCTACAGTGAGCGGGAGGTTACCGCTCACTTTAGCATGCTCGTAACCATGATAAACAACGGCTTACTAGGTGCGTGTGTGCCCTTAGTAACCCGATGTTTACCATAGTTACCAGCCTGATCGCTGCTCCCGCTGGTCACACACAGCGATGTGTGCTGACCAGCGGGAGAGCAACGACCAAAAAATGGTCCAGGACACTTTGCAGCGATCAGCGACCTCACAGCAGGGGCCTGATCGTTGCAAAGTGTCACAAATAGCGACATCGCTGGTGAGGTCTCTGTTGCGTCACCAAAACCGTGACACAGCAGCGATCTCGCTAACGATCTCGCTGTGTGAGACGGGGGCTTTAATCGGGGGAAAACAAGCTCCAAGAATTAAACTGGAAACTTTGCAAAGAGATAAAACCAGGGGCGGAACTACCGCCCGTGCAGCCGGTTCATTGAACGGGGGCCCCGAGGGAGAGGGGGCCCCTCCAGCCTCCAGCAGGGCCGCCATCAGGGCATGACTGCCCTGACTCCAGTATGGGGCCCGGCCGGTAGGGGCCCCCTCGGGGGCCCCCTCTTGTGCGTCTCTCTCCTCATGGGGCCCCCGGCCCCATGCTATGCGCCGGGTCCGGGACATTTCAGCGCTGAGCTGCGCTGTTGCAGCAGCGCCTTCATGATTCCCCTGACTTCCGGTCATGTGACGGTGCCGTCACATGACCGGAAGTCAGGAGAACCTGCTGTCAGCGATTTGGACGAGCGCCAGGATTCTGCAGGGATCTCATGGGGGTAAGTATAACAAGTTTTATTTTTTTTAAAATACAATTAACTAGGAGTGGAGAGATGGGAGAAGCACATGTGTGTGTGTGTGTGTGTGTGTGTGTGTGTGTGTGTGTGTGTGTGTGTGTGTGTGTGTGTGTGTGTGTGTGTGGGGAGATGGGAGATGCACATGTGTGTGTGTGGGGGGGGAGATGGGAGATGCACATGTGTGTGGGGGGGGGAGATGGGAGATGCACATGTGTGTGGGGGGGGAGATGGGAGATGCACGTGTGTGGGGGGGAGATGGGAGATGCACATGTATGTGGGGGGGGAGATGGGAGATGCACATGTGTGTGGGGGGGGAGATGGGAGATGCACATGTGTGTGGGGGGGGGAGATGGGAGATGCACATGTGTGTGGGGGGGGGAGATGGGAGATGCACATGTGTGTGTGGGGGGGATGGGAGATGCACATGTGTGTGGGGGGGATGGGAGATGCACATGTGTGTGGGGGGGGAGATGGGAGATGCACATGTGTGGGGGAGATGGGAGATGCACATGTGTGGGGGGGGAGATGGGAGATGCACATGTGTGGGGGGGGGAGATGGGAGATGCACATGTGGGGGGGGGGGTGAGAGAGGTGCACATGTGGTGGAGGGGGATGAGAGAGGGGCACATGTGGGGGAGGGGGATGAGAGAGGGGCACATGTTGGGGAGGGGGATGAGAGAGGGGCACATGTGGGGGAGGGGGATGAGAGAGGGGCACATGTTGGGGGAGGGGGATGAGAGAGGGGCACATGTGGGGGAGGGGGATGAGAGAGGGGCACATGTGGGGGAGGGGGATGAGAGAGGGGCACATGTGGGGGAGGGGGTGAGAGATGTGCACATGGAGGGGGATGAGAGCTGCACATGGGGGGGTTTGAGAGCTGCACATGGGGGAATTGGGAGTAGGGGGATAATGAGCTGCACATAACGAATGTGGGGTGGGGGAGAGTAAATGATAAATGATGATGGGGTGGGGAGAGCACGGACATGATATAATGAATTGGGGCAGGGGGTGCATGTAAATATTGAATGCGGGGAGCAGGAAGTATAGAGTAGGGGGCGTTGCGGATGCAGGAGTGTGACTGGTAACAAATTGGCGGAAAGAGTAGAGGTTCTAATTAAATTATATATTAAGTGCCTATTTACAGTTAATGGGGGCACAGTGGTGGATTACAATTTATATTTGGAATGGTAGGTTGCCTAATAACTAACCATATATTGATGGTGGATGCACGTCTGTATTCAGCTGCGTAATGTAGAAGTTGGGGAATGTGCTCTAGATAACTGTGTTATTTTATGCAGAGACGAGTCCTGGCTGGAAGACGTGATGGCGGTCTGTGCTGGATGAAGGAGAAAAGCGAAGATGAAGGACTTCACCTAGAGACGTCACCGGTGAGTCAGTCTATTACATGTACACTGTGTATAATGTCACTGGTGATCACTGTATTACCTGTACACTGACACTATATACAGAGCTCCTGTGTATAATGTCACTGGTGATCACTGTATTACCTGTACACTGACACTATATGCAGAGCTCCTGTGTATAATTTCACTGGTGATCACTGTATTACCTGTACACTGACACTATATACAGAGCTCCTGTGTATAATGTCACTGGTGATCCCTGTATTACCTGTACACTGACACTATATACAGAGCTCCTGTGTATAATGTCACTGATGATCACTGTATTACCTGTACACTATATACAGAGCTCCTGTGTATAATGTCACTGTATTACCTGTACACTGACACTATATACAGAGCTCCTGTGTATAATTTCACTGGTGATCACTAGATTACCTGGACACTTACGTTATACATACCATGTATAGAGCTCCCGTGTATAATGACACTTATGGTAATATTAGTAATGTGGTGGTAATATTAGTAATGTAGTGGTAATATGTGGTCTGGTCATGGTGTGGCAGTTTTTCTCCCTTCTGTGTGGTATTATTCGGTCACTATGTTGTGGTAATATGTGGTCTGGTCATGGTGTGGCGGTATTCCCTGTATGTGGTATTATTGGTCATTTAAAAAAAAAATGTATATGACACATTCCCTTAAAGAAAACTAAATAAAAATATATCTAAAAAGAGTATTGGATATTTTAAGAAAATTTTAATAGGTTAGAGTAGGGCCCGCCCAGAAGAGTCTACCTTATCGTGGTGGCGGCTTTAAAAATCTTTTGGCCAAAACAAAAGCTGATGGCTATGTATGTGGCGCCGTCACATGGCCGAACGTCAGGAGAACCTGGTGGCAGCGACGTGGACGAGCGCCAGGATTCTACAGGGATTGCATGGGGGTAAGTATAACAAGTTTTATTTTTTTTAAATACAATTAATTAACTAGGAGTGGGGGGAATCAGAGATGCACGGGGGGGATGAGAGATGCACATGGGGGGGGTGAGAGATGCACATGGGGGGGTGAGAGATGCACATGGGGGGGTGAGAGATGCACATGGGGGGGTGAGAGATGCACATGGGGGGGTGAGAGATGCACATGGGGGGGTGAGAGATGCACATGGGGGGTGAGAGATGCACATGGGGGGGTGAGAGATGCACATGGGGGGGGTGAGAGATGCACATGGGGGGGTGAGAGATGCACATGGGGGGGGAGAGATGCACATGGGGGGGGGGAGAGATGCACATGGGGGGGATGAGAGATGCACATGGGGGGGATGAGAGATGCACATGGGGGGGATGAGAGATGCACATGGGGGGGATGAGAGATGCACGGGGGTGAGAGCTGCACATGGGTGGGATGAGAGCTGCACATGGGGGGGTGAGAGATGCACATGGGGGGTTATGTTTACATAACTTTGTTGCCTTATGAAGGGCAGGGGGGGCCCCCCAAAATTTCTTGCACAGGGGCCCACTACAGTCTGTGTCCGCCCCTGGATAAAACAATGGGTGGCCCTGCTGTACCAAATCCGTGGGTTTATGATATGGCAGCTCAGCTCCAGCATATTCGTGGGTGGGACGACCCTGGAGGGGGAGGGGGGGCTTAACGTCTTCTACTCCAATCACATTTTAAATCACTCAGACTCTATGAAGCATTGGAGGCTCACAAATTTAAGACACCCTCTTGTAGAACCCCAACTACGCTGTTAATACACAAACTTTGGTGGGCAGTGAGGAAATTACAGGGGATACAAGGGATCTCACAATTTACATCACTGTGGGAAACGCCATGGCTCCCTAACCTATATAAATTGGAAGGGTTTAAAAATTGGAGTCTAAAAGGACTAGAAAGATTCACTCATGTTTTAGCGGGAGATTCACTCAAGGAGTTTTCACAGATACAAAATGAATATGGACTGCCCAACACCGAATTTTATAAGTACCTTCAGTTACGACATGCATATCAGGCAGAGGGTCTTGTGCTAAATAGTGGAGTTCCTCAAAATGCTATAATACAGAGGATGGCTAGCTCACATAATTCTGGGGGGCTAATCTCATTGCTTTATAGGGGTCTGCTGGACCTGGTATTAGCAAAACACCCCATAAGATCAAAAGAAAAATGGGAGGGCTTGATAGGCCCTATTGAAGAGGGGCTGTGGTCTGAAATACTGGAAAGAGTTCCCCAGTTATCTCTGAGTGAGTCCCATAGATTCTCCCACTTACAGGTGCTGCACCAGTCATATAGAACACCCCAATTTCTCCACGATATAGGGCTTCAACCAGACTCCCTATGTGCTAGATGTAAAACATCCCCTGCTAACATGCTTCATATGATGTGGACCTGCCCTGCTCTGGAAAACTTCTGGAGGGATGTAATAGCGATCATTGATAAAACATACTCAGTCGATTCAGATCCCTCACCATTAGTATGTATACTGGGATATATAGAAGATCTGAGCACTGACGAACATGGCAAAATAACGGTGGCACGCATGTTATACATGGCCAGGAAACTAATAGCCCAACGTTGGTTATCAGAGCAGGCGCCCACGGTGACGGAATTTATAAATAAGATTAATTGGTTATTAAACTGGAAAAAAGTATATATCTGAAAAGGAAGGCCATCTCTAAATTTGAAAAAATATGGGCTCCATGGATTGACGGCTCCGGCCTAGCATCCAGAGAACTGCATAGATTTCGACTTGGCCTGCTATGATTGATGTATAGATTACTTGACAGGTGCAAAATCCTACATTGGGCTGCTTTAGACATGTATACTGTATAACTGCTCCAAAGCAAGAGTTAGATACCCATTAATACAATTGTGGCTATTCATACTGTAAGATGGTTAATTTGCTGTGGACAGAACTGTGGAACATTTAACTCAAAATGTTTTGTTTGAAAGGGCGATGTGTTGTGGGGGGAGGGATAGAATAGGGACTGGGTCCCTTCTTTGGTTGGGTTGTTTTATTTGTTTTACTGTTGTGTTACAAAAAAAAGTTTTAACAATAAAAAATATTTCATTTAAAAAAGAAATGACAGTAAATCAAATAACAATGATAGACTGGTACAGAGGAGAGAGGACCCTGCCCTTGCGGGCTTAGATGCTACATGACAATGGGGTAGGACAGAGGCGTGTCTAGGTTTTCTGGCACCTGGGACAACAATTCAGTTTAGTGCACCCCCCCCCCTCCATTTCTGGCATATATGCGATTCCATATTTAAAAACTGAGAGAAGCAGGAAGAAAAGCTAGTTGTCCCATGACCGTAAGTATGTATATCACATATAGGTGAAGTGGCCATGTGATGACTGCTGGAACCAGCAAGCAGAGCTGAATCCTGACAGTGAGTATATTACACGCTGTTAGGATTGGCTAGCTGCATGGCTTCATTTTATAATTAAAGGGCTTGTCCAGGTTTGATATGAAAGTCTGAAGTCTCTCTATGTGACTGCAGGCTTCTCAATTCTCGCAGCGCATGCACTGCACACTTTTAGGATTCTCCCTTGCACAAGTATGAGATTTGTATACTTCTGGCCACATTCTGACTAGATGTGTCCAGCCTCACTCAATTAATTTTCATTGAGTGAGGCCACGCATGTCTAGTCAGCATGTGACTGCATGTATGCAAATCTCCGTCAGGAGAGAATCTTGACAGCGTTCAGTGCGTACTGTGAGAATTCAGAAGTCTGCAGTCAAATAGAATGACTGCAGACTCATCACAAACTTGAACAATCCCTTTAATGCTCCTAATATAAATAAAAACAAGAGCATTGGTCAGTATCACCAAAAACATTTACATCCAAATACATTATAGATGACGCTGTTTCTGGAGTCGTTCTCTTTCTTTTCTTATTCATCTTGTCCAGACTCCATGATGACTTTTCTCCTCCACAGCCGTCTCTGCAGACTTCCATTTTCTCCGGTCTTGTGCAGCACATCCCCACACAATGCCCTTAAAGATGGCAGTGTCATTATAATGCTCCTGAATCTGCCCTACGCTGAGCCCCTGAATGAATAATTGACCCTCACTATTCCCTGCACAAAATATGACCCCCACACTGTCCCTCTTATGGTGCATGCCCTCTACACTTCTCTCTTCTTTCCATACTGGGCCTGTCCTCTCACACTGTGTACCCCCTATAGGGCCCAGTCTCTATACTGTGACCCCTCATCACACTCCCCGTCCTTGGCATACTGTCCCCTCCTGGCTGTTACCTTACACTATCCCCCATACTACCCCAGTCTCTATTCTATGCTCACTCACACTTTTCTCCCCCCATACTGTCTCCTCACATGTTTCCAGCTCCCTCCTTATGCTGTCTCCTCTCACTTCCCCCTGCTAACCATACTGTCTCATATATTTACCCCCTGCACACATCACCCTCACTCCCCATACTGTGTCTGCATACAGTCCCCTCCTTCACTTCCTATATTGCGTATGTGGCACCCCTGCGGGTTCAGTCGCCACAGAGGTACTGCATCTCACCCAGAGGTGTGGTATCCCACTCTCAGGTAAGGATAGAGTGCTGCCTGCGACCCTAACACCTGCATCCAACACATCCACTTCAGTAGGGCAGGGCGAGATTGCTCCTAAGGGAGAGCACAGTCCCTGGTCCCTGGCTGGAGTGGAGGGGAACCAAGTGAGGGGGAACCATGTAGTGGGTGTGGGTGGAGGAAGCACATTAAGGGAGCGCATGAAAGAAGCTGTATAAAAAGGGGAGCCATCTTAGAGAGAGTGTTCAGTCAGAGGAGGAGAAGTGAAAGGAGCAGAGGCTCTGCAGGAGCTCTGCTCCGGAGGCGGGCCTAGCCCGAGAGGCCCGGGACTGAGAGAGAGGAGAGGGAGCAGGAGAAAGGCTCCAGGAACAGAAGGGATCCCAGGGTTGCGGGAAGTGCTGGAGGCTACCCATATGCCCGGATCTGCCAGGCGGTGGAGGGATCGAGCCGCAGAGGGGACTGGCCCCTAAACTAGTGGAGAACTACAAGGCTCAGCTAGGAACCGGAGGCTGCTGTACTTGTAAGGTGCAGTGGCCACATCCGCAATTATATCGCTGAAAAGGTGGCCACAGAGGGTCCAGGGGACTGCAGGTCACCCGACAAGACCCGAGGCTACTGGATTGGGACACTGATTGCGAGGCGCAGGGCAGGAGGGCGAGAGCCAGCACAGGAAGACGACTGAGGAAGGCACATAGAAAGGGGTCCTGTCAGGCACTCTTGCATTACCTGAGCGATTGCTGAACCCCTGCCTGGTGAATGCAGCACGATGTGGGAGGTTGTAGTCCGGAACCTGTAACCTGAGGAACTTATCAACTGTGAGTAAACTCGAAAGACTGCACCCCACTGTCTCTGTGATTATTATCTGCGCCATCACCCCTGCATTACAACACCCAGCACAACCTATACCATCTACACTGCCCTGGAGCTAAGCTCTACCTGTGGAGAGCCACACCAGCTTTGCTGCACTAACATCAGCTCCAGAAGACCTGCTCCGCAGCGGCGGCTCCCTTTAGCCGCATACCACAGGTGGCGTCACGAACTCTATATAAAAACTTTATTAATCCCCTGTAAATATATCCCCTTTTGATTGACCGCCCTGGGTCACGGACCAGGTCACCGCCACTGTGACATCTCCCCTAGCAACGACCGGCCCGGCACCGAGTACGCCACGTCCCAGGGGGCGCGTCATCTTTGGCGTCACGAACAGGATATGAACCCACCTGTTATCACCGGGTATTGTGCGCCTTGAGACTGTGTTCTATACTGAATGTGGCGCCCGCCCCAGAAGAACGGGCGCCATTATGTGCGAACCAAAAGACAACAAGAGACCGCCTCCCATCGTGGGCCGGGTTCCATAATGGCGCCAAAAGCGGGGCCCGCCCCAAGCAGCAGTGGCCATGTATATAGATGCGTCCATCAAAGTGGGGGGACCGCCCCTAGGAGTGACCGACATCAAGCTGCCATGGAACCACCCCCGAAAGGGGAGAGGAGGAGGAGAGAAACAGTGGAGACAGGGTGTGGTCTCCAGCAGATCAGCCAGACCGCACCCGGAAGCCGGCATGGACGGAGGTCAGGACCGAGCTCCCGCCCATGGCCTGCAGCAGCCCGAGACACCCCTCACCCTGGAGAGGGTAATCTCTAAACTGTCCCGGGAAGATACCGAGTTCCTCCAAGCTGAGGTGCACGAGCTGAGCCGTAGAGTTGAGGAGGCCCAGCAGGCAGCAGTCGCGAGATGGAAGCAGGAGTTGCTAAAGAAGATTGCTGCTCGGCAGCAGAGAGCGTTGTGTGACACCAGCAGCGTTCCAGCCCCGGCGGAGTCTGATGAGCGCTAGGAGGCAGAGTGCAGCACAGGAGCGGCCGCGGGAGCAGGTAAGAGGAGTCTCCCTGTCATAGAATCATAGAATCATAGAATGGTAGAGTTGGAGGCGACCTCCTGGGTCATCTGGTCCAACCCCCTGCTCAAAGCAGGATTCACTAAATCATCTCAGACAGATGTCTGTCCAGCCTCTGTTTGAAGACGTCCATTGAAGGGGAACTTACCACCTCTCGTGGCAGCCTGTTCCACTCATTAATCACCCTAACTGTCAAAAAGTTTTTTCTAATATCTAATCTGTGTCTCCTCCCATTTAGTTTCATCCCATTGCTTCTAGTCTTTCCTTGTGCAAATGAGAATAAAGATGATCCTTCTACAATGTAACAGCCCTTGACATATTTGTAGACAGCTATTAAGTCTCCTCTCAGTCTTCTTTTTTGCAAGCTAAACATTCCCAAATCCTGCAACCGTTCCTCATAGGACATGGTTTGCAGACCAGTCACCATTCTGGTCGCTCTTCTCTGAACTTGCTCCAGTTTGTCTATGTCTTTTTTAAAATGTGGTGCCCAAAACTGTACACAGTATTCCAGATGAGGTCTGACCAAAGAGGAGTAAAGACCGATAATGACTTCACGTGATCTAGACTGTATGCTTCTGTTAATACATCCCAGAATTGTATTTGCCTTTTTTGCTGCTGCATCACACTGTTGACTCATGTTCAGTCTATGATCTATTAGTATACCTAAGTCTTTTTCACATGTACTGTTGCTTAGCTCTATTCCTCCCATTCTGTATATGCTTTTTTCATTTTTATTGCCCAGATGTAGTGCTTTGCATTTTTCCCTGTTAAAAACCATTCTGTTGGTTGCAGCCCACTGCTCCAGTTTATTTAGGTCTTTTTGAATCCTCTCTCTCTCTTCTCTAGTATTAGCTATCCCTCCTAGCTTTGTGTCATCAGCAAATTTAATCAGTTTACCCTCAATTCCTTCATCTAAATCATTGATAAAGATGTTGAACAATACAGGTCCCAGGACGGAGCCCTGTGGTACCCCACTTGAGACATTCATCCAGCTGGATGTGAAGCCATTTACAACCACCCTTTGAGTCCGATCACTAAGCCAGTTATGAATCCACCTAACAGTTGCCTGGTCCATTGCATACTTGGTCATTTTTTCAATAAGGATGGTGTGAGATACTTTGTCAAATGCTTTGCTGAAGTCAAGATATACTATATCTACAGCATTTCCCTGATCCACCCAGTCAGTGATTCTGTCATAGAAGGAAATTAAGTTAGTCTGACATGACTTGTTAGTTACAAACCCATGCTGACTCTGGTTAATCACTTCATTCTTATCCATGTACTTACATACATGTTGTTTAATAATTTGTTCAAAGATCTTTCCTGGTATAGAAGTCAGACTCACCGGCCTATAGTTCCCTGGGTCCACCTTCTTCCCCTTTTTGAAGATTGGAACAACATTTGCTCTTCTCCAGTCTTCTGGGACTTCTCCTGTTCTCCAAGAATTTTCAAAGATTATGGAGAGTGGTTCTAAAATTTCTTCTACGATCTCCTTCAGTACTCTGGGGTGTAATTCATCTGGACCTGGAGACTTGAACTCATTTATGTTAGCTAAATATTCCCTCACAATCTTTCTGTTTACAGATAACTTGGATTCCTCTATTCCTTTAAAAGGACAGTGAAGATCAGTTGATGTTACATTTTTTTTCTGAGAGAAAACAGATGCAAAATAGGAATTAAAAAGTTTGGCCTTCTCAACATCCTCTCTTACCATTTCTCCATTTTCATCCTGTAAAAATCCTATAGCATCTTTGACTTTTCTTTTACTTTTGACATACCCCCAAAATCCTTTTTTATTGCTTTTGACATCTCTTGCAAGCCTTAATTCATTGTCAGCTTTAGCTATCCTGATACGTTCCCTGCAGGATCTGCAGACTGCATTATAATCTTCTTTAGATATGCCTCCCTCTTTCCATTTAATAAACATTTCTTTCTTTTTAGCATGTGTTTAAGTTCTGTGTTCATCCATCCTGGTTTCCTTAAATGCTTTCCATTCTTCCTACTTTTCGGGATTGTTAACGATTGTGCTTTGAGAATCTCATTTTTAAAAATTTCCCATCCTTCCTGGACATCATTGTCCTTAAGGACATCCAGCCATTGGATCCCTCCTATTCTCTTTCTGAGTCTCTTAAAATCTGCCTTTCTAAAATCTAACCTTGAAGTTTGAGTCTTCACATGTCTTCCTCCTCTAGTTATCCAAAATTCTATAATAGCATGATCGCTGCCTCCTAGGGTCCCAGCCACCTTTACCTCCTCAACCATTTCCTCCCTGTTTATAAGGATTAGATCCAAAGTAGCAGATCCCCTTGTTTTCTCCCCTACCTTTTGGAAGATAAAGTTGTCAGCAAGAGAGGATAAGAATTTGCTTGACCTGTTAGTTTTACTTGAGAGAGATTGCCAACAAATGTCTGGATAGTTGAAATCTCCCATGACCACTACGTCATATTTTTTGGAGAACTTGGTCATTTGATACATAACGAGTTCATCCATTACTTCAGCTTGCCCAGGTGGCCTGTAGTAAATGCCTACAATGGTGTCCTTTCCGTTGTTCTCTCCTTGTATTCTTACCCAAACAGTTTCCACAGAACTCCCAGTCTCTGAAGCTTCAATCTCTGTGCAGATATACGCTTTTCTAACATACAATGCGACACCTCCTCCTCGTTTATCAAGTCTGTTTCTTGCAAATAAGTTGTATCCTTTTAGCCTTTTATTCCAATCATGTGTATCGTCCCACCAAGTTTCAGTGATTCCAATGACATCATATTTCTTTTCCTGCATTAGTAGTTCCAATTCTCCTTGTTTGTTGCCCATGCTTTGTGCATTTGTATAAAAACATTTTAGTTTGTGATTGGTTTCTCTTCCTCCCATATTTTTATTATTTAAATTGTTTTGCCTTTGTTCTTCCTTTCCACTTCCAGTAGCAGAGATCTCAATAGTATTTGTCAGCTGTATGGCTTTTTCTGGCCTTTTGCTTCCCTTCCCACATTGTTCTAGTTTAAAGCTCTCCTGATGAGTGTAGCAAGGCGACTTCCAAATACATGTTTTCCAGTCTTCGTAAGGTGCACTCCATCTCTAGCAAGTAGTCCATCGTATAGGTAATTCATTCCGTGATCCAGAAATCCAAATCCTTGTTGACAGCACCCTCGACGTAGCCAGTTGTTCACCTGTAGAATCTTATTCCACCTCATTGTTCCATGGCCATCCACTGGGAGGATGGATGAGAAGACCACCTGCGCTCCCAATTCTTTCACTTTCTTGCCTAAGTCTTCAAAGTCACTGCAGATGGTTACCAGGTCCTTTCTTGCGGTGTCATTTGTCCCCACATGTATTAGCAGGAATGGGTAGTGATCTGTAGGTCTGAAGAGTCTTGATATCCTGTCAGACACATCTTTAATTTTTGCTCCTGGAAGACAGCACATTTCTCTTGAGGTTATGTCTGGTCTGCAGATAGCGGCCTCTGTTCCTCTTAACAGAGAATCCCCCATGACCACCACTCTCCGTTTTTTCTTCACAACATTCTTCTTTCTCCATCCAGGAGGATTCTGAGGGCTTACAAGGTTATTCATTGCTGGCAAAGTCTTATTTTGCTGTATTTCTTCATGGTTCTCCTGCGTGAGAGCCTGGTACTGGTTCCTGAGCAGTATGGGTGCTGACTGCCTCTCGATCCTCCTGCTTCTGTGGGTCACATGCTTCCATTCCTCTGTTTCGTCAGGTGCAGTTCGAATTTCTTCTCTTTCTGAATCATGAAGAGATAATTCTGCTCTGTCTAAGAACTCTTCACCTTCCTTAATGATTTTCAAGGTAGTTAACCTCTCTTCTAGATTTCGCAACTTTTCCTCCAACAGGGACACAAGCTTGCATTTCTGGCATGTGAAGTTTGGCTTTTCCACTGGCAAGTCTGTGAACATGTAGCAGGATATGCAGCTCACCAAATGGCTCCTGGACTCTTCCATGTTCTTACTGTTAATGTTCTGGAAACAATGAAAAAAGCTTAAAAAAAAAGCTTCAAAATGCGCGCGCCTGCAGGCGCGCGGTTTACCGATGTCCTCTTTTCAGCTCCAACAGCCATAATCCTGTGTTCTTTGAGCTCGCGGAGACTCTTCACTTACCCCAAAATGCAGTGGGAATATGCAAATTATCTCCTCAGGACTCCTCCCCTGGTTTACCGATGTCCTCTTTTCAGCTCCAACAGCCAAAATCCAGTGTTCTTTGAGCTCGCGGAGACTCTTCACTTACCCCAAAATGCAGTGGGAATATGCAAATTATCTCCTCAGGACTCCTCCCCTGGACTCCGCCCTGTCCCGGGCGCTGAAAGCGCTGACCTGCTCCTGGGCCTCCTTCAGAATTCTCCGTCCCCGGGCGCGTCCGCCCTAGAGCAGCTCCTGGGCCCAGAACTTGCAACTCCGGACGCCCATGCCGCGGACCTACTGCTCAGTCCCCTTCCAGAGCCACCTGCCCCTGTGCCCGAGTGGGTGTACGGGCGTACCACCTACGACTGGTCCGACGGAGTCGATGACCAGCAGGGACCCCCTCTAGTACCTACACCAGCACCCCCGGTTGCCTGCCAAAGAGGAGAAGAATATCGGTGGGACAACCGGGAGGGGAACCTCATGGGGTTCCCGCGGGAGACCCAGGCACAAGCCCTCAGTAGGGAGGAATACTGCCGGCAAGAACTCCTGCAGCTAGAAAGGGAGTGGCACACCCGGCGGGTGCGCTGGGAGCAGATGGAGGCCTGGAATATGGCAGCCAAAGCTCAAGCCCGCAAGGCAGAATCGGTTACGCCCAGTCCCTGTGTGGAGGGGCTTATAGTCAAATTTGACCTGAAGGCCGGATGGGGCTTCATAAGAGATCCACAGATAGCCCAGGATATATTTGTGAATCGGCGGGATGTCGAGTCCCATCTTGAGCAAGGATATCCCGACAGGAACCTCTACCCCGGTGATTGTGTCACTTTCACCCGACACAAGGGGGAGCGCGGGTGGTACGCCCTCCAGGTGTACAGAGTGGTCGAGGAGGAAGAGAACCTGCCCCTGCAGTCTAAGGCTGATGGCCCGGCTGGGTCAGTGGGCAAAAATGAGGTGTTTCCCTGGCGGGGACACCACTACTAAAGCATAGTAGAGGAACTGAACTGTAAATAGTTACCTGGAAAGGTACAGGAAGTTTCGTTCATTTAGTTACCCGGTAAGGGTATAGAGACATTAAGGTAGAGGACGGTGATCTCCCTGAAAACTTTCCACTGTAAATAATTGCACTTCTTAAGGTGCCCCTTATTGGTTTTATGTAACAACGAATGACCTCAGAACAAAAACCCGTTTGGCGTGGCCGAAGACGTGGTCCAACGACCGGATCACCTATGCCCTGCAGCCACGCCCAGGGCCTACGTTGAGGGTTTTCGGACAGGTCCCTCATGCTCATGTTTTCTAGTTTGCACCTTGATAAAGAAAATGGACACCCGGTTGCAGATCGCGCTGTAACCTGTTGACAAAAGTTTTACATAAAAAATATTTTATATGGAAAATGTTTCATATGTGAAGAAAAATGTTATTTAAAAAGTCTTATAATGTTTTGACAAAGAAACCAGTAACGGTCAAGTAATGTGCCTCCCATAAAGGGAAGAAAAAGTTTTGCTGATTAATCTTATATGTGAATGCATTCTAAAATTTTTGTAACTCTGTAACATACCCTGTTTTTACTCTGTTCCAGCCCGCGGACGTGCTGTGTCTTACCAAGGGAGTATGTGGCGCCCCTGCGGGTTCAGTTGCCACAGAGGTACTGCATCTCACCCAGAGGTGTGGTATCCCACTCTCAGGTAAGGATAGAGTGCTGCCCGGGACCCTAACACCTGCATCCAACACATCCACTTCAGTAGGTCAGGGCGAGATTGCTCCTAAGGGAGAGCACAGTCTCTGGTCCCTGGCTGGAGTGGAGGAGAACCAAGTGAGGGGGAACCATGTAGTGGGTGTGGGTGGAGGAAGCACATTAGGGGAGCGCATGAAAGAAGCTGTATAAAAAGGGGAGCCATCTTAGAGAGAGTGTTCAGTCAGAGGAGGAGAAGTGAAAGGAGCAGAGGCTCTGCAGGAGCTCTGCTCGGGAGGCAGGCCTAGTGAGAGGCCCGGGACTGAGAGAGAGGAGAGGGAGCAGGAGAAAGGCTCCAGGAACAGAAGGGATCCTAGGGGTACTGGCAGTGCTGGAGGCCACCCGTACGCCCGAATCTGCCAGGCGGTGGAGGGATCGAGCCGCAGAGGGGACCGGCCCCTAAACTAGTGGAGAACTACAAGGCTCAGCTAGGAACCGGAGGCTGCTGTACTTGTAAGGTGCAGTGGCCACATCCGCAATTATATCGCTGAAAAGGTGGCCACAGAGGGTCCAGGGGACTGCCGGTCGTCCGACAAACCCGAGGCTACTGGATTGGGACACTGATTGTGAGGCGCAGGGCAGGAGGGCTAGAGCTAGCGCAGGAAGACGACTGAGGAAGGCACATAGAAAGGGGTCCTGTCAGGCACTCTTGCATTACCTGAGAGATTGCTGAACCCCTACCTGGTGAACGCAGCACGACGTGGGAGGTTGTAGTCCGGAACCTGTAACCTGAGGAACTTATCAACTGTGAGTAAACTCGGAAGACTGCACCCCACTGTCTCTGTGATTATTATCTGCGCCATCACCCCCTGCACTACAAAGTCCAGCATCACCTATAACATCTACACTGCCCTGGAGCTAAGCTCTACCTGTGGAGAGACACACCAGCTTTGCTGCACTAACATCAGCTCCAGAGGACCTGCTCCGCAGCGGTGGCTCCCTTTAGCCGCATACCACAGGTGGCGTCACGAACTTTGTACATAAAAACTATAAAATCCCCTTTTTACTGACTGCCCTGGGTCACGGACCGGGTCAACGCCACTGTGACATCTCCCCTAGCAACGACCGGCCCGGCACCGGGTACCCCACGGCCCAGGGGGCGCGTCAAGTACACACCCATCCTCCCCTTTCTGTGTCTGCCCCAATCCCCCACTCACCATACTGTATCCGCACCCACCCCTGTCCCCACACAAAATCTCCCACCAGCCACACACAATAAATCTCCCCACACTAAATCTTCCTCCAGTCACAGTGACTCCCTGGCGCCTGCGCGTTAGAACACTGCAGAGAACAACGGGGCCGGGAGGAAAAGAAGCTCCTGATGCTCTGCGCATGGGAGGGGGGAATATGCATAATAAGATGATAGGTGGGGATTTCTTGGCATCCGGGGGACGCTAAGCATGTGAGAACAATTTTTATAAAACTCCATTTCACTGCAATCAGACCTCTACTATGGGCCATACAGGTAAGTATAGATTTACTTTTCTATAACCTGTATGCCCATAGTAGAGGTCTGATATCGCCCAGGGGGTGACACATTCCGTTTAAGGCACCTTGATCTTGCTGACAAGTTCCATATAACTATGTTAAAGATATTATGTGAGATTACATGGCCACTCCTTCGAAAGCGATAGACCTCATCTGTCTTTGTGTCACCGCTAATCTCTGTATAAGGCCACGTTCACACGTTCAGTATTTGGTCAGTATTTTACATCAGTATTTGTCAGCCAAAACCAGGAGTGGGTGAAAAATGCAGAAGTGGTGACGTGTTTCTATTATACTTTTCCTCTTGATTTTGGTTTACAAATACTGATGTAAAATATTGACCAAATACTGAATCAATGAGCGTGGCCTAATAGACATTTTCATAAGAATGTGATTCCTTACTAACATTATTTCCAGATTTGTCGATGGAAAATTTCAATAATTATAATGATTCTTATGGTTCTTATCTCACATGTGGTATGCTAGAACGACCACCAGATGTCGCTGTTATACCAGTCTGTGATCCTCACTGTTATCAGCCTGTGCTGGGCTGTGGGCCGCAGGAGGTTTATGGTAATGATTAGAGAATTAGGGGAAGGTTGGCAGCAGAAAATGCCTAACAATGCAATTTTGCTATTTTTGCTTATTTATGAAGCAGTGGTTGCATAAAATGTTGGCGAGTATGGACCACACAAATCACAAATGGCAGAAATCACTGTTGTCATATGCAGCACTGGCATTTTAGCTTTTGCATAGATATAAGCAGGCGGAGTCTTCCCAGTTCCTTTGGTGTAAAACTGCAAATCAGCTCTTTATGATAAAACACCATGGATTGGTCTCAGACATTGAGGTCATAGAGTAAGTGTAGGGCAATGTGAGGGGGAATTCATGCCCTAAAAGGGTATTTCCATCTCAGACATTTATGGCATATCCATGTGTGTTCCCTCTTGAGAACAGGACCCCGTCTTGTTGGCTCGTGAAAGGAGGTGACAACACATATATGGCTTTAACACTTCTATGGGAGATCCAAAAACAAACAGGCACAATGTCCAAGATGGCATTTAAAGGGTAACTCTACATGAAGTACATCTGTGCGCTCATCATACAGCCTGACGACACAGTGTTCACCCATCAAGGCCCTTTTTTATAGAGCAAAGTGGTCTTTTTTATTTAGGAAACTTTTATAGGTCCTAACTCATTAATGTCATTAATTGCAGGGGCGTAGCTTGCGGGGGCATATGCCTTGGTGCCTCAGCAATTCACTGTACCTTTCCAGGGTATTTAGAAGCCAAAAGAGGCAATAACTTAAATCTTTGCTCCGGGTGAAGGAAACTGTATCTATGTATCTATAAATGACCTGTCTATATGATGTGGGAACATTAATTTTAATGGGATTCCCTTGAAGGGTCTTCATTTTTGCCATTCCTATTGAGATGTAGCAGAGCTGAATTTGTCATTTGTAATTTACTTCCATTGCCATCAAAAGTTATAAACGTGACATGGAAAACTGCATGAAATATCCGAAAATAAACTTTTCTGAGTGCTAGGATGGAGAATGCAGGACCTGTGCACCTTACTTAGCTGTATGAGGAGCCTGTGGCAGTAGCGTAATTTGAATTTAATGGACCCCAATCAAAATATTCACCAGGGCCCCCAACTATTGGGTCATTAATAGTATTTGTCATCTCGTATGGGTCAAAGGGACCTAGGCTTCAGGGCTCAGGTGTGACTGCAACCCTTGCACCCCCTATACTTGTGCCATATTGTGGATGCCTAAGCTACTACAATGCCCTGCACATGGGGTAAGTGACATAGCGAATCAGAAGAACTATACTACATGTCTAATTGAAGGTATTTGCTAATATGATTATTATTTCACCTACTACATATTGGGATAGGATCTCGGAGATGGGAATACCTCTTTAACTCAGTGTCTGCTCAGCAATTTTCAGAGCGCTCATAAGAATATAGAGAGCGGCACATATACGGCCGCCTTTTCTCTGACAGCGGCATGTAACCGAGGCCCGGACTTGAGATCGATGCGGGGTCTAGCTGTGGGATCCACATTTATCATTAATGCCATAAATGCAGAAGATGGGAATAGCCCTTCATTGCTGGGTTCAGATGCCACATAAGTGCCAGCTAGACATGTTTAAAGGGGTCTTCTCATCTTACAAAATAAAGAACTGGCATATTACTAGGGACTGACCTCTAGGATCCCACTGATCCTGAGATGGAAGGGGCAGCAGCCCTAACGTACTGCTGTACGTCTACCCTGCACAGCTCTGCTCTGGGCCAGTGAAGGGGACGCAGCACTAAATAAAAACTGGGTCTCTTTTATTCTCAGAATCAATGGGGGTCCCTCAGGTTGGGGCCCTACAGCTCATACAGTGATGGCATTTCCTAGCCATATTGCTTAAGGCATTAATGGGGATATGGGGACCAAATAACAGTCCATAAGTAGCATACATCTTAATGTAGCACTCTGCAGAATTAGGGCAAATGTGATTGGTTATATCAAGCACTTAAAGCAAAAATGTCATCAGATTTCACAATACAAACTGCATACATTATTAAATAGATATCTTGGACCTGATGAGGCTGATGTACTCACTTTGAGAATACATGTAAAATGGCTGTATCAGTAACTCTTTGTGAAATTTTTCCTAATATCCCTGATATTAAAATAGGCATTTTATGAGTCCAGGTCTAGCTGGATTCATAAAATGCTCATTTTAGTATCAGGATTATATATCTGACATGAATTTTAAAAGCAAGTACATTAGCGTTATTAAGTCTAAGAGATCCATTTAATAATGTATGCAGTTTGCATTGTATAATCTGGTGACAGATCCACTTTAACTGTAAGAATTTTGAAAAATTGTGTGGTTTTTTTCTACTTTTCATAGGTAATGCCTGTAAATTAAAATAGATGGTTCCATTTTGAAGCTATAAGAAAGGGCAATTTGTCCTCCAAAAATAAAGGAAACCATAAAATATTGATAAACTAGTAAAAAAAACATAATTTATCTTTAGAATGGATTAAGTGGAAACACATTATTGAGCTTTGGATCAGAAAGAGTTAAATGATGTTGCCTAAAATGAAATGTAATGTGATATAACTTCCAGCAGGTGGCAGTGGTGCACAGTGTTTCATCTGGAGGCTTTTACCTGTAGTCAATATTTTACATTCTTCTGCACTATTTATTTGCAGCAGCTAGAATTGAGCTTTTATAAAAGTAGGACATGCATGTGACCTGGAGCTTACGTGGGTTATAAAAAAAAATCACTCAATCTTCCATTTCCAGCTATTAAATCTGAAGAATGGATTTCTTCAGCCCTGTTGCCACTTATCCTTTATATCTAGTCGAAACGTGCAGTTATGAAATTGTGAATCAGGAGATGGACACAGGTGCTATGCTATTAAGTGTTAGTCCAGGATGCCTCCTCTACTATGAGCAATGGGAAGATGAGACCAACAAGGGAAAGGAATAGTTAGGCATAAACCACCAAATAGGTATTGGGCCATATTGGGGGAGATTTATCAAGCTAAAGGTGCAAAAGATAAAGCTAAAAGTGCCAAAGATAAAGCTAAAGGAGCCAAAGGTAAAGCTAAAGGTGCCAAAGGTAAAGCTAAAGGTGCCAAAGTTAAAGCTAAAGGAGCCAAAGTTAAAGCTAAAGGAGCCAAAGGTAAAGCTAAAGGAGCCAAAGGTAAAGCTAAATGTGCCAAAGATAAAGCTAAAGTTGCCAAAGGTAAAGCTAAAGTTGCCAAAGGTAAAGCTAAAGGAGCCAAAGGTAAAGCTAAAGGTGCCAAAGATAAAGCTAAAGGAGCCAAAGGTAAAGCTAAAGGAGCCAAAGGTAAAGCTAAATGTGCCAAAGGTAAAGCTAAAGGTGCCAAATGTAAAGCTAAAGGTGCCAAAGTTAAAGCTAAAGGAGCCAAAGGTAAAGCTAAAGGTGCCAAAGGTAAAGCTAAAGGAGCCAAAGGTAAAGCTAAAGGTGCCAAAGGTAAAGCTAAAGGAGCCAAAGGTAAAGCTAAAGGAGCCAAAGGTAAAGCTAATGGAGCCAAATGTAAAGCTAAAGTTGCCAAAGGTAAAGCTAAAGGAGCCAAAGGTAAAGCTAAAGGAGCCAAAGGTAAAGCTAAATGTGCCAAAGGTAAAGCTAAAGGTGCCAAATGTAAAGCTAAAGGTGCCAAAGTTAAAGCTAAAGGAGCCAAAGATAAAGCTAAAGGAGCCAAAGGTAAAGCTAAAGGTGCCAAAGGTAAAGCTAAAGGAGCCAAAGGTAAAGCTAAAGGTGCCAAAGGTAAAGCTAAAGGAGCCAAAGGTAAAGCTAAAGGAGCCAAAGGTAAAGCTAATGGAGCCAAATGTAAAGCTAAAGTTGCCAAAGGTAAAGCTAAAGGAGCCAAAGGTAAAGCTAAAGGTGCCAAAGGTAAAGCTAAAGGAGCCAAAGGTAAAGCTAAAGGTGCCAAAGATAAAGCTAAAGGTGCCAAATGTAAAGCTAAAGGGGCCAAAGTTAAAGCTAAAGGAGCCAAAGGTAAAGCTAAAGGAGCCAAAGGTAAAGCTAAATGTGCCAAAGATAAAGCTAAAGGAGCCAAATGTAAAGCTAAAGTTGCCAAAGGTAAAGCTAAAGGAGCCAAAGGTAAAGCTAAAGGTGCCAAAGGTAAAGCTAAAGGAGCCAAAGGTAAAGCTAAATGTGCCAAATGTAAAGCTAAAGGGGCCAAAGATAAAGCTAAAGGAGCCAAAGGTAAAGCTAAAGGTGCCAAAGGTAAAGCTAAAGGAGCCAAAGGTAAAGCTAAAGGTGCCAAATGTAAAGCTAAAGGAGCCAAAGGTAAAGCTAAAGGTGCCAAAGGTAAAGCTAAAGAAGCCAGAATTCCAGTGCAATTTGCACCAAAAATGTGTTTTCAATAACGTGCACCATATTATTATGTGCTCATTGTCTGACAATGGGGGCCCTTTCTCTATGAAAGGCCACAGGCCCACTATCAGTATTCGGTTAGTAATTTTTCTCAGGAGTGGGAGCCAAAACCCGGAGTGGGTGATAAATGCAGAATTGGTGACTTGTTTCTTTTATACCTTTTCTCTGATTGTTCCTCACCTGGTTTTGGCTCCCACTCCTGAGAAAAAATACTGACCGAATACTGACCAAATACTGATAGTGGGGCGTAGCCTAAGAGGCATTATTTTGCAAATGAAGTGTGGTCTAACATGTGATACTACATCGGAAAGAGAGTGATGCGGCACTATCCCCACAATTAGATACCTTATAAAAGTCTCTAAAACACTAAGTGGGGTCAAGGGGATCTCGTGGTGGTCTGCTCCATGAACAATAAACATAACATACAATACTGTGCCCCAAAAAATGCAGCAAAATTTATAGCACAATTCTGGAACAAACTTAGCAAACCAAGTAGGGCTTGTTCATACGTTGCGTTTTGGCCATGTCTTCTTCCTCGCATTTGTGATACGGAAAAAAAATCGCATTGTTTTACAGTACAAGCAAATTGAGATTCCTGAAATGCTTCTTATTTATTCCTTGCAGATTTGAATCATCAATACGTTTTTTATAATCTGCATTGTGTCAGTCCTTTCAGTTTTTTGCAGCATTTTTCACGCATTCAAATAAATAGTAAAAAAAAAGCATATAAAAATACATTGCAAAAATGCATAAAATGCACTTATTTCACGCAGTGTTTTTCCTGCCAACACTCTGGTTTCGCAGCAGAAAAATCTGCAAATACTAGAAGATCAATTGGATTTTTTAAAAGTATTTTTTTGCATTGTCTTTCTTTTTGTGCTGGCGGATCTTGTGTCAAATTCATTAAGGTGGTGATATTTGGTGGATTTGACAGAAACACCTTTTTTTTGTGGTCTTATTTAAAAAAAAAAAGTCACATGACTTTTTCAGTTAGCTTTAATATATTGAATGTTAGTCTTTAACTGTACAATGTATAGTCCATTAGGGTGCTGGAGCACAACAGCAGACAAGTTGTGTGACATTTCTAAAAGTCTCAATTGATGAATTCCCCGAAAACCTCTGGATAATGAAAACAACTCCCACATTGTGAAGCAAACCCCAAAAATGATGAGGACTGAAAAAAACCTAGAGTAAAAAAATAGCACAAAAGCCGGAAAGGATTTGGCACAAGTTTTAAAATGCTTAAAACCCAAACTTTTATGGTACATTCAGACGTTCATACAAATCTGTCTGAGATCGGACCGCCATGCACAGACGGCCGCGGGTCTCCTGACCCAAGCATGACGGGTCATACTGTATATTTCTATGGAGCTCACGCTCAGGTTAGGAGGCCCGCGGCCAGTCCGTGCATGGTGGTCCGATCTCGGACAGATTTGTACCCTTGTTCTAAAAGAAGGTGCAAAAGGGATGATAATATTCTAAAGACTCGCCACATGTATCAAACAGCATGAACCACTGTGATACATTTGACGCATTTTAAAGGCTTACTTGCACATTAGACTATTAGTTGACTGATCACACTGATATCAGGGGGATCTGCCGACAGTCTAATGTGAATGGGGTCCTCAGACTCTCCCCCAACAGATGATGAAGGATCTAGCACTCCAGATTCCCAAAAACCGGAGGAGTCTGACAGTAGATCCCTCATAAAGAACACAGGAACGATCGGCCAAGTGTCCCACTGTACGAGGAGAGATTAGTGTCGGCTGAACAACAGATCTTTAATGTGTCTGGGGGGGCTTAGGACTGTTCAGTCTAAATTTGTACTGATAAATATGTCCCATTATTTTTATCTATCACCTCCCAAAACCTTTGGTTATTTTGCACACAGGTTATAAAAGGATCTATCACTAATCCTGGCTCGCCGTGTTTGGTAAATACCTGCTTTTCCCATTAAATAACAATTTCTTTGAAGTCTGGATTGTGCAGTTCCTCAGTTATTCCTCTTGGAAATGTAGAAATAAATTGATAGTCAGTGCTGGCAGTGTCAGAGGGTGCAGGAACACAACCTATAGACATGAGGAATGAGATGAGCAATTTGATTTCTTTTACCCTAGTCCAGTCGTCTGTCTCAGTCTCCACTCCTGGACTTGACACCCTGATGCCACCCGCTGGCACCATACTGGAAGCCAGACCAGGGCAGCATGAATCTAATCTCTACAACCAAGTGTTAGTTTAGTCTGCATTTTGAGGAGGAATAACAGAAGAATACAATAAGGAGTACAATGAGGTAAAAGAAAAGATTCCCTAGAACTTTTATTCTATGCTAAGAACACACATCCGAGGAGTGAACCGAGTATGAAAAAGGGACTTTCTGTGATGTTCGTTAATTAATAAGCTGTCATGCACCTGCACTAGGAGTTACACAGGTTCGACCAAACTTAAGTCCAAAGTTCGGTTTAGGTACCAGAACTCTACCCGAACTTTTACCAGAACTTTAACCCCATATAAGTCAACTAGATGGTGGCCCGATTCAAACGCATCGGGTATTCTAGAATATGTATACGGTACACCAGGCGCAATCAGCAGAGCGGTGTTTAAATTTGGCGCCAATATCGCTGATTGGTCGCGGCCGGTGGTCGCGACCAATCAGCCAATTGTATTAGTGAGGACCGGGGAGCTGCGGGAGATGACCGGCTGCTCGCAGCAGAAGTATCCCAACCGGCGGCGCCTCTCCCCGGTCCTCCCTTCACACTTGCCGCTGATCTCTCGACGGTAGCCGCATGGAGGTCAGCGGCGCCGCTGGTCCGGGTACTTCGGCTGCATTGCCACTGACCTCTGTGCAGAGCGGTGTTTAAAGTTGGCGCCAATATCGCTGATTGGTCACGGCCTGCGGGCGCGACCAATCAGCACAGCGGTGTTTACATTTGGCGCCAATATCGCTGATTGGTCGCGGCCGGCAGCCACGACCAATCAGCACAACGGTGTTTAAATTTGGCGCCAATATAGCTGATTGGTCACTGCCGGCGGCCGCGACCAATCAGCAGAGCAGTTTTTAAACTTGGCGCCAATATAGCTGATTGGTCGCGGCCGTCGGCAGCGACCAATCAGCGTTGTATTAGTGTGGGCCCGGGAGCAGCGCTGCTTGTGCGGGTACTTCCGCTGCGAGCAGCTGGGAGATGGGCGGCTGCTAGCAGCAGAAGCATCTCGAATGGCGGCGCCGCTCTCCGGTCCTCCCTTCACACTTACCGTCGGGAGATCAGCGGTCCTAGCCGCTGATGTCCCGACGGTAGCCGCATGGAGGTCAGTGGCGCCGCCAGTCGGGGTCCTTCTGCTGCTAGCGGCCGGGAGATAAGCGGCTAGCGCCGCTCATCTCCCGGCTGCATCGCCGCTGACCTCCGTGCGGCAGATGAGCCGCTAATGGCCGCCATCTTTTTTCTGAAATCCCGCGTCGCTGATTGGCCGCGGCCGGACCAATCAGCGACGCAGGATTTCCTGGACAGAAGGACAGCAGGACAGACAGACGGGATAAGACAATTATATATATTAGATAAGGACCCGAACTCTGTCTCTTTCTCCCTTTCTCTTTGTCCGAAACTCCGAACACTAAAACAGACTTTCAGGAGAAGTCCGTGTTCTGAGTTCAGCACCTGTCCGGTACGAACCCCAATCTTTACAGTTTGGGTTCGCTCATCTCTACTTCTGTGCAAGAACATTATATTGACCCTTTGCAGTTCAATAGTTATGTCTATGATACAAGCTGCATCCTACTTTGGAGGTAGATGTGGCCCCTTATCTTTTGGGCCCATTTGCGGCTGCACAGGTTGCACCAATGATATGTCCGCCCCTGCTTTCCCCTCTCTACAATTTAATAGACTGGAGCAAACACAACACTTGTCAATCATGAAAATGGTGTTACAAAAATACACAGAGCCGAGCCCTGCCACAAGATGGCAGCACTAGTTAAAGGTACTGGATGGAGCGGAGAAATGATGCATGGGTTCTGCGGTGTTTATGTGATTGCAGTATCCCCGTATCAGCATACCGTGCCCCCAGCTCACAGTGTGAGTCATTAAACCCATTTGTAAATGACCCTACTCAGCTCGGGCGCTGGCAGCAGGAGACGTTCTGTTATTTTCCTTCCATGCTTAAAATCACGGGGAACATAATGCATCCAGTACACAACGCAAGCTAGAAACCTCTGCCCCTTCCTGCCAATTACAAGGGAATGTGTGCCAGGCCTAGCAGCCCACCGCTGTATACTGTAATCAGGCACATGGCTTGGGGCATAAACCAAGTATGTGAATTAAGCAGCACAGCTCCTGGGGACGGCACAGGGCTCCTTACAGCAGATGGCAACGAGAGATTTTTTTTTTCCTTTTAGGTATTTTTATGCATAAGGAATAATTGTCTTGTTTGTTTTATGTGCGTGAATTACAAGGCTTAATGGCCGCTTGTATTTTAGTGTGTTGTATATTTCTTCCTCATCCCTAGTTTGGAGCCTGTAAAGTTGTCAGCTTTTATATTGCTTGTTTTACGGCTGAAAGTATAAAATATGCTGACGTGCCTGCCGGCCCATCATACACCGCGAGGCTCGCTATGGAATATGACCGGGAAGCGGCTCAGACATCACTGTCAGAGTCTGCCATGGCTTGGGGTATATAGCCCCGGGTAACCAGTGCTGTCAATGACATAGTAATTTCTACCAAAGAGAAAAAGTATGATCACCCCACTCCAATGGTTACTTTCTAAGACTTTAGGCTCAGAGCCTGTTTGGACGGTACTCCCTGCGGCTCACTGTTCTTTGTGTTGCCGTATAGTGCTTACGTTGTGTGTTAAAGGGGTTGTCTTCTTCCGGTAATTAGAATAATTCCCAATGTCCTGCTGCTGGGTCCAGCCATGCTGTAGGGAAGTCAACGTTACTGCTTGTTCAGGTCGCCTACAGCAACCCCGCAGGAGAAATGGAGTATTACATGGCGCCCATTAAAGAGGACTTTTCACTGGATTTTTAATTTAAATTAAGTGCCTCCTCCATTTTGTGCTGCTTTGCTGATTCTGGATCCCCTCTGTTCCAAAGTTATGCCCCCAGTAATAATGGTGCACATTTAACCTTGAGCGTATATCTCAGAACTTCTCTATGGGTGCGGCCATGTTTTGATTGGCCAGAATGAGAGGAGAGAAAGCAAACGCCCACTGAGAAGATCT
The DNA here is from genome assembly GCF_046119375.1 of Phyllobates terribilis. Classification (NCBI taxonomy): domain Eukaryota; kingdom Metazoa; phylum Chordata; class Amphibia; order Anura; family Dendrobatidae; genus Phyllobates; species Phyllobates terribilis. The sequence goes on along the minus strand of NW_027362765.1, from coordinate 150,693,397 downwards.
GTTGGATACACCCAATTGGTTGAAGAGAAAATTGTCACTATTATTTCTGGGGTCCTATCTTTGGAATGGAGGGGTATAGAAATAAAAGAGAAACTGTTCCTGAATCAATTGAGAAGCGTGAAATGGAGGAGGTAATGAAAAAATCCAGTGAAAGATCCCCTTTAAAATAAATTGACTGGTCTTGTAATACAAGAATAGAGCGGATCCTTCGAAATAAGAGCTGCTGTTTTAACCTATGCTTGCATTACAAATTGTTGAGGGTCCTGAGTGCTGAACGCCTCTCTATAATCCCAGAACTCCATAATAAGGTACTTGAAAATAGGTCATTTGGACCAGAGGATTCATCACAATTCCTTGTGTCATAACCAGGAGTGGACACAGATAGTAGAGACCCCTGTGCAAGAACAATATAAGGGCCCATTGCAGCCCAATAGCTCATCATAATGCCCAATTCCACCTGCTTGGAAGCTGAGGTGGGCCCCTTTATACTCTGCGCCCCTGTGAGGCTGCATAGGTTGCACCAATGCCTTGTCCGCCCTGTTTTATACACTGTCCCCCCTTTTTGTGAATCTGAAGTTCTTGCTCTTACCACAAGAGGGCATCAAACACAAGGCAGATTTCAGACAAGTAACCCTCCCATAAGAAACTGAAGGATCTTTGCGGCAGACAGCTGAGCTGTAGATTTTCCGTCTTGCAGCATAAGAGGCTGTGGTGGCACCTGTTAGTAATGCAAATGCAGTCACATTTCATTCAATATTACATTTGCAAATCTTGTTCCCTGGGTTGTAATTTGCATGAGACACAACATCCAAGAGATATGATCTCTATTTACACAACTGTCAGTAGGGTGAGACACGAGCCTCATATTAACCCCAAAAACATGTATAGTGAATGTAACATAGGGCCCCCTACCAGGAAAATCTCAGGCTCAGGTCTACAAGTTATTGTTATTATATGAGTAATAGACCTCAAAGGGATCTCCGACTTCTCTCACCACCAAATAGTGAGATGAGCAGCTCCAATACATGAGACATGTGCCCGATACCTGCTGGCAATGAATGCATCCTGGCTGCCACCTATTACCTGCCGACGCGGAAACATAAGCTTGGATGGGAAGAGGGGATTAAGCCACTACCAGACACCTCTGGTGACAACATATCATCCAGAAAACCAAGGATCGAGCATATTTAAATTCAATATGCCTAATCTTTTTTCCACAAATTTGGCTGGTCTTGCTGAAATTGATAGGGTCACATGATCTTAATCCCATACACATTAGATGGCTGTCGGATGAAAGATAGTTTGGTCAAAAGCTGTTTCTGCCTCCCCAACATACAGAAACACTCATTTCCTGTGTTCTCTATGAGAAAAGTTGGTAACAGCTTATCTCAGGGAGAACAAAAGGATCGGCAGTCCGAAATTGGACATGCTGGATTCTTATATCCCCCCAACATCACCTGTCAGGGGAGAATCGGGAGGCCCCCATACCCCCATACACATCTATCTATCTATCTATCTATCTATCTATCTATCTATACAGCATCTTTGATATATTTTTCCGGTACTCCTCTTGTGCTGCACTTATTCTCATCTCCTCTAATACGCTCGCTTTTGCAGACATTTACACCTTGCTCTGCCTGCACACCATTATTACATCAGCTCTTGGACTTTTAACCCTATTATAAAGTCTTAGATTCGTAATGCCACATTCTCCAGCCTCTGCTGCTTCCATCCTCTTTGCTCCTCCGTCCACTTTAGATCTTGCACTCAAGATGTCTGGGTGTGTGATTCATCCTGGAATATCTATTTATAACCCCCCTTTTGTGCTTGTAGATCCTTGATCCATGGTTTCTATCTATTATGTCATTTTGTTATGTCACTAGCCATCATCTTTAGGGTGGAAGCCTCTGTGAGAAGCGTTCTATCTGTCTTTTTTATGTCATCTTCTTTCCCTTATACACATTAGTCAAAGGCTTTTGGCTAGAAATGCCTTTTGAAGCTTTGGGTGAAGCATTCGTATCTTAACACTAGGGGGCACTGTAGGAATCCAAGTTACAGTAAGTAAAACGTATCTCTAGATATAAAAGAAAAACTATTATAGTGCTAGACTTTGCAATATATTTTTTTTTTTCTAAATCAGTGTATTAGGGTATTTTGCTTTTTTAACCCCTGTATGGTTGAGCTGAAGTCTGTAGTGGCTGCACTTAGGGCGGTTATCCCAAAATCAAAACTTATCACCTATGCACAGGATCAGTGGTAGGTTTCTGATTGCGGGGCCAGACTGCTGGAAACTTCAGTCCTGTGTGTCATTGGCGTGCAAGTTGCACACACGCATTGCTTCTCCGTTCATTCCAATAGGGCTGACGGAGTTTAGCGCTTGGTCATCTACTCCGTCCTATAGAGAATGAATTGAGCAGCAGCGAGAATAGTTGTCATTCACACACGTGACTTAGACCCCACCGTTCTTGTGATTACAGGGAGCTCCAGAGGTCGAGTCCTCAAGTATATTGCAAAGTTTTGCACAAAGTCCAGCCTCTCATTCTTTCCTATTGACGACTACATTGGAATACCCCAATCTTCTGTAGCTTGAGTAACACAATTATTATTATTATTTATTATTATAGCGCAATTAATTCCATGGCGCTTTACATGTTTAAAAGGGGGTATACATAGGAAACAAGAAGTACAATAATTTGAACAAAAACGAGTCAGCGACTGGTACAGGAGGAGAGAGGACCCTGCCCACGAGGGCTCACAATCTACAAGGGATGGGTGAGGATACAGTAGGTGGGGGTAGAGCTGGTTGTGGAGCGGTATGGTGGAGCAAGGGTTACTGCATGTTGTAGGCTTGTCGGAAGAGGTAAGTCTTCAAGTTCTTTTTGAAGGTTTCCACGGTAGGCGAGAGTCTGATGTGTTGTGGTAGAGAGTTCCAGAGTAGGGGGGATGCACAGGAGAAATCTTGTATGCGATTGTGGGAAGAGGGGAGTAGAGTATGAGATCTTGTGAGGATCGGAGGTTGCGTGCAGGTAAGTACCGGGAAACTAGGTTACAGATGTATGGAGGAGACAGGTTGTGGATGGCTTTGTATACCATGGTTAGGGTTTTGAACTGGAGTCTCTGGGCAATGGGGAGCCAGTGAAGGGATTGACAGAGAGGCCGGGGAATAGCTGGGGGTTAGGTGGATTAGTCGGGCAGCATGCGTAGAGGTGATACTGAAAGCCGTGAGACTCTATGAGCTGTCCCAAGTTGAGGGTGTAGATGGAGAAGAGCAGGGGTCCTAGAACTGAGCCTTGGGGAACACCGACAGTTAGGGGGCGAGGTGAGGAGGTGGTGTGTGAGTGGGAGATGCTGAATGTCCGGTCTGTTAGGTATGAAGAGATCCAAGATAGGGCCAATCTGTGATGCTGAGAGATGAGAGAGTCTGTAGTATGAGGGAATGGTCCACTGTGTCAAAGGCAGGTGACAGGTCCAGAAGGAGAAGGACAGAGAAGTGTCGCTTGGATTTGGCGGTCAGTAGGTCGTTGGCGACTTTAGTCAGGGCAGTTTCAGTAGAATGGCGCAGTCGGAAGCCAGATTAGAGCCAGGCAAAGAGGGAGCAGGAGGAGAGGTGGGAGGACAGCTCAAGATGGACGTGTTGTTCCAGTAGTTTTGAGGCATTGGGGAGAAGTGATATGGGGCAATAGCTAGACAGAGAGGATGGGTCAAGGGATGGCTTTTTGAGGATGGGTGTGATCGCTGGAAAGTTTGAAGCATGAGGGGAAGACACCAGTTGCTAGTGACAGGTTTAAGAGGTGGTATGAAGACTGCGGTAAGGTTTGGGATGAGGTGGGACGGGATTGGGTCAAGTTCGCAGGTGGTGAGATGTGACTTCGAGAGTAAAGAGGAAAGTTGATCTTCTGTGATGGCGGAGAAGCTGGTTTTGGAGGAGGAGAGTTGAGTAGATATGAGGAGGGACTGGGGGATTTATGGCAAAAGCTTTGTCTGATGGTGTCAATCTTCTGCTTGAAGAATTAGACAAAGTCTTCAGCTGAGATGAGTGGAGAGGAAGGAGGTGCTGGGGGACGGAGGAGAGAATTGAAAGTACTGAATAGCTGTTTCACAATTCATATCGAGTATTATTTATCAAACTGAGCAAGACGGAGTCTTAAAGGCATGTAAAAAATAAACTTTTGCTAGAAGAGTCTCTCAACGAGGAACAAACCACAAAGTGTCTAAGTGTTCAGTTTCTCTGCAGCACCTCCACAGGAGAACTGTAGTATTACACAAAACTCATGTACAGGTCTCTGGAGAACTTAGTTTAAGGCTAACAAAACTTTATTATTTGTTAGACATCGGGATTACGACCAATTCTACCTCCGAAAAATAGATTATGCTAAACCTGTGATCACCCGAAGTTCCTGTAGTAGCGACCTGGGGATTTCCGGCTGCGAAGGTCAGAACTCTGTATAAAAATGAAAGGGTGAATGCCAGGGAATCCATTACACCAGTGTTTCCCAAACTCCAGTCCTCATGGTTCCCCACAGATCATGTTTTTAGGATTTCCTTAGTATTGTACAGGTGAGAAAACCTGTGGAAATTTCTGATGCCTTGATAATTCCATCACCTGTGCAATACTAAGGAAATCCTGAAGGCATGATATGGAGTTTGGAAAAAGCTGCCTGAGACTATGATCCTTGGTTTAGCCCAAAGCCAAACATATGGCAAGCCAGGAGGTCCACATCATATACAGTTGTGGCCAAAAGATTTGAGACACATTTTGGTTTCTACAGTTTGCTGGTAGTGATGATCGAGCATGCTTGTTGCTCGAGATTTACGAGCATGCTCGAGCAAGCACCTATTATTTTCAGCGTGCTCGGGGGGGTTAAGTTTTCGTCGCTCCATGAACATGATATGAAACTGTTTGACAGCTTTGATACATGTGAGGAATGCCTGTTTTTCCAGCTTTCCTCACATGTATTAAAGCTGTCAATCAGTCGCAAATCATGTTCATGGAGCGATGAAAACTTAACCCCCGAGCACGCTGAAGATAATAGGTGCTTGCCCAAACATGCTCTTAAATCTCGAGCAACGAGCATGCTCGATCATCACTATTTGCTGGTTCACTGTTTTCAGATCTTTTGGGATATGTGCCTACAAATGTGCATAATATTAATATAATACACAGCAATGTCAAACGACAAAATCACATCATTTTGGCCAGTCAGGGCCTTTTTTAAAGCCATAAAAAAGAGAGATATGCATATCTCTCTTTTTCTAGGCTAAATAAAGGCCCTGCTGTGCGAAATGTTGTAATTTTGTTAAGTTACCAATAGAAGGACGTCTGGTGCCTTTGTTCCTGGATTTCCCTCTATTGATACAACTTTGTGGAGGGTTGCACCAAGTGTGCACAGACAACAGAGTGGTGCATGGACTCATCTATTACAAGAATTGCTGTGCACATTCAGCCTTTCGCTACCTCTTGCAATCACTTCAGGGTCCGGAAACCGTAAGACGGTTAAAAGAAGTAACATGCTCATTCTTCAGGAGACTTCCGCTAGGAAACGGCTCGCCACTATACTCTAAAATATAGTCTAGTAAACTCGGCAGCTCCACCAGCGGAACAAAGATGTTCACATACCCGTAGTCAGATGTTTCTATGGTTACTGAAGTACAATTATAAGCATTTCATAAACTATTTAAACTATTGACAAATACATAGACTCAATATTTACAGTATTTTTCAAGACTTCTGCCCTTCACCCTGGCAGCTGAATATCAGCTTCTGGGCCAAACCCTGACTGGTGGCACCTATTCTTGTCTTGTCTAATCTGTGCTTGGAGTTTATCACAATTTCTGTGTTATTATTGGTCCACTGTTTGAGGAATGACCACGGGTTCTCAATGGGATTGAGATCTGGGATGTTTCCCGGCCCGGATTATCTTACGTAACATAATGTCAGGGAGATATTAAGAAAATATTAACAATTACTCCCAAACCTCTCATTCCCTCTCACCCCTACCTTATACAGTTCTATGAAAAAGTTTGGGCACCCTTATTAATCTTAAGCTTAATGTTTTATAAAAATTGGTGTTTTTGCAACAGCTATTTCAGTTTGATATATGTAATAACTGTTGGACACAGTAATGTTTCTGCCTTGAAATGAGGTTTATTGTACTAACAGAAAATGTGCAATCTGCATTCAAACAAAATTTGACAGGTGCATAAGTATGGGCACCTCACCAGAAAAGTGACATTAATATTTAGTAGATCCTCCTTTTGCAAAAATAACAGCCTCTAGTCGCTTCCTGTAGCTTTTAATGATTTCCTGGATCCTGGATGAAGGTATTTTTGACCATTCCTCTTTACAAAACAATTCCAGTTCAGTTAAGTTTGATGGTCGCCGAGCATGGACAGCCCTCTTCAAATGATCCCACAGATCTTCAATGATATTCAGGTCTGGGGACTGGGATGGCCATTCCAGAACATTGTAATGTTCCTCTGCATGAATGCCTGAGTTGATTTGGAGTGGTGTTTTGGATCATTGTCTTGCTGAAAGATCCATCTCCTGCGTAACTTCAACTTTGTCACTGATTCTTGAACATTATTGTCAAGAATCTGCTGATACTGAGTAGAATCCATGCGTCCCTCAACAACTTTAACAAGATTCCCGGTGCCGGCATTGGCCATACAGCCCCAAAGCATGATGGAACCTCCACCAAATTTTACTGTGGGTAGCAAGTGTTTTTCTTGGAATGCTGTGTTTTTTGCCGCCATGCATAACGCCTTTTTGTATGACCAAACAACTCAATCTTGGTTTCATCAGTCCACAGGACCTTCTTCCAAAAAGAAATTGGCTTCTCCAAATGTGCTTTTGCATACCTCAGCCGACTCTGTTTGTGGTGTGCTTGCAGAAACGGCTTCTTTCGCATCACTCTCCCATACAGCTTCTCCTTGTGCAAAGTGCGTTGTATAGTTGACCGATGCACAGTGACACCATCTGCAGCAAGTTGATGCTGCAGCTCTCTGGAGGTGGTCTGAGGATTTTCCTTGACTGATCTCACCATTCTTCTTCTCTGCCTTTCTGATGTTTTTCTTGGCCTGCCACTTCTGGCCTTAACAAGAACTGTCCCTGTGTTCTTCCATTTACTTACTATGTTCCTCACAGTGGAAACTGACAGGTTAAATCTCTGAGACAGCTTTTTGTATCCTTCCCCTGAACAACTATGTTGAATAATCTTTGTTTTCAGATCATTTGACAGTTGTTTTGAGGAGCCCATGATGCCACTCTTCAGAGGAGATTCAAACAGGAGAACAACTTCCAAGTGGCCACTTTAAGTAGCTTTTCTCATGATTGCATACACCTGGCTATGAAGTTCAAAGCTCAATGAGGTTATAAAACCAAAAAAAGTGCTTTAGTAAGTCAGTAAAAAGTAGGTAGGAGTATTTAAAACAAGAAAATGATAAGGGTGCCCATACTTATGCACCTGTCAAATTTTGTTTGAATGCAGATTGCACATTTTCTGGGGCAGAAACATTACTGTGTCCAACAGTTATTACATATATCAAACTGAAATAGCTGTTGCAAAAACACCAATTTTTATAAAACATTAAGCTTAAGATTAATAGGGGTGCCCAAACTTTTTCATATAACTGTATACCATTTGTCACAAGAGAAGAGATGACAATCTACAGTGCAAATTAACACACACGTGAGAAGGGCCTTGGAAGCAAATGCTGGCACATTAGGTGCTGCAGATCAATTTAGCCTGCGAGTGTGTTTTCCTCTGACACGGAGAGGAGGATGCAGCTTGTTAAGATCAAACGCACTCAAATAATCAGAACAATTTCCAGCCACAAGTTCCCAGGACATCTGGCACCGATCCATAAGATGGAACAGCTCAAGTTCCATAATTCTGATAATAACGGTACCTTTATTTTTAATGGCAGGGTCAGCCAAGGAACAAGATGCTTATTTTTTCTTAGCCGTAAGCCTCTCAGGGGAGCTGTAGCGCAAGACCACCAGAATAACCGATCGCAGATATGCCATTTGTGATCTCTAAATGAAGGTAAAATCATAATAGACAGTATGATTTTACTTTTGGGATAAGTTATCCCAAAAAACAGATATCTTAAATAAAAGGTGCAGGCTGGAGTCCAGCCCCTTGATGTCAGCACAGGGGGTGTGTGGACAGATCTATTAGGCATAAAAGAGTTCACGGAGGATAGATGAGCATTCTTTTCCAGGGGGGTATAGATACTATAAACTCAAATCAAATCGGTGAGCCCCTCCTCCAGCGATACTGATTCGTCCCTGCGAACTCTATAGTAAGTTTCTTCTGTAATCCTGTTTATTTTATGTAACTGTCTATTCTGTATTGTAAATGTCCATTTGTAAAATCTTGTATATTTTTCATAACACTGGCTCCCTTTTGGATTAAATATAAAATTTAATAGTTCTGTTTCTTTTGTCCTGTAATAGTTCCCTCCCCCGAAGCCATACGCTACCAGAATGCCGGCGTCCGACCAGGCCTGTATTATATTTCAAACTGGACGGTGGTGGCAGCGAATAATATTAATAATTGGGCTATCGTGAAGCTGACAGTGACCGTACAGGGTGTATACACATATTCCATGTGTTGGAATCTGGAGGTGTGACGCCATACGTTCACTGGTCGCTTGCCGATACCTACGTAGTCAGTAGTGGGGACCGTGTGCTCGTGGATCCCTGACAAAATCCTGACAGAGTGACGGCAACGGCGAGATATTGCGTGATCTCCCCGGTGTTGTCGCCGTGGAATACCTGACACATAACCTCACTGCTCAATATGGATCTCACCGAGATACCACGCTCATTTATATACAACACTGGGAAAACCTAATAGTGCGGCCGGGTCCTGAGTCCTGACGACATAGATACAATCTGGGAATGTTTGATATGTATTCTCCTGTGATCTTATATAATCACATTTCACTATATGCTTCTCATCAACAGATTGTAGCGATGAAAATACTAGGAGTTTCCCAATATGCAATGTAGTTATCATGTAGGATGGTCTTGTGTGTTCTATGATATCTGCCAAAAAGGGGGAGACCTCAGAGATTTCAGGTAGAAAAGGTTTTTCTTTTGGATCAGCAGATTTTTTGGGTGTGTTTTTGTGGCTGCCACTATTGTTAGGGCTCTGGTTCTGCCACCGTTACAGAAGAATTGTGGCTGTGACTGTTATGTGGAAAAGGTACTAACTGTTAATGGGGGCTGTAAATGTAACTTATGGGGACACTGTGACTCTTATTAATAAGGGAGCACTGTCACTGGTATGCTGAAAAGTTACTCACTGTTATAGGGGCTCTGTCATTGTTATGGGGCAAACTGACCGTCATTAATATAAGAGCACTGTGGTTGTTACTTATTGGTAATGTGACTTGCTGTTTTAGGGGGCTGTGAATGTTAGTGTTATGGGGGCATTGTGGCTGTCACTGTTACTCTGAGAAGTGACATTGTTGTAAAGGGACTGTTTCTCTTATTGTTTTGCGGGCTCTGTGGCTATTCCTATTATCTGGGCACATGGGTTAGTGCTGCTTTAAAATTTAGGTTGGGGAGATTTAACAGGATAAGGCATTTCAACGCTTGTTACATTTGTATGAAAATCACTCCACAAACAATGGATGAAATAAGCATTGAACATGTCACCAAGTTTTTAAATAAATATATTTCTAAAGGTGTTATTGACATGAAATTCTCACCAGATGTCGGTAGGATTCCATCCAATCCACACAGGCAAAAGAATGAAACCATAGATGTCCATAAATTTAAATAAATATATAATAATGAGAAATGACACGGGGAAAAAGTATTGAACACGTGGAGAAAGAGAGGTTCAAAAAGCCATGGAAAGTCATGACTCCAGCTGAAATCTATCAGTAATTAGAAAGCAATTCTGCCACTTAGTGAAAAATAATATCAGCTGGTTCAACTGAAGGCCTATAAAAATGTGTCTCATTACCAAGGTGCCACACAAGAAACATCTCATGATGGGTAAAACCAGTGAGCTGTCTCAAGACTTTCACAACCTTATTATTACAAAACATACTAATAGTATTAGTTACAGAAGAATTCCTAAACTATTGAAGGTTCAAGTGAGCACTGTTGGGGCCATAATCCGGAAGTGGAAAGAACATAATTTCACCATAAACCGGCCACAACAAAGTACTCCCTGCAAGATTTCAGACAGAGGAGTGAAAGGAATAATCAGAAGAGTTGTCCAAGAGCTAAGGACCACCTGTGGAGAGCTACAGAAAGACCTGGAATCAGCAGGTACAATTGTTTCATAGAAAACAATAAGTAACGCACTCAACCTTCATGGGCTGTATGCACGCTCACCACGCAAGACTCCATTGCTGGACAAAAAACATGTTCAAGAGCGTTTACAATTTGCTCAACAACATTTAGTCAAGTCTGTGAAATACTGGGAGAATATACACTGGTCAGATGAGACCAAAATTGAACTCTTTGGATGCCATATTACACACCATGTTTGGAGGCAAAAAGGCACTGCATATCACCCCCAAAACACCATAGCAACAGTGAAGTTTGGAGTTGGGAACACCATGTTATGGGGCTGTTTTTCAACATATGGCACTGGCAAACTTCATATCATTGAAGGAAGGATGAATGGCAAATGTACCGGGATATGCTTGATAAAAATCTGCTGCCATCTACCTAGATGATGAGGATGAAACAAGGGTGGACATTTCATCAAGGCAGTGATCCCAAACACACAGCCAGGAAAACTCAATTGGTGTCAGAAAAAGAAAATAAAGCTGCTAGAATGGCCGAGCCAATCACCTGACCGGAATCCAATCGAAAATTTATGGAAGGAACTAAAGCTCAGAGTCCATAGAAGTAGCCCACGGGACATTCAGGATTTCAAGAGTGTGGAAGAATGGGCCAAAATCACACCTGAGCAATGCATACGACTAGTTTCTCCATACAAGAGGTTTCTTGAAGCTTTCGTACAAAGTATTCAATTTCAGTAAGCGGTTTCAATACTTTTTTCCTGTGTCATTTCTCATTATTACATGTAACTTATTTTATGGATATCCATGGTTTTATTTCTTTGCCTGTGTGTATTGAATTGGGTTGTTACCGACATCTGGTGAGAATTTCATGTTAAGAGCACCTTTAGAAATATATTTACTTAGAGAATTGGTGACCTGTTCAATACTTATTCACCCTCTGTATTATCTCTTTGATGTGATTTATCAGTAGCATTGATCGTTGATCTTTAGGATATATAATAATTTATTAATAAATGTTAGCCCGGTGGGTGAGAAGCGATAGTTCTGCGCCAACACAGATATATGGAGAAAGAGAGGGCATGCTCAGCTACGGCTCCATACAATAGCTCCATTGCAGTTGTGCTGATGGATGGACTGGGATCCTACACCTTTAGACTATAAAGTGGAGCTATCCTTCATACATTTTTAATTGTTGTGTGTCCTTCTTATTTTTGGCTATAGCTTGGAAGCATGGGGTTAAAAGATCTATCACATGGTACCGTAATGATATCTTATGACAGTGTCATGTTTAATTGGCAGCATGATCAATGGTGCAGAGTCAGAGATGGATGACCTTGTGCCAGTGCGATATTTAACAGGTTATTATTCTGTCTGAAGAGTGGTTTTATTAGGGGGTAAATTATTATTAGGGAAGATCTACTGGTAAGGTTTACTAAGGAGATCAGTTACATGTCTTGATTTACTACCAGTGATTAAAGGGGTGGAAGTCAGTTAAGCTCCTCATCCCCCAGGGCTCTGCTGACCTTCCTCCTGGAACTAGAAACTGGTTGTTAGTGTTTAGTAGGGCAGGTTCAAGGAGTCACACAGACATAGGTCTTCTATGAAAGTGATGAGCAAATGAATCCAACAATTTGGTAAAAGTCCAGGTGTGCCACCCAGTGGTCCACAATTTTCTTTCTTTCTTTCTTTCTTTCCTTTCTTCCTTCCTTTTCTCTCCTTCCTTTTCTTCCTTTCCTTTCTTCCTTCCCTTTCTCTCCTTCCTTTTCTTCCTTTCTTTCCTTCCTTTCTTTCCTTCCTTCCTTTATTTCCTTCTTTTCTTTTCTCTCCTTTCTTCCTTTCCTTTCTTTCCTTAATTTTCTTCCTTTCTTTCCTCCTTTCTTTCTTTCCTTCCTTTCTTTCTTTCCTCCTTTCTTTCCTTCCTTTATTTCCTTCCTTTCTTTCCTTCCGTTCTTTCCTTCCTTTCTTTTCTCTCCTTTCTTGCTTTCCTTTCTTTCTTTCCTTCCTCCTTTCTTTCCTTCCTTTATTTCCTTCCTTTATTTCCTTCCGTTCTTTCCTTCCTTTCTTTTCTCTCCTTTCTTGCTTTCCTTCCTTTCTTTGTTTCCTTCCTTTATTTCCTTCCTTTCTTTCCTTCCTTTCTTTTCTCTCATTTCATTCTTTCCTTTCTTTCGTTCTTTCCTTCCTTTCTTTCTTTCCTTCCTTTCTTTCCTCTCCTTTCTTGCTTTCCTTCCTTTCTTTCTTTTCTTTCTTTCCTTTATTTCCTTCCATTCTTTCCTTCCGTTCTTTCCGTCCTTCCTTTCCTTTCTCTTTCTTTCCATCCTTCCTTTCCTTTCTTCCTTTCTTTCCTTACTTTCTTTCCTTCCTTCCTTTGTTTTTTCTATCCTTCCTTTCTTCCTTCCTTTCTTTCCTTCCTTTCTTTTCTCTCCTTTCTTGCTTTCCTTTCTTTCCTTCCTTCCTTTCTTTCTTTATTTCTTTCCTTTCTTTACTTCCTACCTTTCTTTCCTTCCTTTCTTTTCTCTCCTTTCTTGCTTTCCTTTCTTTCATTCCTTCCTTTCTTTCCTCCTTTCTTTCCTTCCGTTCTTTCCTTCCATTTTTTTCTCTCCTTTCTTTCTTTCCTTCCTTTCTTTTTTTCTTTCTTCCCTTCCATTCTTTCCTTCCTTTCTTTTCTTTCCTTCCTTTCCTCTTTCTTTCCTTTATTTTCTTTCTTTCCTTCTTTCCTTCCTTCCTTTCTTTCTTTCCTTCCTTTCTTTCCTTCCTTTTCTTTCTTTCTTCCTTCCTTTCTTTCCTTCCTTTCTTTCCTTCCTTTCTTTCTTTCCTTCCTTTCTTTCTTTCCTTTCTTTCTTTCCTTTCTTACTTTCTTTCCTTCCTCTCTTTCCTTCCTTTCTTTCCTTTCGTTCCTTCCGTTCTTTCCTTCCTTCCTTTTCTTTCTTTCTTTCTTTCCTTCCTTCCTTTCTCTCTTTCCTTCTTTTCTTTCTTTCTTTCCTTCCTTTCTTTCCTTCATTCCTTTCTTTCTTTCCTTTCTTTCTTTCCTTCCTCTCTTTCCTTCCTTTCTTTCCTTCCGTTCTTTCCTTCCTTTCCTTTCTTTCTTTCTTTCCTTCCTCCCTTTCTTTCCTTCCTTTCTCTCTTTCTTTCCTTCCTTTCCTTCCTTTATTCCTTTTCTTCCTTCCTTTCCTTTCTTCCAGTTCTTTCTTTCCTTCCTTTCTCTCCTTCTTTCTCTTCCTTTTCTTCCTTTCCTTTCTTTCCTTCCTTTCTCTCCTTCCTTTCTTTCCTTCTTTTCTCTCTTTCCTTCCTTCCTTTCTTTCTTTTGGGCACCTTTACTTCCACCTTGCCAGTTTATCTATTTTTCCTGCAGTATCTCTCTTTCCCTGTCTTTACTATTAAGCCATTTTTAATTGGTTTTCTTCTTGTAAAACCAGAAGCTCTAACAAAACATCCCCAGTCCTTCTGCCGGCCTCCTGCTTCTTGCTGAGCCACATGCAATTGTTGCTCTTTGACTTAAGCTTTCTGCCTCCAGGACAAACTATATGTTTCCAGCATCTTAAAGACCCATCTTGTACATGTGGCGTCTGACTAATGTCCTCTGCACCCTAGATACACTTAACCTTCACAAAGCTGACTGTCCTGCATGACCTGACATCGCCTATAAAAGTCATCGTCCACGCGCTGTAAACTCCTAAGGGCGGTAGTTACTTAAATATAAAAATAAATACAGAAAGGAGGGATATTTCTTTAATCCAACATCTGATAATGCAGAGATTTCTATAATCTTTCTCTGAATTTGGAATACAATCTCACAAAAGTGGAAGACTGAGCCTGTGATTATAAAGTGGCAGCAGCACATTATATGTTACTATTTTACTTTAGGTTGGATCCCTTCACTTATGGATAAATTATCGATGATTGTCCAATAATCCAGAATGTATGATTATCCTGCTGTACTTGTCTGGCCCCATTAAAAGATAGGTTAAAGGGATTGTACAGATTCATTAAGTCATGAATGATCAGATCTGCTTCATGTAACTCAACTTAATGTGGGGCTGACCTGCAATACTACACACAACCTGTAAACAGGTGGGGGCACTGTTTTTGGAAGAGAGCTTTTCCAATTTTCTACAACAACTTTTTATTTGTTTTAAAAAGCAAGATTTAATAAGAAAAATTACCAAAACTAGACCCAAGCATAATTAGTAAAAATATACGTAGCTATAGTGTGCACCAAATATACTCATTCCTTAAAGATTATGGCACCACACAGAAGTGCCATAATATGTATAATAATACTAGTGTGTACTTCTATTACTACTGCACTACTGGGTATTAGCAGTGAGGCTTTAAAGGGAATCAGTAGGAGCCACCCTCCTAAGTCGTCTATATGGGCATGTAGGTCATAGGAAGCTAAATAACATAATACCTTGATATCTGCAATCCGATGTTTTATTCCAGAGTAATCCACATTTTTCTTAATATGTTAAAGAGCTGTTAAGATCTATGGGCTGGACAGAGATCACCCTGAGAATCGGCCTCCAGAGCTTATTTTAAATGAAAGGAGACGGTACCAGTGTGACACATGTAATGACTGACATTCTGCTCTCCTGATGTACATGTCTCACACTGGTAACGCTCCTTTTCAATTAAGATAAGCTCTGGAGGAAGATTCTTCTTCTTGAATGTCCGGCCCATAGATCTTAACAGCTCATTTACATATTAAGAAAAATGTGAATTTCTCTGGAATAAAACATCGGATTGCAGATATCAAGGTATTATGTTATTTAGCTTCCTATGACCTACATGCCCATATAGACGGCTTAGGAGGGTGGCTCCTACTGATTCCCTTTAAAGCCTCACTGCTAATACCCAGTAGTGCAGTAGTAATAGAAGTACACACTAGTATTACACATTTCTATGATAGATTTTACATAGTCTCCTCTTCATCTCTGCAGTCCCCCGCATGATCCTTGGCATAATGTCCTGCTTCTGTCTCTATTATAGCAGAAATGTCGCCTGTAAATGACTTTGTGCAAAGCAGGAGAAAGATTTTATTGCAGGCATTTGAGTTCTGGTTAATATATGCATGATTTATCTGCGAGGGTAATGGATCCTATTGAGCAGAGGAGGCTATAAATTTTGAAGAGACCCTGTACAAGGTGGATGATGGGGGAGTCTGGATCCATTCCAGAAGAAAGTCGATACGGTGTGAAATGGAACAATAGGATAAATAGGGAAGTTTTAAATAGGGATGAAATGATAAAGGTGGAAGAGACAGAAGACTGGGAGATGGTAAGGGGAGAGCAGAGAAAGGGCAGGGATAGATAGAGCGATCATAGACTAGGAACCAAAGGTAAAATGAAGGGCAACTGTAATACGGATAATTATTTGTATAAAGCTTAACAGTATATTGCAGAATATCACAAAACCTGCTCAAATGCCAGCTCGGAGGGCACCTTCCCAATTCCCACCACTTCCTTGCAGTCATCAGTACATAATAATGTGTGATCCAATGCCATTACATGTGACTGTGGTCATTAAATATGATGTCACTGCAGTGTAAGTAGTGTCATGATTATGTGACACATCCCAACACATTACTGTGCGGTGAACAGTGACCACATAAAGTGTCAGAGACCCCTTGAAAGAGCTGATCAAAATGTGAAGTTTAAAAAGAATCTGTCAACAGGTTTTTGCTATATAATTTGAGAGCAGTGTAACATAGGTCAAGAAAGCCCGATTCTAGGGATGTATCACTTACTGGGCTGCTCAGTGTAGTTTTCATAGAATTCTTGTTTATCTAATGTAGATGTAGCAGAAATAGCTAAGTCTTCTGCTGTGTGTATAACCCCGCCCACACTCCTGATTGGCAGCTTCCTGCGTACACTGTGCAGTGTGAGCAAGCTGCCAATCAGTGGTGGGGGTGGGGTTATACAGATTAGCTGGACTAATGGTCACATGAGCTGTAGTCCTGTTGTCTTAATCTTCTGCTGATAAAACACTGTTTGCATTGAAACTACAGCACACAGCTGAGTGAGTGACACATCACTGGAATCAGGGTCTTGTGCCCTATATTATGCTACTCTCAGATTAAATAGCAAAAACCTGCTGACAGATTCCCTTTAAGGCTAGGTTCCCAAGATGACTATTTGGTGCTCTTTTTTTCCCTGCATATTTTCATGCCCAAAAAATACAGCACAGTACAGTTTCACCAAATATATGGGTTTTAAGGTGCATTTATACTAACCGATAATCCTTCATATTGTAACTTTAACGACCGAACGTTCACAATAATGGCGTAATGTGAACAGGTGACTAAACGATGTGTCCAAAAATGCTTGTTCATTGCACATGAAATCGTTTACTTGAGCAAAATAAATTCTCAAGTCATCTTTCAAAAATTGTGTAATGTAAATGGAGATTTTTCGCTCATTCATCGGTTACACTGGCAAACAGGAGAAGTGGAAATTCAAGTCCTAAATCAGTCTGACTTTCAGTGATGGATGATTGTGTTCCCCAATAATTGTTCAGTAGCAGTGGAAACAGTATATATTCATGTGATATTGCTCATCATTATTATTGCAGATGCTGCTGTTCATATAAAAACATGAAATTGATTATTGAATATTTTATTGCTATGAATACGCTATCTTTGTACAGAATCAACGGAAATGTTTGTACTATTCGTTATTTCTTTATTCAAGATAAATAGTATCACATCTGCGAATTGAATTTTGAAGATGCCTACACTCCAGATTATCTGTCTGTGTGAGCACAGTGCACGATGGCCGATGTAGCGATGCAACAATCGTTATTCAACCGTTTCGTTCACAATTCTCATCCGGAATAAACATGAGTTTGGTGATTTTCCTTATAGACTTGAATGAGATGGCGAAAATCCACCAATAAATGACACCTATGCGATTTTATTGCTACCTGCAAAATAAAAAATGCACCAAATACTCATCATGGGAAGTTAGCCTACGTGTGCTACAAATTTCAGGGAACCGTATTTTCGATCCTTATGCTGTCTCAGTCCACAATAGACTGCACAAAAACCGTACAGTAAACTACGTCCCATGACACATGAACAATTTTTCCAGAGAATGCATTTTGGGATGAATGGGGTTAAGACAAATGAGACACATGGGTGCAATACAGACTGGCTAAATAGAAAGCCACGTGGATGGAGGTACATCCGCCACATCTTGACGCAACTCCAGTGATTTTCCACACTGTGAGTTGTGTGACTTCCCCAAGATCTTCACTTGATGGAGAGCATGATACAAAATTTATACAAAACTCTTCACCGAGAATAATTAGTCTGACTTTTTTAGATCTATCAAAATTTTTTTTTTGTAAAGTTCTGGTACTTCTCAAACTCACAAAAATGTTACCAACCTAGGCCCCTGTGTGGATAAGTAAGATTTATTTATATAAATTTATACACCCATGAGCTTCTTTTAGGTACTTCAGGTTCTTCAGTTTTCTTTAGTTTAATATGAAATTGAGCCTAGCGGATTGCTGAATAAATTAAAACATTAATGTGTATCTCTCATTAATAAAGGTGCCCACACAGTAGGATTTTCTATATATTTTAACAGTTCAAATTTTCTCATCTAAACGCTATGTATTTTATTAGGATAAAAAATTTTATTAGGATTTTATTAGGATAAAAAAAGGAATGTTCCTTCAATAAAACCTTCCGCCACCTCTGAGCTGTCGTAGGGAACTGATTTGTGCAAATGTCACAAAGTGCTGAGCTGCAGAAATTAAATCTGTGACCTATTCCTCATGAAATCTGAGACATTTTCATAAATTTGTTTCAAGTCCATTCAGCGTTGTGTGAGTGAAGGGCACAGAAAGGATAGACTGTCCTTTGGCCCAGATCTCCAGAGGCAGTGAATATTTTCCAGAAGAGATTCTCAGTACAGAACTGCTGAGGTTTGGGGTGAATTATCCGCGATTAATAAGTTCAGGAGTTCATAGTTTGTTTGACATAAGTCCTATGGTCAAAGGTGATGTTCTCGGAGGACAGCAGGCCTACGGGCTTGGTGGTACATGTCTCTAAGGCCTATCATATTCTAGTAAAATAACAGAGTATACAAGAAAGGGCTGGACAATAGCAATTCAAGTCATATGTAAGTTATCAGTCCTTCCCTGAAGTCCAGTTCTATTCAATTAGTTGGAAAATCTCTTTGTAGGAGACTATTACAGGGTTGGGTATTACAACCAGATGAGAAGAATGGTTCTTGTCCACCTTTTATTTGATTTAATTCTTTTACAACCAGACTGAAATGGCTATAACATATTGTGATGTGTGGACTAAAGCCGTCGTTTTCATGAATGAACTTTTTATGTTCAAACATGAAAGTTCCTCTTGAGTACGATGGAGTCTGACTCAATACGGGAAATTGGCAGATGGGATAGGCCATTTGGTTCTCATCTGTTGTCAAAGTCTTTCTCTTTCCCTTGGCTGGGCTTTCCTTAGGTCATCTGACTTTTACATGGGAATGACCCTGTAACCCATTAAAATGGCACATTATACTCATTAGATTAGGCAGCCTTTTATACATTGCATAAAGAATGGAGATGAACATGAGACACGAGGAGTCTCCCATAGCTGGGTCAGGGCGCAGTAGTGAGGTGAAATTCCTCAAAGCTTCTGTCTTTTTTCAGTTATATTGCGAAAATTGATTTAGTTATAGACGAAAAATATCTAAAAATTATCAGATAGCCATAGAAGGCTGAGAGGTTCTGGTGCCTAAGTGACCTGATAAACCCTGCTGTCACATAACTGGGGCTGTTTTTGTACAAAATGGGGCACCAAACTACAAGCAATGTAGGGGCCCCACTTGCCATTTTTAGTCAAATGTTCTTGCAGTTATAAAATTATAATACTACTCTACAGCGCCATATACAGAACACACCACCATATAATATGTAGTATCCAAATAAGACTCCCATTAAATACCCAATAATACTTTTATACAGTTTCCAAATAATGTTGTGATTAGTGATGAGCAAACGTGCTCGCCACTGCTCGGTACTCGCCTGAGCATCACGGTGCTTGACTAGCTCGGCGAGTATTTCCTGGTTGCTTGGGCGGGAACTCGGGTCCCCTCCCTGCATGTTTGGCGCTCTTTAGAGTGCCAATGAACATGCAGGGATTGCCTGCCACGCACTGTAACGCCATAGCCATTTTGGTTGTGGGCATTACAGTGATTGGCTGGCATCATCAGGTGCATATAAGACCGGCGTCGTCATGCTCATCACAGTCTACCCTGGAATCAGGCAGAGTAGGGAGAGCTGCTGCTGCGTCAGGGAGAAATTTGCTTCTTCATAGTTAGTATAGGTATTCCACAACATATACATATCCATCTGAACTAACAGTCCTTCTGAGGACTAATCCAGCTGCATATATTCAGTGGTGATCGCAGGAGTTAGGCTGGCAGGCAGTGTATGTGGCAGACTGCAGTGCATATAGTGCAAGAGGGTCCATTGAATGTTCCTGCTGCTGCTGTTCTTACAGATATTTGTAGACATAGCCCCAGATATCAGGGGCCAGGGAATTTTTTTTTTATCTTAATTCTGGTTATTTGCTTAAAAAGCAGTCCAGAGTACACCATTTTTCTGCTCCATTTGCTCACTGCAGAATAAAGCCAGATCTTTTCCATATTTCAGCCATAAAAATCCAAAAATTTAAACTGAACGTGGAAAATATTGGCCTCCTTTTCCATTCTGTTGCAGTGTGTCGGTCAAGCTATTCACACTACGTGTCTGTGAAGGATAGTATTAGCAAATTACAGGCCTGCTACTTAAAACCGTGGTTCTCTGTCAGACATAACACCTATAAGAGTGTTCCAAAATCAGACATTTCTTCCATTTTCATTCCGTTGCAGTGTGTCGGTCAAGCTATTCACACTAGATGTCTGTGAAGGATAGTATCAGTAAATTAAGGGCCTGCTATTTAAAATTGTGGTTCTCTGTCAGACGTAACACATATAACTGTGTTCCAAAATCAACCATTTCTCGTCAACGTGGAAAATATTGTCCTCCATTAAAAATGGGCAAGGTGCGTGGCAAGGGATGGGGAAGTGGGTGTGATGGTGATGGTGCATGCAGAGGACGTGGCGTGGGCAAGCTGAAATTGTGCTCAACAAACACCCACATCTTGTCGCTCGACCTTCCTGTCCCAATTAATAGGGGACTGGAGAACACCACTATTGAAGACAGAGCAGTGTCAAAAGGTTATTGGTTGGATAGCAGATAATGCTTCCAGTCACTTAGCCACTACCACCACCCTGTCTTTCAAATGGTCAAGTCTGGACCGCATATTCCTCACCCTGATCCTCCTTCCTCCCACCATGCCGAGTGCCCAGAGACAACTGATCCCACACTTGGACACTCAGAATAGCTGTTCACTTTTCCATTTGTAGATTCAGGCCTCTCGCCCAGCCAGCTTCAAGCGAGTCAAGAGAAGAACGCGTGTAGCGATGTCCAAATATTGGAGCAGCGATGGTTACATGAAGGCGACGGTGGGAAAGTGCAATTACTGTCGCAAGAGGTGGATGATGATGATGATGAGGCACAATTGCCAGAAAGTCATGAGGAAGACCAGGGTGCGGAAGTAGAAGACGAGGTGGTGGATGATATAGTAACTGACCCAACCTGGCAGGGGGACATACAGAGCGAGGACAGCAGCACACAGGGGAAGGGAGGTGTAGCACCAGAACAGGCAGGAAGAAGCAGCGTGGTGGCTGCAGACACAAGGCGAGAAAGCGTTCCTCGTAACACCAATATGAAGGAAGTTACCAGTACAACTGTTAGGTCTTCCCGAGTCTGGTTATTTTTTAAAGACTCTGCAGATAACCCCAAAAAGGCCATTTGCACCACCTACCAGGCCAGCATCAGCAGGAGTAGCAAAACTAGCAGCCTGACCACCACCAGCATGATCAGGCACATGGCAGCAAAGCACACGACTAAGTGGGTCGAACCCCAGGGTCCAGCAACAGTGTCTGCGGGTGACACCACTGCTAGTTCCGCTGTTGTGCGTGTACGCCAATCCCCTGTCCATGGCGCATTCCAAGATGCCTCCCGCCCTGCACCTGTCTTTGAACACTCTCAACTAGCACCATCAGCAAGCACGTCCACGTCCTTGTCCCAGCGCAGTGTTCAGTCGTCCCTACCCCAGTCCTTGGACCGCAAGCGCAAATACGCAGCCAATGCCCCACAGGCCACACTACTAAATTCACACATTTCGCGAATGCTTGCGCTCAAAATGTTGCCTTTTAGGCACGTGGAGACGGAAGCTGTCAGCAACATGATGGCGGCTGTCCCTCGGTACTCGGTCCCCAGCCTCCACTATTTCTCCCAGTGTGCCGTCCCCTCATTACACTAACACGTGTCCCACAACATTAGACATGCCCCCAACAACGCAGTTACTGGGAAAGTCCACCTAACCACGGTCAGGGTGGACAAGTGCTTGTGGGCAGGGACGGTACATCTCACTGATGGCACACTGGGTTAATATACTGGAAGCTGGGACCCAGTCGGACTTTTGGGCGGAACACATCCTCCCGACGCCAAGGATTGCGGGCCCTGGGTCATTCAGTCGCAAGCTGGAAGCACTGCAGCACTGCCTCGGCCAAGCGCAACAGGCTGTGCTGAAGCTAATATGCTTAGGTGACAAACCGCACAACGCTGAAGAGTTGTGGACAGCTCTGAAAGAGCAGGCAGATCTGTGGCTGACACCGCTGACCCTACAGCCAGGCATGGTTATATGTGACAATGGCCTGAACCAGGTGGCGGCTCTGTGGCGAGGCGAGCTCACACACGTACCATTCCTGGCCCATGTGCTTAACCTCGTGGTTCAACAGTTTCTAAAAACCTACCCAGATCTTTCTGATCTGCTTGTCAAAGTACGCCTCCTGTGTGCCCATTTTAGACAGTCAGCTACAGCTTCCGCCGTCCTTGCCGTGCTTCAGCAGCGTTTGCAGCTTCCAGCTCACCGACTTATCTGCGATGTCCCCACGCGTTGGAACTCTACATTGCAGATGTTGGGAAGGATTTGTGAGCAGAAGAGGGCAGTTCTTGACTACCAGCATCAACAAGGCCGTCGGTATTCAGGTCAGTCTCCACACACAAGACCTCAAGAGTAGACATGGATGTCAGACATATGAACCATCCTCCAAAACTTTGAGGACTCCACCAAGATGGTGAGCGGCGATGACGCCATAATCACCATCCCGCTTCTCTGTCTTCTGAAACGCTCTCTGCTCACAATTAAAGAGGATGCATTGCAGGTGGAGCACGATGAGATGGAGCAAGGAACCATACAGGGTGATTTCACACAGCCTAGCCTCATCTCATCCCAATGTAGATTGGGTGACAATGAGGAAGAGGAGGAGGAGGAAGAACAGGAGCTAGTTTTCTACTCTATAGACGGTACTACCTGCACAACTATCATACCGTCTGTTCAGTGTGGATGGCCTGAGGACAGGGAGGAGGAGGAAGAGGAGGAGGATGAGGAGGAGAGCATGGTCAGTGGTCCTCTTGGTGAGGACACGGACGTCTTGCCTCTTTGCAGTCCGGCACACATGGCTGAGTTTATGTTACGCTGCCTTTCCCGTGACCCTCACGTTGTCCAAATTTTGGGTGACAATCATTATTGGTTGGTGACACTTCTAGACCCACCCTACAAGGAGAACTTTCTGTCTCTTATTCCCTTGCAGGACAGGCCTAATAAAATGGTGCAGTACGAGAAGGCCCTTGTTGCGGAATTCTTAAAAAAATTCCCATCTGAAAACGCAGGCGGCAGAAGTCACAGTTTGTTGGCAACCAAGGAGCACAGACGAGAGAGACACAAATGCAATCGAGCAGAGGCAGAGGAAGACTGTCAAAGTTCTGGGACAGTTTCAGACCCTTCCATCGCACAAGCCCTGATGCGCGGGGTACTCTCTCAAAGAGGGAAAAGTTGCGGAAGATGATTAGGGAGTACCTTGCCCACCATACCAACGTCCTCTGTGATTCCTCTGTGCCTTATAATTATTGGGTATCCCAGCAGGACACATGGCACGAGCTGTGCTCTCTACGTCTTGGAGGTCCTGGCCTGCCCTGCCGCTAGCGTTTTGTCAGAGCGGGTTTTTAGTGCCGCCGGTGGAATTATAACCAATAGGCGCATCCGCATGTCAACTGAAAATGCTGACAGGCTGACTCTTATAAAATGAACAAGGGCTGGATTGGGCCAGACTTCTCAACACCACCAAATGATAGCAGCGTAACATAAACTCAAATGCAGTGTCTTCCTGATTTTGTCTATTTGCTCTTGTCCTCCTCCTTCTCCACATCTTCATCCTCCACCACCATATCACCACCATATGTACCATATCAACATATCTACATCTCTTGCAAGGGGCATTGGAGTTCCTCCAAGTTTTGGCAGCCGTTGCTTCACTGCATAGGCAAACAGTATGGGAGACACACTTCCTAATAATGGGAACATTGTTTTCAGGAGGCCCTCAGACCTCTAAATCTCTTGCAAGGGGCATCGGAGTTCCTCCAAATTTTTGGCACCTGTTGCTTTACTGCATAGGCAAACAGTATGGGACACCCACTTCCTAATAATGGGAACATTGTTTTCAGGAGGCCCACCGACCTCTACATCTCTTGCAAGGGGCATTGGAGTTCCTCCAAATTTTTGGCAGCCGTTGCTTCACTGCATAGGCAAACAGTATGGGAGACACAATTCCTAATAATGGGAACATTGTTTTCAGGAGGCCCTCCGACCTCTACGTCTCCTGCAAGGGGAATTAGAGTTCCTCCAAATTTTTGGCAGCCATTGCTTCACTGCATAGGCAAACAGTATGGGAGACACACTTCCTAATAATGGGAACATTTTTTGCATGCAGGAGGCCCTCCGACCCCTATGTCTCCTGCAAGGGGCATTGGAGTTCCTCAAAATTTTTGGCAGCCATTGCAGTCACTGCATACGCAATGACAGTATAGGAGTCCCACTCGTTAATAATGGGAACAACCATGGCGCTCTAACAATAGCGAGGGCCAACTTCTGGCCCTTTAAGAATAGTAAGGGCCGTCTGATGGCCCTATAAAAATAGTCTTTGTGACTTTCAGAGTCCCTCAATCATAAATGAAACAGGATGTGTCTGATGATGTGTCACACACCACATGGCCAGATAAGGTAGTAAAATGTTAAAATTACATTTCCCAGTGAATGCATTTGTCTTGGTTGAAAGCAATGCAAAAGTGCAAAAACGCATCAAAAATGCTACGTCTGAACATAGCCCAAGGTGTGGAGGAGCATTTTTGTTTTTGGATATTTATTTTTCCTTATATACAAGTCATTACCCTGGAAAGGATGTTCCTTAACATATTTCCCAGGAAAATCCATTTTGGTTTCGTTTTTTGTATGTTTTATTGTGAGTTCGTAAAAGTGGCGTAAGACCTCTGACAACATTGTTGACAGCAGTGACCTGGGAGTCAGAAATGCTTAAAGGGGTCTTCCCCATGCTGTTCCCATGTCATTTGAGCACTGTTCCCATCGATTTGGGCAATTTTTAAGCCCTCTGCAGACCGCCGGGGGGAGCCGCCGGAAAAATGCTCGAGTTTCCCATAGACTTAAATTGGGCTCGTTGCTCGGACTGAGTACTCGTGCATTCCAATTTGCTGGACTCGAACAATGAGTACCCGAGCATTTTAGTGCTTGCTCATCACTAGTTGTGATATAATTCCCAAGTACTACCAGCATACACAGTTAGTTTGCTCTTGGGGTCCTCGCTGTTACAGTTTGCCAGTAAATAGAGATCCTTGACTTGTTACCTGACCACTAGGTGTAGTTTGGTCATTGTAATATAATAACTCTACAAAGAGAAAAGCAAGGTGATCCTTGTAGGAACTTTGCACTGAGGACCAGGAGCAGCAAGCCTATATCTTATGGTGCATTTACACCAGTAGATAATTGGTGAACAAGTGTTTATAGAATTGCTCTTTCCCAATTATCTGTCTGTGTAAACATGCTAGCGATTATCTGGCGAATGAACAAAATGCTTGTTCATTGGATAATCAAATCATCTTTAGCGGCAAAAAAAACCCTGTTATCGGCAGCACATCTGCCTATATAAACAAGCAATGTGCTGCCGATACAATTGTTCTGTCCCCATACATGTTATCTTCTGTAGTTCAGTCCCCATCATTATTCGTTGACATGTGCCACGTTTGGTTGGTGCTTATGGACGCCACATTACCCACATTTTGCCTCTAGCAGAATATAAAATCAATTGAGAATATTTGGCCCCATTGTTTTCTATGGACCACATAGTAATGGCATGCCTGGTCTATACAGAAAATGTACCACTGGTTCTGGAGTGCTCTGCAACTGGTTATTCTCTAATTGTTGCAAAACTAATCAAGACCTGACACTGATCAGCAGACAGTACTCTAGCAATCTGGAAAGCCACTGGTTGGAGACCTTTGCTGTATGGGTATATAAACTTAAAAAGATGTTTCTTGATAAGGTTAAATAAGGACAAATTATACATTTCCAACAAATGTTATAGGATCCAGTACAAATTACTTCAATATATAAGTGGGAAAATAAGCCCAGTGCAATTATCACGAATACTTGTTGGAATGGAGGAGGGTAAAAATAGAAATCTGCAAAAAAAATGTATTTACTTGACTTTCTTACATGCAGAGTTATTAGAAATTTCATTTCCTGCTCCCACATAGTTCTCTCAGCCTGATATCATCGGGTCACTCCATCGTGATAGTATATATGGGTCAACATCTCCCCTTATCTGTCTCTTGCTGGAAAAATGAACCCATTGTTTCCCCCGCCGGGCATGCTACAAGCTTGAGTTCACAGTCAGGGCGGTGGCGTCTGATACAACTCTCTGTCACTTTAGTGACATTTCAGCATATGACCGTGACACATAGAAATGCAGGGATACTGATTGTGAGCTCATAGGGTCAGTGCCTTCAATCTCAGTCATGCACTGCTTGACCTTCATGATCGAAAGACCTTAATACTTATGAGTCACTGGGCACTTGGATTTGTCATATGTGATAGGACTTGATGAAGGCTTCTCACTTAGCAGACCTTTTCTGACAAATCCTGACAACATGTCTCAAGATGAAATTGTGAGGGTCTGATGCTCATGGCTTAGGAGAGCAATGATTTCTTTTGTCCATCTATAATGCAAGAACATTAAAATTGCTTTTAAAAAAAGCGCTATGCTAAAATGTTTGATCTTGAATCAGGACACCTTCTGAAATGTATTGAATATGACCCAATCTGCTTTGAGGAACATAAAAAATGGAATCTATAGTAAAAATAATTTCTATCACTTACTACTCCCTTTCTCACGAAGACTACCCTTTCCATATGCCATAGGAGCATGAATGGATCTCATTAAGTGGTCGCCTATTGGGACTTCACACCATTAACCAAAAGTAAAGAGCTAGTAACAAACAAACTGGTTGCTCTTCACCTGGTGGACTTAAGGCCCTGTCACACTTAGCGACGCTGCAACGATCCCGACAACGATACGACCTGTCAGGGATCGTTGCTGCGTCGCTATGTGGTCGCTGGTGAGCTGTCAAATAGGCAGGCTCACCAACGATCAGGGGAGCAGCGACATCGTGGAAAGAATTTCCACGATGTCCTGCTCCTGGTTACGAGCCTGCTGAAGGAGGAGCAGGCTGGTAACTATGGTAAACATCGGGTTACTAGGGGCACACGCTCACCTAGTAACCCGTTGTTTATCATGGTTACCACTCTGCTACGGTGAGCGGGAGGTTACCGCTCACTTTAGCAGGCTGGTAACCATGATAAACAACGGGTTACTAGGTGCGCATGTGCCCTTAGTAACCCAATGTTTACCATAGTTATCAGCCTGATCGCTGCTCCCGCTGGTCACACACAGCGATGTGTGCTGACGAGCGGGAGAGCAACGACCAAAAAATGGTCCAGGACACTTTGCAACGATCAGCGACCTCACAGCAGGGGCCTGATCGTTGCAAAGTGTCACACATAGCGACATCGCTGGTGAGATCGCTGTTGCATCACCAAAACCGTGACACAGCAGCGATCTCGCTAGCGATCTCGCTATGTGAGACGGGGGCTTTAGTCCCTTTGTGTATTGCATGGTCACCAATTACTGTAAATGTCCGATAGAGGTAAATGATTTTGTGTGATTAGACAGCTCGTTTAATACAACATAGTGATTTGTGGACCTGGACGTTTTTGTGCTTATATTCTACAGACTGTTCTCTTAAATAGAGGAAGGGCTCGAAATGAGTTAAATTTACCAATAATTTGTGTTTCTGAAGCAGTATTAGATTTCCATTTTAGGTGAAACATAAATTCCTTAACATTGATGGGTTTGGATTAAAACCAATTTGCTTGTGGCAAAGATTTGAGATTCCTACAGTGCTAGCAGTAAATAATGCAATACTAGACGCCCTGTCATAAGTGACTAATATGCAACATTTGGGATAAATTAGATTACAAACATGGAAGTACAGATATCACCTTAAATTACAGTATTACAATGATATAGGGAAACTATTAATGTGGTATTCAAAGGTCCAGACCTCTATAGAAAGGGTTTCACGGGGCAAACTCTTTCCAGTCCCTAGCCTAAGTGCCTTTTTATTAAAGACTAATATTTACGTTACGCTCAATAAATTCTGTGGTTCAGTTCCTTCTACGGCACACATGTCAAACTCTGGCCCATGGGCCAAATCTGGCCCGCAGGGTGATTATATTTGGCCCACGACACCATAACCACCACCCCAATGTGGGGCCATTATTCTGTATGGAGGACTTTGTGGGGTCCATTATACTGTATGGAGGACTATGTAGTGCCCATTATACTGTATGGAAAGCTATGTGGGGCCATTATTTTGTATTGATGACTATGTGGGGCCCATTATCCTGTATGGAGGACTATGTGGGGCACATTATACTGTATACTGGTTGGCCCTCGACTTTGTCCAAGTTTTTCATTTGGCCCTCTGTGTGTTTTGAGTTTGACATCCCTGTTCTATGGTGATTAATACATATTGTGGTCCCTTGATGGTAGGAACCACAACTAGCATACAGCAATACACTACCCAGCTTACCCTTCAGGAGCATGTGTCCACTGGATATGTATGGATGCACCGTAATATGGAAATACCCTAATGTCCAGTTGAATCCCTAAATTATAGAGCAAAGGGATATTTGTCACATCCATGTAGCTATCCTAAAAATCACTAATTCCAATGTTAGTGGACAGGTTTACCATGGCTTTGTGTTTTATCACCCCATAGCTTCAATGATCCTTTATTAAAATACTCCCTAGGGTCTAAGAATGATAGCACTGAGGAAGGTTAGTGGAAGTGGACCTTCTACCCATGTCAGATCTTTGTAATATTAGTAATCATAGTCAGGGACATAGCTATAGAGGGCGCACTCAAACCATTGCCTTTGGAGCCAAGGAGAATCCAAAAGCTATATAAGAAGATACCTGTATTATAAATGGCACCTGGTCAGTGAGGGACTGAAGTTCCATGTAACGACACTGCAGGAGGTGAGACATGTTAATGGGTATTGGAAGATTAGGAGGGATAATCTCTGGCTGAAACTTAGTTTTTGGATTGACTGGCCTTAATTGTTAAGGCCTCCAGACATATTAGACTGTCGGCTAAAACCACCAATTCTGACATGTTCAGCTGACAGTCTAATATATTTGGGGGTTCCTGACTCCCCTGACAGATGTAAGGAAAGATAAGGATCCAGTATGTCAAATTTTGGACCTTTGATCCTTTTGCTCAGATATCATATGAGCAACCAACTTAGATGTTGACAGAGCAAGCACTCCTGTGTATGAGGCAATCAGAAAAAATAGCTACCGACATGCGACTAAACTATTATTTAATTAAAGTACAGGTATATGTGGGATTTTGGTCTTTTGTTAGACTTCAGCTACAGGAATAGTTAGCAGGAAATCTGCCAACTACGGTTGTAGCCTGGAAGGCCTTCCATTTTTTCAAGAGCCTCTTGGATGTTTCAAGAAAGATAGCAAGTGTGACAGACAGTAATAGAGCACATGGAAAGGGTCTGTCTTAATGTCCCCATACAAAATATATGTCTGTCAGCTAAAAGATACATCAACCAACTGTTCGGCCAGCAGGCATCTCTCACAGAAGCTCTCGTATGGCCAAGCTCTCCTGTGTTGTCTTTGAGAAAGCCACTGACAGATATCTATGCCAGTAGCTTATCTCTGGGAGAACAAAACAATTGGCCGTCCAAAATCAGACATGCCAAATCAACATCTTCCCCAACATTCAGTTGGCCGGCAGCCCCATATATATTTGAGTGTTGGCTGAACCCATCGATATCGGCTTGCCTTTGCTTAATGGCATCTCTGGTGGCATCCAAAGATGGTTGTAACTATGCATGTTTGTCCTTTTCCTCAAAAAACATTCAGGCATTTCAAGGGTTACTAACATACTGCAGTCAATTATGGCTAACAAAAAGCCCAGCAGCTTTCCTTCTCCCCGTCAGCACTAAATATTCACCTCCGTGGGCGGAAATCAGTCCTGGACCAGAGAGGATAACATTGGTTATAGTTCAGCTTGAATTAATTTACAGGGTTTTGGCAGAAAGGACATATTCCTATTGTGTTTCACCTGAATATAACCTCATTTTCCAGCATTCCCCCAATGCACACCTGTCAGAAGCCATCCTGTATATGAAATAATAATCTGATAAGAGGGGGAGATAGGAGAATAATTAATTTCGTCTCCATGTTTTCAATTAAGATACAGGAATTGTGAGAATGCTGCCCGGGCCCGATGTGGAACATACTTTACCGAAAGGAACTTTATCACTAAATTAACTGAACGGGATTTCTTTTCCCCGGTGTGGTGCAATGTATTAAGTTGGATCATTTCAGCTTTTTCGAAGATTCAGAACACATTTGCAGACAGATTTACTTTGCAGAGTTTATTATGCTTGGTGAGCAGATGGTTAGAACTTTGGTGAATCAATAATTAGGATGAAGTCAATGGGATTTGTTGTGTTAGGAAGACGGATTGAATGGTGGTCCATTCTACTACCCCATAATCACCCATTTTCTGAGGATTCCTTGACTTAATAATTTACATTTTCAGGAGAGTAGGTAGAGAGTGTAGGGAAGGCAAAAGTAGCAATTGTACTTGGGCCTGGGTGCCCGATGAAGTTACGCTGTTGTAGATGAACTTGTCAAATCCATGAAGACATCTCCGGAGAGGGGACATATCACCCTCACATTGCACATATGGGATTAATTATAATTTGGAAAGTGAATAAGAGCTGGCACTTCAACGTCCATTGAAGTAGGACCTCCTGCAGTGAATATGTAATTACAGTCAGGGATCTGCTGAGAACCAGGCACCATGTCTTGGATTCGTATACTCAGAGGCAGAGAAGTACATTTCCCGAGGCAGGGGCTTCCGCTGTTCAAAGAATTATTTTAATCACTCTGGAGCCACTGGTCAGTAATGAATATTGGGGTTTGCATCGATCCAATATTTATGGGAGATATATTTTCAGCGCCATGGCGACGTGATGAACATAACACATTCACTCACATCACCGTAAGGCTGGCCTAACTCCTTCAACTTAAAATCGGTAGGAGGGATGATGCTATCCAAGCCATGTTTCATCTCTATAGGAATGTAAAATCCTATTAAGAAACATGTCAACAATATCTCCTGCCTGGGACCACCAGGGGCGAAGATATCCTGAAAGTTGGGGATCTCATAATCTTCTAAAGACCTAGCACATCCCAAGACCAGCCCCCCCCTCATATGAGCTCACCAAGGGGAGGTATGTGGGAGTAACCTTGATCTAATAAAAAGCAGAATTTGGGTTTTTGGCATTTGTTATTTCTGGAGGACACAGTACTCTGTGTTCTGTTTGTTGCTCTAAGGAATTAAGCTCTGTGCCATTTCCGTGACACAGGTTTAGTAATTTCCGTTTGGTGTCCTTTTTATTTTATGTGATTATATATACCATATTGTTTTGTTCCCATTTTGTAACATCTTTGTATGTTTTTTATAACCACTGCCTAACTTTCCTGGTTAAGTATATAAAATGTAATAGCTCCGTTACTTTTGCTCTGTAAACCGCACCCCTGAAGCCATATGCTACCTGTAATGGGTGTCTAATTGGCCTGTATAAACGCTCAGTGGTGGCAGCTAGTTCCTTTTTGTTATTGTGGAGTTGGCAGTGACCGTACCAGGGTATATATATATATTCCATGCTTTGGAATCTGAGGTGTATATATCATATGCTCACTGTGAGATCCCCAATAACTGGCCTAGTAGTGGGTACTGGAAGCAGCTGCGGCCTAATCCATCACTCGTCAGTCAATTGTGGAATTGTACTGACGATTGTAGGCAGTGAAGTTCTGCATCCAGGCACAAATTTAAGCGTGGAAATGGGAGTGTAGAAAGCAGAGTGGACTGTAATAGGGGACATTTTACTATATGTACAAGAAATTTCCCATTGTGAAGAGAATTTTGGCAAATATGGTTATGTCTAATACATTGCCTGATGGAGACTTTTTGGGGAATCTGCTCCAGGTGCTGGATACAAGGATGGTGCTAACAAGCCACATTGTCTTATGGTACTTAGATAAAATATGGGGCACCAAACTTCATTTTTCTGTGAGTTTAGGAAAACTTATCTACGGCTTTAGGACCTAATGGGGTGGTACATGAAACAAGGATTTCAAAGGAACCTGTCAGCAGCATTTTGCTAAGGAAAGTACAGCAGGGCCATATTGGCACTGTCATACTGATTAAAATGATACCCCAGGTGAAGAAATCCATTTTGTAGATCTTCTTTAATCCTTGTTTGACGTTCCTTGTATTCATATCTTCATGCATTGGGGCGGGCCTGTGGACGGGACTGTGGGTAGGGTCTTCAACTTTGTTCTGTCCTCTCCGCTGTGTCTGAGTGTCTCTTCTTCATTTAAAATTTTGCGTCAGTACTGTCCTAGCCGCAGGTGGGGCTTGCGCAGATTGAGCACTTGGAAGGCTTCATGACAATGTTGACGGCAGCTGGGCATGCGTAGATTGCTCAGTGACACTGGCGCCATTTTACTGAAGCCCACCATTTGATCAATCTGCACATGCGCCACCCACGACTGGTTCAGCGCGGCGCATAATTTTAATTAAAGAAGAGACACCTAGACACAACGGAGGGGACGGAACAAAGCTGAAGACCCTACCCACAGTCCCGTCCACAGGCCTGCCCCGATGAACGAAGATATGAATACAAGGAAACCTCAAACAAAGATTAAACAAAAACTACTAAATGGATTTATTCTCCTGAGGTATCATTTTAATCAGTATGACAGAGAGAATATGGCCCTGTCTGTACTTTACTTAGTAAAATGCTGCTGACAGGTTCTTTTTAAAGCCATGGCACAATAACCCCTACCTGTATCTATTATAGGAACAGACTTGGCAAATAGGTGACCATTCTTTTTAATAGCTGGTATGTGATAATAAATTTGGCCTATAGCTAAGAAAGCAAAAAAAATGGGTAAATGTCCAGGGGTAAGAAGAGCTGTGAGACAATCCCTTTAGGAACAACAAATAGAGATGATTTGAGTAATGTTATAAGGCCTTGCGTTTGGCATCATTTAGATGCTTTGGCTGACTCTTTCGTTATTTTTCCCACTGTGACTTATCATTGGCAAGAAATCCTTTTAGGTAGGCATTTGACCCACTGGCTACCACTTAGCCTACACATCAGCTGAACTCCTGGGCTACCGGAACCCCCCTTTACACCTATAAACTCATCTCAGTAAATGTCTCCTATTACCAATCTCTTTAATGTGAAGGCCGCTCGTCCCGGCTCATCCCATCTCACTGAAGTTTTTATTGAAACCACTCACATGAAGCAGGAAATCTATCAAAGAAATTGGATCAGTTGAAAGATGCACAGTAACCTTTTGTCAGCCAGGGATGAGATTAGATGTGTCTGCTGATACAACGAGGTCTCGGGGCTTTTATCAGATTTCTTCTCCTTTACACGTCAGCTGTGGCCTTTACCCAGAAGAAAAAAATGGTTGAGGGAATGAGGTTTCATGTGAACATCTGTTGCATTGTTTGGTGCAAGGCTCAGTGTTTGTCGTGTTACACATGTTTTCTGTCTAGTGTTCCCCTCTTATTGGATATATGAGTTATCTTCTAACAGCCCCCAACAGACACGATTTTAAGGAGATCCATTTTCAAAGGAAATATATTTTTGACTTTTCTTTCTTGTCCCTCTAGCTGTGGTCGAACATAATTGTTGCATAAGCAAAGCAAAGTGTCACTGGACAGATCGGAGTTTCACAGGAGCAGCCAAGATTTTAAGTATGTCACATTGAGTAAAATGCATAACTTTAATCTATTGGTCCCAGATACAAAACCTGGACCCTCTCCCCTCAAAATTTTGCTATGATGTAAACGGGATCTTTTGGCCCCCTGGGTAACAGTGCCTCTACTGCCTATAGTGGTATTATATCACTGTACAGAATAGATTGTAAGATTACATTCAGTATTTTAGGTTATACATAATTTATAATGGTTATGAACTTTAAGGAAATAAAAGTCAACATAACACCACAAAATATATTAAGCAAATAAATGAAAAAATAAAAATAATAGCATATATTTAGGTGGTCTGTTTTAGAAATCACATACAAATGTCTTATTAGGGAATTTAGAGATAATAGTAGGAGGGTCTCAGTCTCCCAAAGATGGAAGAGATGTGTCTACAAAGAGCATCTCTCTAGAGAATCAGTTACATATGTACACACGTGGTCCAAATTGTTGGTACCCCTCGTTTAATGAAAGAAAAACCCACAATGGTCTCAGAAATAACTTGAATCTGACAAAAATAATAATAAATTAAAAATCTGATCTGAAAATTGATGACAAATCAAAGAGACAGATAATACAAATGGTAACAAAAAAGCCCAGGATAACTTCTAAAGAGATTAAAGGTGAACTTCAAGCTCAAGGAACATCAGTGTCAGATCGCACCATCCGTCGTTGTTTGATCCAAAGTGGACTTCATGGGAGACGACCAAGGAGAAGACCATTGTTGAAAAAAAATCATAAAAAAGCCAGACTGGAATTTGCCAAACTACATGTTGACAAGCCACAAAGCTTCTGGGAGAATGTCCTATGGACAGATGAGACAAAAATGTAAGTTTTTGGCAAGGCACATCAGCTCTTTGTTCACAGATGGAAAAATGAAGCATATCAAGAAAAGAACACTGTCCCTACTGTGAAACATGGAGGAGGCTCTGTTATGTTCTGGGGCTGCTTTGCACAGGATGTCTTGAATCTGTGCAGGGTACAATGAAATCTCAAGACTATCAAGGGATTCTAGAGAGAAATGTGCTGCCCAATGTCAGAAAGCTTTGTCTCAGTCGCAGGTCATGGGTCTTGCAACAGGATAATGACCCAAAACACACAGCTAAAATCACCTAAGAATGGCTAAGAGGAAAACATTGGACTATTCTGAAGTGGCTTTCTATGAGCCTTGACCTAAATCCTATTGAGCATCTTTGGAAAGAGCTGAAACATGCCGTCTGGAAAAGGCAACCTTCAAACACGAGACAACTGGAGCAGTTTGCTCATGAGGAGTGGGCCAAAATACCTGTCGAGAGGTGAGAAGTCTCATTGACAGTTATAGGAATCGTTTGATTGCAGTGATTGCCTCAAAAGGTTGTTCAACAAAATATTAAGTTAAGAGTACTATTATTTCTGTCCAGGCCTAGTTCATGAGTTCAATTTTTAAAAAAAATTCTGTGGAAGCAGGGTTGAAAAGCAATGTCTGACTTTCATTTGTTCATTTCCATGGATTTTGAAATTTATTATTACGTTTGTCAGATTCAAGTTATTTTTGTGACCATTGTGGGTTTTTCTTTCATTAAACGAGGGGTACCAACAATTTTGACCATGTGTGTATATTATGTGGACAGACCCTTCGATTTAATATGAATTGTGTAATGCTTCAGTACATTGGGCAGTAGTAGCTCTCTCGGCATCAAGACATCTGTGGATTCCTCTATATATATTTAATTACTTTAAACAACTTTTTGTAGTACGTTTCTGCCAGTGTTCAAACTCAGAAGCTGTGGCATGGAAGGCAGAAATACTAACAGTGATCCAGGGGCTGTACTTTATGAGAGGATTTTCTCTGCCTAAAAACCTCAAAACCCAAACTATTTTTTCTTACAGGCGTAATGTACGAATAAATACGGATATATCTGTATGTGCGAGTGCATTATAAGTTAAGGAAAGCTGAAAAGTCAGACTTTTCTTATAAAGTTTTTAAAAAATAATTGATACAAAAACAGTTCCAATAGTCACATTTTTGTAATACATTTTTTTTAAAATCAATGTCACAACCCAGTAAATAACACAATATTTTTTTGTATCCCTGCATTCGTAACAACTTGTTCAATACAGTGAACATATTTATAGTGATCGCTAAATGGTATGAATAAAAATAGTGCAATTTTTACTTTCTCCGTGTAAGCTATATTAAAAGTTAAGGTAAATATAACACTTAAAGAGGTCGTCCACTACTTTTACATTGATAACGTATCCTTAGAATAGGTCATCAATATCTGATCGTCCACAGTCAGATATACGGCACCCCCGCCGAACAGCTGTTATTTGGTGTCAGCGGCCGCCACCGCCTGCCGGAAGTAGTCACCTGCATAGCTAGCCGTCTTCTGATAGTGGCTGCTGCAGGGTAGTTCACATCCGCCTCCTAATGATTTGAATAAGAGGCGGATGTGTAGTACCAAACCTTGGCCACTATTAGAAGACGGCCAGTTCTACAGGTGAGTACTTCCGGCTGACGGCCACCGCCAACGATAACAGCTGATTGGCAGGGGGTGCCTGGTGTCGGAACCAGGCTGATCAGACATTGATGACCTATCCTAAAGATAGGTCATCAATCAAAAAGTAGTGGACAACCTCCTTAAATAAGCATTTGTATACAGCATAATATAGTACTACTTACTTTTTGATGATGCTTTGTTTGTGAATCCTACTGCATGCCTTGCCACCTCCCTGAAACAGAGAATCATTAGTGATGCCCGTTCCAGGGGCTGTGTTAGTTCCTGCTCTACTGAGCATGCGTCAGTCGTCAATTCTGACTTATGCTCAATAGATTCTTGTCAATATGCACAGTGCACTCCCTTCTCAGTAACTTCACTTGTGGGGGCGACGCTGGTCTCTGCATTCCCTGCATGCCGCGTAATCTTACAATGTGACAGTGCGTTCTTTGTCAGCTTCTTTCTTTTGATCATGGTCGGCAAGCAAGTGAACTGTCACTGTGCATATTAAACAGTGACAAGAATCTACTGAGCATGCATCGGAACTAACAACCTACGCATGCTCAATGGAGCAGGGACTAGCCCAGCCCGTGAAACGGGTGTCACCGATGATGCTCTGTTTCAGGGAGGTGGCAGAGCATGCACTGGGATTCTCAAACAAAGCATCAAAAAGGAAGTAGTAAAAATAAAAATAAAACAGTTAGATAGTGTAGTGAGGGAACGGTAGTGACTTTTTAATTAAAGTATATTAGAAAAGAAATTAGATTTTGATATTAAATAGGTATTTAGAATTAAAATACATTTTAGTTCTGGACCACCCCTTTAACATACTACATAATGTACTTTAACACAATAAATTATTTAAATTGACTGAAGTGCAATACTCTCTGTTCACATCCTAAACATTTCTAATTACATTGAGAAGCATTAGGGGACATTTTTCTTATCTCGGCTTCTTTTTTGTCTTATCCTTCCTCATAAACTAGATAGAAAATGCCATTGGGTAATCATCATTAAGGCTA
This sequence comes from Phyllobates terribilis, assembly GCF_046119375.1. Taxonomy (NCBI): domain Eukaryota; kingdom Metazoa; phylum Chordata; class Amphibia; order Anura; family Dendrobatidae; genus Phyllobates; species Phyllobates terribilis. Next base: position 150,656,214 of record NW_027362765.1, on the reverse strand, counting down.
TTAGGTAATACTAGACACTATTATCTCCACAATGTCTAACTTGAGGTCACGCAAAAATGAACAGGCTTTTACAAAGTATAATCAATCCTACAGTGTGGTTGAATAGAGGAAGAGATATGGAAGAAAAGATAAGGTGCTCAGGTTTAGATGAGATGGAAGGGGAGATTTATAAACCTGCATGACCCACCACAAGACCCAGGGCAATAGATTTAAGATAAATTAATATCCTGGGTAGGTTATAATGTTTAACCCCTTCACACCATGATCATTTTCCGTTTTTTTTTTCGTTTTCGTTTTTTCCTTTCCTTTTTCCAAAAGCCTTCACTTTTTTATTTTTCCGTCAACATAGCCATATGAGGGCTTGTTTTTTGCAGGATGAGTTGTACTTTTGAATAGCACCATTGATTTTACCATATAGTGTACTAGAAAAAGGGAAATAAATGCCAAGTGCGATGAAATTGCAAAAAAGTGCAATTCCACAATAGTTTTTTTGTTTTTTTATTTACCATGTTCACTATACACTGTGTGTAGAATTATTAATCAAATTAGTTTTTTGATCACATGATACTTTTTATACATGTTGTCCTACTCCAAGCTGCATAGGCTTGAGAGCCAACTACCAATTAAGTAAATCTGGTGATGTGCATCTCTGTAATGAGGAGGGGTGTTGACTAATGACATCAACACCCTATATAAGGTGTGCTTAATTATTAGGCAACTTCCTTTCCTTTGGCAAAATGGGTCAGAAGAGATATTTGACGGGCTCTGAAAAGTGCAAAATTGTGAGATGCCTTGCAGAGGGATGCAGCAGTCTTGAAATTTCCAAACTTTTGAAGCGTGATCACCGAACAATCAAGCGTTTCATGGCAAATAGCCAACAGGGTCGCAAGAAGCGTGCTGGCCAAAAAAGGCGCAAAATAACTGCCCATGAATTGAGGAAAATCAAGCATGAAGATGCCAAGATGCCATTCGCCACCAGTTTTGCCATATTTCAGAGCTGCAACGTTACTGGAGTATCAAAAAGCACAAGGTCTGCGATACTCGGGTACATGGCCAAGGTAAGGAAGGCTGAAAAACGACCACTTTTGAACAAGAAACATAAGATAAAACGTCATGAATGGGTCAAGAAATATCTTAAGGCTATGTGCCCACGTTGCGGACCTGAAGCATATTTTTTACGCTTCTCCCTGGCGGGAAAATCGCATGCGGATATTACATGCGGTTTTCCCGCCAGGTAGAAGCGTTTGTGAGGCGTCTTTGCATGCATTTCCGCATGCGGGTTATCAAGCACTTCTCCAAGCATCACTTGGAAAAGTGCTTGACAACTTGTTCAGAATGGTAAAAAATAAAAAAATAAACTTTATACTCACCTTCTGATGCATTCTCTGCCCCGTCCGGAGTCTTGAGCGGCTCACGCTGTTGTGTGCAGGACCTGCGGTGACGTCATTGAGTCATGTGGTGGGTCACATGACTCAATGACGTGGCAGGTCCTTCAGACAACAGCGCGACGGAGGGAAAACATCAGAAGATAAGTATAAACTTTATTTTATTCTTTTTTTTACAGGTTCTTTGGTACCCAGGTCTGGAGGAGAGTCTCCTCTCCTCCAGACTTGGGTACCATCCGCACATTGATTCCGCAGCGCTTCCGCAAAATTAATGAACATGCTGCGGATTTTTGACTGCAGCATATACGCTGCGGAAAAATCCGCAGCATGGGCATTGACATTGCGGAATGCCATTGGGGACCATGGGGTGCGGATCTACATGCGTTTTTCAAGCGTTTACGCTGCGGAAATTCCGCAGCATATACGCTTGAAAAACGCTACGTGGGCACACAGCCTAAGACTGATTTTTCAAAGGTTTTATGGACTGATGAAATGAGTGTGACTCTTGATGGGCCAGATGGATGGGCCAGAGGCTGGATCAGTAAAGGGCAGGGAGCTCCACTCCGACTCAGACGCCAGCAAGGTGGAGGTGGGGTACTGGTATGGGCTGGTATCATCAAAGATGAACTTGTGGGACCTTATTTTTTATTGATATGATTTTAGGTTAGATAAGATGTTTTGATCACCTCTTATTGTAATTTATTGCAATGTTGCGGCGGCCAAAAAAACGTAATCCTGACATTTCAATTTCTTTTCTTGCTGTTTACCTATTCACTTTATATTTTGATAGATCAGACATTTCTGAATGCGGCGATTCCAAATATGTCTATTTTTCTCTTGTTTTATTTTCAATGGGGCAAAAGAAGGTGATTTGAACTTTTGTTATTTTTTTCGTTTTTCTAAAAACTTTTTTTTTTACAGTAATTAATAGTCCTTTTAGTAGACTTGAAGCAGCGATCGTCTGTGCTATACATAGCGGTGTTTCAGCACTGCTTTGTATAGCAGAAATCACAATCTCCTTTAGGCTGATCAGGATTTGAAGCAGAAATTTCCTGTGCGTTTCCGCATCTCCTTGGCAGGAAAAGCGCATGCGGAAACTCTGCGCGTTTTTTGAAGCGTTTTTGCACATCAATGAATGCTTTTTGGACCTAAATAAAGTTATTTGGTGGGACATTGCTTAAACCCTTGGATTACCTTCAGAACTGGGGTGAGTATATTGGTTAATTTAAATGATCAAAGAATGTGTCTGTTGTATTTCAAATAAACTGTTTACTCTGTGTCTGTGTGTTTATTTAACTCTTTACTTTACTTTAATTAGGTTTGGTCATGAAAATGGCTGATTGACACCTTGTCATCGCCAAACAAACACAGTCACCAGACCTGAACCCAATCGAGATGGTTTGGGGTGAGCTGGACCACAGAGTGAAGGCAAAAGGGCCAAGAAGTGGTAAGCATCTCTGGGAACTCCTTCAAGATTTTTGGAAGACCATTTCCGGTGACTACCTCTTGAAGCTCATCAAGAGAATGCCAAGAGTGTGCAAAGCAGTCACCAAAGCAAAAGGTGGCTACTTTGAAGAACCTAGAATATAAGACATATTTTCAGTTGTTTCACACTTTTTTGTTACGTATATAATTCCACATGTGTTAATTCATAGTTTTGATGCCTTCAGTGTGAATGTACAATTTTCATAGTCATGAAAATACAGAAAAATCTTTAAATGAGGTGTTTCCAAACTTTTGGTCTGTACTGTAAACATGTGTATATATTCATGTGTATGTGCAGCGTGTGGATATACAAGTGTATGTGCAGTGTGTGTATATACATGTGTATGTGCTGTGTGTATATACATGTGTATGTGCAGTGTGTGTATACATGTGTATGTGCAGTGTGTAGGTGTATATACAGTACATCTGTATGTGCAGGGTGTTTGTATACATGTGTGTGGCACCCCAGAGGGTCTGGTTGCCACAGTGGTAGTAATACCATGTCTGGGAGCAAAACAGGAGTTTCCTGGTCAGGAACACACAACAAGCAACACCTCCTGCTCCAGACCAGAATGGGGAGGATCCTGCCCTTTATAACTGGGTCTGGAGGCGGGGTTAGGGAGTTCAGTGAGTGTCAGGAGTGAGATAGGACACGAAGGAGCAAGGAGCCAGGGACTGGAGCTGAAGTTAGCTCGTCCTGGCCAGAGTACATACCGAGAACCGGACACCGGAGTCCGAGGCTGTGGAGATTATATATCCAGCAGCAGAAACCGCACGGCAGGAGATTGCAGGTCTCCTGGCCCAACAGAAGCCCGGAGGCTCAGCCACACGAAAGGACCAGTACCGCCACAGAGGAGCGAGGAATACACGGGATCCGAGTCGCCAGCCATACGGGTGAGCACAGCATGTCACACTCAGGGACGTGGGCTACAACACGACTATAAGCGGGATAGCCAAAGAGTACAGTCAGAACGGCAGGCCTACAACTCCACCTGGCCAGGGGAATTCTAGGATTGCTCCCAGACTGACCAGGCCCTCATCCCTAGCAAGTACTCCCGTTGGGGCCTATAAAATTACCACCAGTAAAGACCCTAGCACTGCACTGCAACGACTCTGTGTTATCACTACTGACCCCGGCACTATCACCACCATCATCCTTACACTCTGCCCTGAAGCTCCACTCTTCCTGTGGGGAGTTACATCACCTTGCTACACATACCATCAGCTTCAGTGGACTGCTCCGCAGCGGCGGTTCCCAATAACCGCATTCCACAGGTGGCGTAGTCGGACTATTTAAAACAGATACACAGAGACTACCCTGGTTTGACCGCCCTGGGTCACGGACCAGGTCGCCGCCACGGTGACTACAACCCCCAGCATTTACAAGGCCCGGCTCCGGGTATCCCCACGGCCCAGGGGGTGCGTCAACTTTGGCGTAGTCGGCAGGATTTCGTGCCCGCGACCACCGGGTACTGCGCGCCTTCACAGACTGTGTCGCATACCGTGGTGAAGATTTCCCGCCATCTGCTGCCGTTTTCCCGCCATTGTCCGCCATTTTCGGGTCGCCGCACGGGAAGAAGAGGGGCATGATCGCTGAAAATGCGCGAAGTCCAAAGCCCCGCCCCACACATTGACGCAGCGCCAGGTGCTGGAAGGAGTCACAGCGAACGCTGACGTCAGACGCGTGCGACGCCAGGTCCTCGACGGAGACCATCGCCTGCGGAACTGCGGCCTACGGAAGGAAGGTAGGCCACGGTTCACTAGGGGGGAGGAAGACGCCTGATATGGAGGGAACTTCAACCACCGGCGCGGCCGCTGCCGCCGTAATGCCGTTCACCATGCCTTATATACCGGGGGCAGCGTGGTTGCCCCAGTACTCAGGAGAGTCGCACACTCTGAGTGACTTCAAGGAGAGACTAAACAGTTTATTTAAAGTATACCCCCTGTCCGAGGAACAGAAAGTGAGCATCCTTATAGGACAGTTGATTGGTGCAGCCCAGAGAGAAGTAAAGTCCTGGTCAACCAGGGAAAAAGGGACTGTAAAAGAGATACTGGCCCGCCTAAAGGACACTTTTGATACCCGTACTACAGCAGAGATAAAGATGAAGTTTTATGGGTGCAAACAACGGGCACAGGACAGTGTACGGGACTATGCTTTAAACCTGCAGGAGGCGCTGAGGGCCATCAAACAGGTAGACCCTGACAGTGTGCGTGATGAAAACAGACTGTTAACTGAACAATTTATTGAGGGTTTACTGTCCAGCGCCCACCGAACCCAGCTGCGCATAATGGCTCTGCAAAACCCTGACTTAGACTTTGCTCAGTTTAGGGACAGGGCCACCTGGTGCTACGAGAACCAGCACCAGGTGGCGCTACAGCTCACCGCCACCCAGCTATCACCTACAGACCTGCACCATCAGGTCCAAGAGTTAACTAAAAGTGTAGCTGCGCTAACCAAAACTGTGCAGTCCTTGCAGGTGTCTCCCAAAGGAAAGATCCAGCTGGCTTCCAGTCCGGAGGACGTCCCGTGGCGCCGACGGAAGAGGATTCCACCATCCAGAGGGAGGAACAGTGACCGCTACGACAAGGACGGACAACCCATCTGCCGCCGCTGCAACCAGCCAGGACATTATGCAACGTACTGTCATTTAAACAAGCAAAACCTGGGGCAGAGGGCCAACCCCCAGGCATAAGACCACCAGGCCCATCAAGCTGGTGAGACAAATATGTGGGAGGACGACCGGTCCTACCTGTCGTGCTGGACGGCTTTCCAATGAGCGCGTTGCTGGACACTGGATCCCAGGTGACCACCATCCCCTACATTCTTTTCAAACGGTGCTGGACTGACTCTGACATCACCCGCAGTCCAGATGAACATTTGAGCATTTATGCCAGCAATGGTCAGCCCGTACCTCACAGGTGGGGTTCAAAGAAGTGACCATAAAGGTTGGCAAGGTTGAACTGCCAGCACAAGGACTGATTACTGTCGACATTGACCGCCGAGAAAGTCATCCCATGATAACCTTAGGCACTAATGTCATTGAAAATTGTCTTGCAGAAATAATTGTCTTGTTACAGCAGTTCCAGCCAGCAGCGGGTTCTACAAAGAGAGATCAGAGCCCTGATGAAAAGACAACAGGTAGAACTGTCTGGTGGAGAGATTGGCAGTGTTAGGATGAGTGACCCATTCCCTATTGCCATGCCCCCAAGAAGTGAAATGCTGATATGGTGCCGGGCAGCCATCGATCTAAGGGGTAGAGATTACCAGGCCCTGGTAGAGCCCGTCTACTCTGACAGTAGGCCCACCATTTTGACAGCCAGGGGGGTGGTTGATGTCCGCCAAGGGAGAGTGCCAGTCCGCATCCTGAACATTGGGGAAAAGAAGTTCATTTGCCCCGGTATGCCACCCTAGCCAAGCTATTTACCGTCAATCAAAATGCTATAAAAACAGTGGAACCCTTACCTCCATCCAACCAGGCGGAGGGTAATGGCTCCGAGGGACAGATGGAGGACTGGTGTCAGAAGCTGCATGTGGGCACTGACTCCACCCCTCAACACCAAAAACAAGGAGTATACCGGGTGGTCCAGGAGTATGAAAGGGTCTTCAGTAAACACCCACTCGACTTCGGGCAGGTAAAGGGGGTCCAACACCATATCCCCACGGGAGACCATCCACCCATTAAAGAAAGGTACCGGCCTGTACCGCCAGCACACTACCAAAATGCCAAAGGTGTTATGATCTGCTACAGGGACTAAGGAAAGACAGGAGAACTGTCCCTACAATAGAACTAAACTAGATCCCTACGATGTAACGGGGAACTTGATCCTGCGATCAGACCCGCTAAAGTCCTCGGCTAGTCTGAACGAAGACCTATAGATGTGAGGGAGGGATCCCTACAAGAACTAGGGACTGGGATAAGTTGGACACCTCCTAGCAGAAATAGTAGCAGTCAAAGACAAACACACAACAAAAAGCATAGAGGTCAGAAGACCTAGCAAAACTAACAGAGAACGGCAACAGAGCACCAAGCTAGCTCAAGAGTAGTAAATACAATGAAGTCCAGCAAGACCAGGAGGGCGGAGCCGGATTAAATAGGCAAAAATGGTCATGTGACCAGCAAACTAAAAAAAAAACCTAACAGGAGAGTTCTAACAGTACCCCCTCTTCTAAGAGGATCCTCCGGATCCCCTAGGCCCAGGCTTACCAGGAAACCTCCTGTGAAACGCTCTGACAAGTCTGGAAGCAGAAACATCATCCGCCCTCACCCATGAGTTATCCTCAGGTCCGAAACCCTTCCAAGCGACGAGATACTGCAAACTCCCTCTATACCGTCTAGAATTTAGGATGCGGGAAATTTCATATTCCCCGTCCTCCACCACCGGAGGAACAGTGGCAGAGGCGTCACAATCAGACACATCAGCTTTTTTCAACAGAGAAACATGAAACACCGGGTTAATCTTCCAGGACGTAGGAACCTCCAACCTAACAGCAGATTGGTTAACTATCTGAAGCACCTTAAAGGGCCCTACGAACTTGGGACCCAATTTTTTAGAAGGAATCCTCAATCGCAGATTCTTAGAGGACAACCAAACCATGTCACCAACAGCAAACAAAACCTCTTGCCGTTTCCTATCAAAGTACCTCTTAGATTTTTTGTTAGCCTCCTGAAGATTACCACGCACATCCGTCCAAACTCTCTCCAAATCACCGGAAAAACTCTCCTCCTCAGGCACAGCCCAAACCAATTTGGAGAATGACCCAAAAGACGGATGTCTCCCAGAACAACAAAAAAAAGGCGAACACCCAGCAGAAGAGGATGTATGGTTGTTAAGAGCAAATTCAGCAAGTGGCAGAAACTCAGACCACCCCTCTTGATTGTCTGCCACAAAACAACGCAAGAACTGCTCAACATCCTGGTTCTTCCTTTCTGTCTGGTCATTAGACTCAGGATGATATCCAGATGAAAACGACAAATGAACTCCCAACCTGTCACAAAAGGCACGCCAAAAACGAGCCACGAACTGAGGTCCCCTATCAGAAACAATGTCAGTAGGAACACCATGTAGTCTGACAATTTCCTTGACAAAGGCCTTAGCGAGTGTCTTAGCGCAAGGCAGTTTGATGAAGGAAACCAAGTGACACATCTTGCTAAAACGGTCCACGACCACCCAGATGACCGTGAAACCTTCAGAGGGGGGAAGGTCAGTAATAAAGCCCATAGCCAGATGTGTCCAAGGTGCACTAGGAACCTCCAGAGGGCAAAGCAACCCCGCAGCAGGAGCATGCGAAGACTTGGATCTAGCACACACAGTACTAGTGGCGCACCCACTTAATGACTTCCTTCTGCCATCCAGGCCACCAAAAACTGCGACCCACAAGTAGTGTTGAGCCACCCCCGTAGTGTTCGAGTTCGGTTCGGTTCGTCGAACACCCGTGTGTTCGCCGAACTGTTCGTCGAACACCTTCGAACACCGTTAAAACCAATGGCAGGCAAACAAAAACACATAGAAACACATAGAAAACACCTTCAAAGGTGTCCAGAAGCTGACAAACTGCTCAGAAGACATAACTAACACATGGAAAAGTGACAAGTACATATAGTCATGCGAAAATAAAAGAGGTGGAGGAGTAAAAGGAGGGGGAGACACAGATATAGGCATGTCATGCCCTTCTAAAATCCAAAAAGTGAGAAGCCGACACGGCCAGTCCGCTCCTGCCCGTGCCACCTCCGTGTCGCCGGGTTTGTGCCAGAGCCGCGGTGAACCCTGACGGCCAGCCCCCCTCTCCCAATACTGGTGCCTGTCCGCTGGTGGGTCGAGCGAGCCCCCCTGTGGTGGAGGCAGCTCTAAGCTTTTTAATTTAAATTGTCTCTCTAATTTGAATGAATACACTTTAAATCCATTTACAAGGATCTATTGGAGGGCAAGTCTCATGCCAGCAGCCGCGGTAATTCCAGCTCCAGTAGCGTCCACTAAAGCTGCTGCAGTTAAAAAGCTTTTATAAGGATCGAGCTCGGCTGTCCACCGCAAGGCATCCTACTGCCAGTCCCAGCCCCTATGCCTTGGGGTGCCTCCTGATGCTCTTCACTAAGTATCCCATGGTCCCGAAGCATTTCCTTTGAAAAAATTAAGTGTCTAAACTACAGGTGGTGTAGCTTGCTTAACAGCCGGGATAATCCGCTGACTAGCAGACACTGCTACTAGGCACAAAGTATTTCCTGGGCTAGATGCAGTTAAAAATTTGTAATTAGATACTCTCGTTGGATGCTGAGAAAGCATTCCATAGAGTCTCCTGGCACGCCATATAGGATTCTCTTAAAAAGCTTGGGGTAGGGGTCTAGGGGACCCTTTTATAGCCAAAATCACGGCCCTGTATCGCAATACGTCACCTAGGCTGAAGATAAATGGAACTGTAGCACCCTGAGGGCTCGGTTGCTACAGACGTATTGCACCTCACCCAGAGGTGTGATATCTCACTCTCAGGTAAGGATGGAGTGTGGATCAGGACCCGACACCTGCATGCATTACACCACATTGCCGTGGGGCAGGGCGACCAATATGCCCCTGAGATGGGCACGACAGTCCCTGTCCCTGGCTGGAGTGGGGGGAGGGAACACTGAGGAAGGGGAACCCTGTAGTGCAGGAGCAGGGAGGAAGCAGTTCCTGGGTGCATTGAGAAGGGAGTATAAAAGGTGGGCACCATCTTAGTTCAGTGCAGAGAAGTCTGAGCAGAAGTGGCAGGGAGCAGGGGCTCTGCATGAGCTCTGCTCCGGAGGCGGGCCTAGTAACAGAGGCCCAGGCCTGGAAGAGGGAGAAGGAAGGAAGAGGAGCGGAGAAGGCTCCAGGAACGAGGAATGAAGGGATCCCAGGGGTGCGGACGGGCGAGTCGCCACCGCACGCCCGAATCCACCTGCGTGGAGGGGTCAGGCCAAAGGGGGAGACCGGTCCCCGAACTAGTGGAGGCAGGAAACGACCCTCAGCTAGAAACCGGAGGCTCTGAGATTTTATGTGGCACAGCCCCTCGCTACACCCGCTAGGAAGGCACCACATAGGGTCAGGGAAACTGGTGCCAAGTTTACCAAGAGGAGGCCCGAGGCAGCCGGACAGAAGTGTTGGTAAGAAAGGCCAGACAAAGGACACACAAAGGGGGTCCTGTGAAGCGCTCCAAAGTTATCTGGGAGTTGTCTGAGCCCCTCACCTGGTGAGCACAGTACGACGTGGGCAGCCGTTACCTGCAGACGTGGTCTGGATAATAAGAACTGTGAGTAAAGGCCCTGGACTGCATCACTGACTCCGTGTCGTTACTGCTGCTGCCCTGCACCATCACCCCCATCCTCCGCATACACTGCCCTGAGGCTATACTCCTCCCGTGGGGAGTTATGCTACGCTCTGCTGCACCCACAACACCAGCCTCAGCGGTCTGCCCTGTAGCGGCGGTTCACTCTGACCGCAATCCACGGGTGGCGTAGTCGGACATTTAAACATCAAAACCACATAAATAGTTCTGCCACTGGTTTGACCGCCCTGAGCCACGGAACCGGGTCGCCGCCACGAAGACTACAACCACCAGCATCCACCAAAAAGGGTCCGGCTCCGGTTGTCCCAAGGCCCAGGGGGTGCGTCAGAACATTTTCATCACCTTTCACAATCACCAATGGGACAAGGCAGGGATGTCCTCTGTCCCCTCTCTTATACATCCTAGTGACGGAGCACCTGCTCTCATCAATTCGCCATAACCCCAATATTAGGTGGATTAAGGTGGGAGGCACCGAGTACAAGTGCTCTCTATTTGCTGATGATGTCCTAGTATATATCACTCAATCACATATATCCATCCCTGCTGTTATGGCTGAAATAGATCACTTTGTTACATGGTAAAATTTTAAAATCAATGCAGCGAAGTCTGAGGCCCTCGATGTCTCCCTCCCCAAATCCATATAGGATTCCATCCAGTCCAACTTTCCCTTTGCCTGGCCCTCACAGGGTATCAAATACTTAGGAATTCCTATTCATAGAGACCTCTCCCATCTATGTTATCTTAATTTTGGGCCCTTTATTGAACAATTCCATACAGACCACGGTTGGCAAGTTAGAACTGTAAGATTCACTACGTGAACCACTGGTGTTTTGTGGAAAAGCACATGTACACTGCGTTCCAAATTATTATGCAAAAAGTGTTTAGGAGTGATAAGGGAAGAATTTGTTTGTTTGTCAGTTAAACTCATTGATGGTGATGTGTGTCAGGGCTCTTTATATCACTGTAAGCAATTGCAGACACCTGTGCTAATTAGTTTGGCAGGTGTGTCCAATGAAAGGCAAGACTACTTAAGAAGGCTCTCTCACATTATTAAGCAGCCTACATTTTCTGCCAAAATGGGAAAGAAAAAGGATGTGTCGGCTGCTGAGAAGCAACAAATTGTGGAGTGTTTAGGTCAAGGCATGACTACAATCAACATTGTGCGATGATCAGGATGAAGTGTCTTGGCAATCAAGAAGTATGTAGCTGATTCACAGTACACACGTGTGCGTGCTGATAAGGGCAAATTGAGGACTCTTTCCTACAGGCAATTACGTCGGGTTGAAAGAGCAGCGGCAAAAAAGCCTTGTCATAGCAGCAGACAAGTTTTTGAAGCTGCTTGTGCCTCCAACGTCCCCCGAACAACAAGATGCAGGGTCCTTCAGAGGTTTGCAGCTGTGCATACGCCATCCTGTCGACCTCCTCTATCCACTTCACACAAGCAGAAACGGCTCCAGTGGGCCAAACATTACATGAAGACTGATTTCAAAACTGTTTTGTTCACGGATGAGTGCCGTGCAGCGCTCGATGGTCCAGATGGATGGAGTGGAGGATGGCTGGTTGATGGACACCCCACACAAACACGGCTACAGCGCCAACAAGGAGGAGGTGGAGTAATGTTTTGGGCTGGAATCATGGGGAGAGAGATTGTCGGCCCCTTTAGGATCCCTGAAGGCGCTAAAGATGAACTCCATAATGTATGTGGATTTTCTCAAACAGCACTTCCTGCCATGGTTCAAGAAGAAGAACCGTGTATTTCACAGCAAGATCATTTTTCTGCATGATAATGCACCATCTCATGCTGCACATAAAACATCTGCATCTCTGGCTGATATGGGCATAAAAGGGGACAAACTTATGGTGTGACCCCCATGCTCCCCTGACCTCTACCCCATTCAGAACCTTTGGAGCATCATTAAAAGGAGTGTCTATGATGGCGGGAGGCAGTTCACATCTAAGCAACAGCTCTGGGAGGGTATTCTGTCCTCATGCAAAACAATTGAAGCAGAAACCATCCAAAACCTGACAAATTCAATGGACGAGAGAGTTCAGAAGCTCCTTTCGAACAAGGGGTCCTATGTGAAAATGTAACATCACCTAGAATAAAGTTTTGAGTTGAAAACTGTTTGATTTCAGTTTCTAACAACCTGCTAATGCTTATAATTTCAAAAATGACCATTTTTTTGGTCTTTATTAAAATGAAAAGGTTGATCGAAAAGTTTGGGGGATCTAAGAGTGTGGCAACCCAGTAGTCATGATTACTTCGAATTCTGACAATATGAGGGTCATGCTGCAGGTAGTGCAGCAAGAAGGCACTTATGTGTCTTGCGCATCTCGGAGCCCCAAAATTATTTTCCGGGCTAGATGCAGCTAAAAATTATTTTTAATTTTAAATCTGGTGGAGCTTATTATAGATGGCCTAATAGGATCAGTGCTGCACACTGCTACAAAGCCCAAATTATTTTCCAGTCAAGATACAGATAAACATGATTAGTAATTTGAAAGCTTAAAACGGTTGGTAGGGTGATTTTAACCAATCATCAAGCTTTTACTCTCCCCAGGATGACACAGGGGTAGAAAAGTCGTTTCGGATCCATGATTTGTTCATCTTTATGAACGTGAGTCTGTCTACATTATCAGTGGAGAGCCGCGTGCGCTTATCTGTCAGCACACCACCAGCAGCGCTGAACACACGTTCAGACAGAACGCTGGCTGCGGGGCATGACAAGATCTCCAAGGCGTAAGTGGCTAGCTCCGGCCATTTATCCAGATTGGAAGCCCAAAAAGAGCAAGGGTCCAGTGACACAGTCGTGGCTTCAATGTTTACTTGGAGATACTCCTGTACCATCGTCTCTAGGCGTTGACTATGTGTCAGACTTCTTGTCTCCTGTGGCCTTGCAAAGGATGGGCTAAAAAAGTGGTGAAATGATTCCGCAAAATTGATGTTACCAGCAGATACTGTGGTTCTGTTACGGTTTGAGTGCTGAACACTTGACGGTCCCACGGTTGGCAAGTTGGAACTGTGAGATTCACTACGTGCACCACTGGTGTTTTGTGGAAAAGCACATGTAAGATTCTGCAACAGTCTCTGCTGATACTCCTGCATGCGTGCATCCCTTTCTATGGCAGGAATAATTTCGGCAAATTTACTTTTGTACCGGGGATCTAACAGTGTGGCAACCCAGTAGTCAGGATTATTTCTAATTCTCACAATTCGAGGGTCATGTTGCAGGTAGTGCAGCAAGAAGGCACTCATGTGTGTTGCGCATCCAGGAGCACCAAGTCCCTGTTGTGTTGGTGGCGAGGTAACAATCATGCTTCCTTCCTCTGTCCTCTCCCCCCAACCTCGCACAACAAAAATGTGATCAAGGTCTCCCTCATCTGATGAGTCTTCCATCAGTTCGTCCTCCACTTCTTCCTGGGCTCCTGCACCTTCCTCACTAGTTTGGCTGCTACCATGCGCCCTGGTAAAACCATCTCCCCCACCCTCACATGCCTGCCGCCTTGGTGCTGCCGACCGTCTGGACCTTGCAGATGTTAGCCCTTCTGCATACAACTCCTCCTCCTCTACTTCCTCCACCTCCTCTTGTGCCACCACCTGACTCCGAATTCTGTTTAACATGTGCTCCAGCATGTAAATCAGCGGAATAGTCATGCTGATAATGGCATCATCAGCACTAAACATCTTCGTCGCCATTTCAAAACTGTGCAGAAGGGTGCATAGGTCCCTGATCTGAGACCACTCCTCCAGCGTGATTTGCCCCACCTCTGGATCTCGTTGGCCCAGGCTATACGTCAGAACGTATTGCACCAGGGCTTGTCGGTGCTGCCACAGTCGCTGCAACATGTGCAGAGTTGAATTCCACCGGGTAGGCACATCGCATTTTAGCCGGTGAAGTGGCAGGCCCAACGACTTCTGTAGAGATGTAAGTCGCTGAGCTGCGGGATGCGAACGGCAGAAGTGAGCACACAGCGACCGTGCCCTCTGCAGAAGGCCATCTAGTCTGGGATAGTGGGCTAAAAATTGCTGGACAACCAGGTTCAACACGTGAGCCATACAAGGCACGTGTGTGACATTGCCCCGGCGAAGGGCCGCACCCAGGTTTGCAGCATTGTCGCACACGGCCTTCCCTGGTTTCAGGTCCAGTGGAGACAGCCATTCATGAAATTGGTTCTCCAGAGCTGACCACAACTCATCAGCTGTGTGACTCACATTTCCCAGACATTTCAAAGTAAAAACCGCCTGATGACGTTGAGCCCTACTGCCAGCATAGTAAGGAGGTGTGCAGGATCCCTTCTGCGCAGTTAGAAAGCTTGTGGCATGACCAGACAGGCTTTGGGTGCAGGTGGAAGACCGAGAGGAGGTTGAGGAGGCAGAAGCAGTGGAGGAACTTTGACATAAAGAGGATTGACGCACAACTCGTGGGGACGGCAAGACTTGGACAGCAGCCCCTTGTCCTGCTGTCACCATAGTTACCCAGGGCCCAGTCAGCGACATGTAACGCCCCTGTCCATGCCTACTCGTCCAAGTGTCTGTGGTGAAATGCACCCTGTCACACACAGAGTTTCTCAAAGAAGCGGTGATGTTGTGTGCGACATGCTGGTGGAGCGCAGGCACACCTTTCTTTGAGAAGTAGTGCCGACTGGGCATCTGGTACTGGGGCACTGCGACGGACATAAGGTCTCGAAAATCCTCTGTGTCCACCAGGCGCAAAGGCAGCATTTCTGTAGCCAAGAGCTTGCAGATGGTGAAATTCAACCTCTTAGCTTTCTCATGGCTAGGAGGAAATGGTCTTTTACTTGTCCACATCTGAGGGACCGAGGGCTGGCTATTGTGCTTAGACGGGGTTGATAAGGGTGTCCCCGGCAAACTGCCAGTCTGTGAGGAAGATGCAGGCGGACATGTTAGGTTGCCTTGATCCAAAGGTGGTGCTATCGATGTCGGACAGCGCTCAACACCAGCTGGTGTTACCACCTCCAAAGAAAATGATGACCTGCCAATCACGCTGGCTGTTGCGGGTAAAGAGGTGGCAGGTCTGCGCCCCAAAATAGGTGTGACTGCTGTCCCCCCAGTCACAGAGGATGAAGAGGCCGCGGATGCACAAGATATGGCAGACAGTGGTTGGCCCGGCCGGCTAGGCCGCATTGTAGCACACTGAGCTTCCCACTGCAACTTATGCTTCATGTCCATGTGCCGGTTCATGCATGAAGTACTCAAACTATGTATTTTTTGGCCTCTACTTAGCTTTTGCTGACAAATGTTACAGATAACACGAGTTGGGTCATCTTTATCGATCTGAAAAAATGCCCAGGCTATGCAAGGCTTAGCACCCATGCGACCTGAAGAGCCACCACGACTTGTGGTGAGAGGCAGAGTTGTGTTTGAGGATGCAGTTGTTGACGTGCTTCCAGTACTACGTCTCTGTCCAGGAAGGCGCAACCTGACCTCGTCGTCACTAGCATCTTCCTCCACCTCCTCTGCTGACCTCATCTCTTGGCTGACTGTGGGTTGACAGTAAGTGGGATCTCCAACCTCATCATCATCACCCTGTGTGTTATCACACCCGTCGTCCTCAGAGCCAACCTGTTCCTGCCCTGACAAAAAACTAAAGTTGTCGCTCCAATCAGGTATTTGAGTCTTATCATCGTCTTCCTCATTGTCTCCACCAACAGGAGTTACAGTTTGGGAATGAGGGTCTACATTATGGTCAGAACCTTCTGCGTCTGGTCCTGGATCCGACTCATAAAGATTCTGGGCATCAGTGCAGATCATTTCCTCGTCTGGATTCACAGAAGCGCTGGAGTCGACCTCTGATTCCCAGGCTATAGTATGAGTAAACAGCTCTGCAGACTCAACCATCTGTTCTACCTCATACTCAGACGGGCAGCTGGAGATTTGGGAGCTGTGAGGAAGCAAGTGCGATTTGGGTGACACCTTTGAGGACTGGAGTATTTTTGATGTTGAAGTTGATGTGGAGGAGAGCCCACTTAAAGGAGCACTTGATATCCGTTGAAGCACCTGCTGTTTTTGTGCCTCATCTGGAATTTGTAGCGATTGGCGTGGCCGTAAGAAAGGGATCTTATCACATTGTCCGCTAAAAGAAGTAGACATTTTAGTTTGGCTGGAAGATGGTCTTTCTTCTGCAGATGTTACTGTTGCTTTAACACCTACCCCAAGGACACAACCTTTTTTCCCCTTCCCAACACGCCTATTCCCCTTTCCACCAGCAGCAGGCCTTTTTCCACTCATTTTGGTGGTTAACTAATTCACAACTCTGGAGTTGTTTGCACAAAAAAACAATGGATGGTAACCGAGCAGAGCTGAGTGGCCAAACTGGTATTAGGCCAAAACTATTGGCTGGGTTAGATGCAGAAAAAAATTATATTCAATTTGCAACCTGATGGAGGTCAGTATAGATGGACTAATACAACAAGTCCCACACACAGCTAGAAGCCCAATATTTTTTCAGAGGTAGATGCAGAAAAAAATATATTCAGTTTGCAACCTGATGGAGGTCAGTATAGATGGACTAATACAACAAGTCCCACACACAGCTAGAAGCCCAATATTTTTTCAGAGGTAGATGTAGAAAAAAATATATTCAGTTTGCAACCTGATGGAGGTCAGTATAGATGGACTAATACAACAAGTCCCACACACAGCTAGAAGCCCAATATTTTTTCAGAGGTAGATGCAGAAAAAAATATATTCAGTTTGCAACCTGATGGAGGTCTGTATAGATGGATTAATAGAACAAGTCCCACACACAGCTAGAAGCCCAATATTTTTTCAGAGGTAGATGCAGAAAAAAATATATTCAGTTTGCAACCTGATGGAGGTCAGTATAGATGGACTAATACAACAAGTCCCACACACAGCTAGAAGCCCAATATTTTTTCAGAGGTAGATGCAGAAAAAAATTATATTCAGTTTGCAACCTGATGGAGGTCTGTATAGATGGATTAATAGAACAAGACCCACACACAGCTAGAAGCCCAATATTTTTTCAGAGGTAGATGCAGAAAAAAATATATTCAGTTTGCAACCTGATGGAGGTCAGTATAGACGGACTAATACAACAAGTCCCACACACAGCTAGAAGCCCAAATATTTTTTCAGAGGTACTGTAGATGCAGATAAAAATTATTTTTAATTTGCAACCTGATGGAGGTCAGTATAGATGGACTAATAGAGAAAGTCCGACACACTACTAGAAGGCCAAATATTTTTTCAGAGCTAGATGCAGAAAAAAATTAGATTCAGTTTGCAACCTGATGGAGGTCAGTATAGATGGACTAACAGAGAAAGTCCCACACACTGCTAGAAGGCCAAATATTTTTTCAGAGCTAGATGCATACAAAAAATTATTTTGAATTTGCAACCTGATGGAGGTCAGTATAGGTGGACTAATAGAACAAGTCCCACACACTGCTAGAAGGCCAAATATTTTTTCAGAGCTAGATGCAGAAAAAAATTATATTCAGTTTGCAACCTGATGGAGGTCTGTATAGATGGATTAATAGAACAAGACCCACACACAGCTAGAAGCCCAATATTTTTTCAGAGGTAGATGCAGAAAAAAATATATTCAGTTTGCAACCTGATGGAGGTCAGTATAGATGGACTAATACAACAAGTCCCACACACAGCTAGAAGCCCAATATTTTTTCAGAGGTAGATGCAGAAAAAAATATATTCAGTTTGCAACCTGATGGAGGTCAGTATAGATGGACTAATACAACAAGTCCCACACACAGCTAGAAGCCCAATATTTTTTCAGAGGTAGATGCAGAAAAAAATATATTCAGTTTGCAACCTGATGGAGGTCTGTATAGATGGATTAATAGAACAAATCCCACACACAGCTAGAAGCCCAATATTTTTTCAGAGGTAGATGCAGAAAAAAATATATTCAGTTTGCAACCTGATGGAGGTCAGTATAGATGGACTAATACAACAAGTCCCACACACAGCTAGAAGCCCAATATTTTTTCAGAGGTAGATGCAGAAAAAAATTATATTCAGTTTGCAACCTGATGGAGGTCTGTATAGATGGATTAATAGAACAAGACCCACACACAGCTAGAAGCCCAATATTTTTTCAGAGGTAGATGCAGAAAAAAATTATATTCAGTTTGCAACCTGATGGAGGTCTGTATAGATGGATTAATAGAACAAGACCCACACACAGCTAGAAGCCCAATATTTTTTCAGAGGTAGATGCAGAAAAAAATTATATTCAGTTTGCAACCTGATGGAGGTCTGTATAGATGGATTAATACAACAAGTCCCACACACAGCTAGAAGCCCAAATATTTTTTCAGAGGTACTGTAGATGCAGATAAAAATTATTTTTAATTTGCAACCTGATGGAGGTCAGTATAGATGGACTAATAGAGAAAGTCCGACACACTACTAGAAGGCCAAATATTTTTTCAGAGCTAGATGCAGAAAAAAATTATATTCAGTTTGCAACCTGATGGAGGTCAGTATAGATGGATTAATAGAACAAGACCCACACACAGCTAGAAGCCCAATAATTTTTCAGAGGTAGATGCAGAAAAAAATATATTCAGTTTGCAACCTGATGGAGGTCAGTATAGATGGACTAACAGAGAAAGTCCCACACACTACTAGAAGGCCAAATATTTTTTCAGAGCTAGATGCAGAAAAAAATTATATTCAGTTTGCAACCTGATGGAGGTCTGTATAGATGGATTAATAGAACAAGACCCACACACAGCTAGAAGCCCAATATTTTTTCAGAGGTAGATGCAGAAAAAAATATATTCAGTTTGCAACCTGATGGAGGTCAGTATAGATGGACTAATACAACAAGTCCCACACACAGCTAGAAGCCCAATATTTTTTCAGAGGTAGATGCAGAAAAAAATATATTCAGTTTGCAACCTGATGGAGGTCAGTATAGGTGGACTAATAGAACAAGTCCCACACACTGCTAGAAGGCCAAATATTTTTTCAGAGCTAGATGCAGAAAAAAATTAGATTCAGTTTGCAACCTGATGGAGGTCAGTATAGATGGACTAATAGAATGATGCTATGCCCAAAAGATTTTACTTCACTAGGTGCAGTAAAAAAATTGGTATTCTATACACAGGTGGTATATCTTGCAACACAGATAGGCTACTCCACTGACTAACACACTCTGCAATAGGCCAAAAAGGATTAGCTTTGCTAGATTCAGCCAAATGCTGTGAAAAAAACTTGCACAGCACTGGCACAGACCTGCCTGGCAAAAACTGATAGGAACTGATGTAACCTAGTCCTGAAAAGGACTCCAATTACAATTAGTCTTTACTCCCACAACCTATCTATTTAAGAGCACAGACCTGCCTGATAAAAGTCGTAGGAAATGCTGTAACCTAGTCCTTAAAAGGACTGCAATCACAACTATTCCCTACTCCCAAGCTATCTGTATATTTGTGCGAAAATTGGCTTGAAATTAACAAGGTATAGCGCACACAGCAACAGCGGTGCCGTCTAACACGCAGCTGCAGCAGTGAGAAAATGGTGGCGACGGGGAAAATGGCTTGGTCTTATAGGGCAAGGACATGTGACATACACTGCCAATGACACATGCCCTTGCTTGTGTGAAAAAAAGCACTTCGCTCCGTGTGTGCGCTGCTGATAGGCTGACAGATTGCACCTCTCCACTGTAAATGCGGGAAAGAGAAAAAAAAATGGAGATCTTCATTGTTCCTGCAGAGATCCATCCCCTGCCCCTCCCCCCACCCCGCTGTACACTCAAACTGCGTATTAACATTAATTTTCATCATTACTGAGAAAAAATCCAGTTATGATTTTGGTGCACGAACAGTTATCGAACATAACCTCGAACAGCCGAATTTTTCTCAAATTGTTCGTGTTCGCCGAACGGCTCGAACACCGCCCAAAACAGCTCGAATTTGAGATTGGCGAACAGTTCGAGTAGAACAACGCTCATCTCTACCCACAAGTCTCTTGGTCTCAGAAATTCCTGGATGACCTGCCAACCGAGACTCATGACACTCAACAAACAAATCTCTCCTAAAGGTCCTAGGCACAAACAACCTCCCATGGGGAGTGTTAGATGGGGCATTCTCCTGAGCTTTAAGAATCTCATCCTCCAAAACGGAGTCCAAAGCAGCAATCACAACACCTTCTTGTAAAATGCTCTCCTCTTCCTCCTCAACACCGACCATGGGAGAAAAGCTGCGAGACAAAGCATCCGCTTTAACATTCTTGGTACCCGGGATGTAAGTAACGGAAAAATTAAACCGCGAGAAAAAAAGTGCCCACCTAGCCTGACGGGCATTCAAGCGCTTGGCAGCATCAAGATAGATCAGATTTTTATGATCAGTGAAAACCTGAATGGGAAATTCAGCACCTTCCAAGAGGTGACGCCAGTGTTCAAATGCGAGTTTAATCGCCAGCAATTCCCGATTACCAATATCGTAATTAAGTTCAGTCTCAGAAAATTTTTTTGAAAAAAAGGCACAGGGATGTACTCCATCCTTGTTTTCCTGAGACAACACCGCACCGACCCCCACCGAAGAAGCATCAACCTCAACCAAAAACGGCTTAGTCACATCAGGCTGCATAAGGATGGGAGCAGAGGTGAACCTCTCCTTTAGAAACACAAAAGCTTCAATGGCCTCAGAAGTCCACTGAACCGCATTAGCACCTTTCCTGGTGAGATCGGTCAGCGGTTTGACAATAATAGAAATTTTTTTTATAAATTTTCTGTAATAACTGGCGAAACCCAAAAACCTCTGTATCGATTTCAAACCAATAGGCCTAGGCCATTCCTGCACAGCTTGAACTTTAACCGGGTCCATCTCAAAACCTTCACTGGAGATAATGTAGCCCAAAAAACTAATTCTCTGTACAGCGAACTCACATTTCTCCAGCTTAGCAAAAAGCGAATTGTCCATTAATAACTGTAATACCTCACGTACACTCCGCCAATGAGACTCCAGATCAGGCGAATAAATCAGAATGTCATCCAAATACACAACCACATTTTTGCCGATTAAAGGTCTAAGGATGTCATTAATAAGATTCTGAAAAAATGCTGGAGCATTGGTAAGACCAAAAGGCATAACCAGATTCTCAAAATGACCCACAGGAGTGTTAAAAGCAGTCTTCCATTCATCACCCTCCTTCATGCGCAACAAATTGTATGCCCCCCGGAGATCAATTTTAGAGAACCACTTGGCCCCCACTAACTGGTTAAATAAATCAGGAATCAATGGCAGTGGGTAAGGATTGTGTACACTAATTTTATTAATCTCATGAAAGTCCACACAAGGACGTAAACCGCCATCTTTTTTTTTTACAAAAAAAAATCCAACAGCCACAGGAGACTTGGAAGGCCTAATGTGACCGGCGGCCAAGCTTGTCTGTATGTATTCCTCCAAAGCCTTTCTCTCAGGAATAGTAAGATTAAATAAACGACTTTTAGGAAGAGTCGCTCCAGGGACAAATTCAATGGTACAATCATAGTCTCTATGGGGAGGCAAAATTTATGACTCCTCCTCAGAAAAAACTCTCCAAAAATCCTGAATAGGTACAGGCAATTCCCCTTTATCCACAGCAGCAATACGTCCGTTACAACACTTGTCATAACACTTAGAGCTCCAGGACTTAATTTCATTGGTAGACCAATCCAGTACAGGATTGTGCAATTTTAACCAGGGTAACCCCAATATTACTGGAGAAGGCAAATTATCCAATACCACCAAATCCAAATTTTCTTGGTGAATACCATTAATAGTGAGGGGAAATTCACAGACCTTATGAGTAACACTCTTCAAGGGAGAGCCATCAACAGAAACCACAGCAATAGGGGATGACAAAGTTTTAGGTTCTAATCTAAGTTTTTCCAAGAATCCCCCATCAATCACATTCAGAGTAGAACCACAATCCACAAATACCCGAAATTCAATTAATTCATCCTGAGCAGCAGTAGTGGCAGATAGGAATACTCCCTTAGAATTTAAACAGGCAATACGGGCATAACTGACCATTTTTTTTTCTTTCTTCATACGAAGCACACAGTTCTTAATAAAATGACCAGAATTTCCGCAATAGAAGGACAAGCCTTCAGAAAGCCTGCGATCTTTTTCCTGAGAGCGGGGTGCCATCGCCCCAATCTCCATCGGCTCTCCATTGTCAGCACAGACCCTCTCAAGACTCGGAGCTGACATAGCAGAGGATTTGCTCTCATTAACCCTTGCACGCAGTCTCCTGTCCACCCGTATAGCTAATTGCATTGCCTCCTGCAAGTTTCCAGGTGTGGGATAAGCAATTAGTAAATCCTTAACCCTTTCACCTAGCCCTGCAAGAAACAAGCTTTTCAAAGCTGAATCGTTCCACCCCACCTGGGTAGACCACCGACGGAAGTGAGAACAATATTTTTCCACATTACCTGATCCCTGCCTCAAACGTCTCAATTCAGACTCAGCAGATGAGACACGATCAGGATCATCATACAACAAACCCAAAGCAGAAAAAAAACTATCCACTGATCTAAAGCACGGATCACTAGGTTGGAGAGAGAAGGCCCATCCCTGAGGATCTTTGCGCAAAAGTGACATTATGAACCCTATGCGCTGTGATTCATCACCAGAGGATCCGGGTCTCAAACGAAAATACAATAAACAAGCATTTTTAAAAGAAAAAAAATCTTGTTGTTCGCCAAAAAATAAATCAGGCAGACGTACTTTAGGTTCCACAAAATGTGCTCCAGAACAGCTACTCACGTGTTGTTGGAGCTTGGCCACCTCCAGAGAGAGTCCCTGCAAGCGTTGAGCCAAATCTTGAACCGAGACCATGATGGAAAACTGGAGGTCTTTCCTTAGAAAAAATTTTTTATTTTTTTTTTCTTTTAGGGCTGGACTTACTGTTATGATCTGCTACAGGGACTAAGGAAAGACAGGAGAACTGTCCCTACAATATAACTAAACTAGATCCCTACGATGTAACGGGGAACCTGATCCTGCGATCAGACCCGCTAAAGTCCTCGGCTAGTCTGAACGAAGACCTATAGATGTGAGGGAGGGATCCCTACAAGAACTAGGGACTGGGATAAGTTGGACACCTCCTAGCAGAAATAGTAGCAGTCAAAGACAAACACACAACAAAAAGCATAGAGGTCAGAAGACCTAGCAAAACTACAAGAGTAGTAAATACAATGAAGTCCAGCAAGACCAGGAGGGCGGAGCCGGATTAAATAGGCAAAAATGGTCATGTGACCAGCAAACTAAAAAAAACAGGAGAGTTCTAACAAAAGGGATGTTACGAGAGATGAAGGAGGCTGGGGTAATAAGAGACAGTTGTAGTCCCTGGGCAGCTCCATTAGTTCTTGTAAAGAAAAAGGATGGCACAATGAGAATGTGTGTAGACTACAGGCAAATTAACCGCATAACACATAAAGATGCATACCCGCTACCCAGGATAGAGGAGTCACTAGCTGGGTTAAAATCTGCTAATTATTTCTCTACTTTGGATCTTACTAGTGGGTATTGGCAGGTTCCTGTAGCAGAGGCAGATAAGGAAAAGACCACATTCACCACCCCGATGGGCCTCAGTGAGTTCAACTGCATGCCATTCGGGCTCTGCAACGCCCCGGGAACCTTCCAGCGGTTGATGGAGTGCTGTCTAGGACATAAGAATTTCGAGACAGTCCTCCTGTACCTGGATGACGTCATAGTATACTCCAAAACATATGAGGATCATCTGAAGCACCTGGCGGAAGTGTTTGAAGCCGTGGCTGGCTTTGACCTGAAGGTGAAGCCGTCTAAGTGCCACCTGCTGAAGCCCAAAGTACAGTACTTAGGACACGTGGTAAGCGCTGACGGTGTAACACCAGACCACGACAAGATCACCGTAATCAAGGACTGGCCGAGACCTTCCACCATCAAAGAAGTGCGGCAGTTCCTCGGGTTGGTAGGCTACTACCGAAGGTTTATACCAGGCTTCACCAAGATGGCGGCACCCATGCAGGACCTCCTGATAGGCCAGTCCAGGAAGGCCAAGAACCAGAAACCACCATTCAAATGGGACAAGCTGGAAGATGAGTCCTTCACCAGGTTGAAGATGGCCCTAACAGGAGACGAGGTCCTGGCCTACCCTGATTATGGACAGTCCTTCATCCTCCACACGGACGCGAGCAACGTGGGACTAGGAGCGGTGCTGTCCCAGATCCAGCAAGGCAGAGAAAGGGTGATAGCCTACGCCAGCAGGAAGCTCTGGCCCACAGAAAGAAACCCAGAGAACTACAGCTCCTTCAAGTTGGAGTTCCTTGCCATTGTTTGGGCTGTGACTGAACGCTTCAAGCATTATCTCGCCTCTTCCAAATTCACTGTGTACACGGATAATAACCCGCTGACACACCTGGACACTGCAAAGCTTGGTGCCCTGGAACAAAGATGGATGGCCCGACTGTCTAATTACGAATTCACCATCAAGTACCGGGCTGGGCACAAGAATGCAAACGCAGATGCGCTGTCCAGAATGCCTAACTTGCCAGATGGGGGAGAGGACCCAAAGGAGCTGGAAGAGATAGAAATCCCTGCGTTTCACCGCCATGGGATAAAGCAGTGCTCCCATTGTGTGAAGAACAGGTGCTCTGCCAACAGAGAAGCCACGTTCAATCCATTGCCCCACCATGGATGGGCAGAGACACAAGACAGTGACCCGGCTGTTCGCCTAGTCAATGAGTTGCTGACACAAGCTGACTTATACCCTGATTCAGATGCTCCAGAAGAGACCAAACAGCTGTGGAAAGAAAAGAGCAAGCTGTTCATCTATGAAGGGAAGCTGTGTCGAAGAACTGTCAACTCCCGGACACATGAGCTGGTCTGGCAGGTGGTAGTCCCAAGGCGGGATGCGTCTATGGTCTTGGAAGCGTACCACGATGGAGCAGGACACTTCGGATGGAAGAAGCTGGAAGTCCTACTACGTGAACGGTTCTATTGGGCTGGCATGAGGAAAGCAATCGAGAGGTGGTGTCGAGAATGCGGACCATGCAACCTGAGAAGAAAAGACCGTGACAGCTAGAGGGCCCCCCTGCAGCCCATCATCACCAAGCAGCCACTCGAACTGGTAACCCTGGACCATGTAAAGCTATCCCCGAGCAGGTCAGGCTATGTCTACGCTCTCACCATCGTAGACGACTACTCCCGGTTCCTGGCAGTAGTGCCAGTCAAGGACCAAACGGCTCAGACAGCAGCCAGAGCTTTCCAGCAGCACTTCTGCCGCCCACATGGTTACCCAGAACGTGTATTAACTGACCAAGGTCCGGCCTTCGAAGCAGAAGTATTCCAGGAGTTCTGCAACCTGTACGGCTGCAAGAAGATCCGGATAACGCCTTATCACCCCCAGGCCAACGGGATGTGTGAAAAGATGAACCAGGTGGTGATAGACCTACTGAAGACATTGCCCCTGGAGGAACGCAGTCTGTGGCCAGAAAAGTTGCCAGACCTGGTGGACCTCTACAATCATATCCCAGTGAATTCCACCAACTGCACGCCAGCTTACCTGATGAGAGCGAGACCTGGTAAGCTGCCCATCGATCTGGATATGGGAGTTCTGACACCAGAGGACGCCTCACCGGATGCGGAGTGGGACACTGAGCGGCAACAGCGATACCGTAAGGTACAGGAAAGTGTTGAAAGAAGTCTGTCCCAAGCAAGAGAAAGGCAAGAGAGGACTTACAATCAACATGCACCTGCTGCCCCCTTGTCACCTGGAGAGCAAGTCCTAAAGAGGAAGAGGCGACTCCACAAGTTGGATGACCAGTGGGAGGAAGAGCCGTACACCATTCTACCATCAAGTCATGATAACACCAAGGTGTGCCTCATAAGTAAGGACGGAGGTGAGACAACAGCAACAGTTTCCAGAGACCACCTGAAGAAATGTCCCGAGCAGCTGCAACACGCTAAAGAAGACCAAGATATCCCTCAACCCGCAGAGGAAGTGGAAGAAATGGTCAGCACAGTACTCGGAAAATTTCCACGGTCGTGGACACAAGTAAATAATGCAATAGTTGTGCCAGTCCTTACATTTCTCCAACCAGCCCCTCAAGAAGCTGTAGAAGTCCCAGTAGAGTTGGAAGAACCATTAGCCCCGGAGACAGAAGATTCCTCACCAGCAGACCAGGAGAATCTACCCTCTGCTGGTAGCGAGCCTGTCGTACCCAAGGTAAGCCAAAGGATCCGTAGGAAGCTGCCCAACCTACCAGAGACACCTCCAAACACCTGTAGTGAGGTGAACATTGAGCCCACCACACCAGGGGTAAATACAGAGGACCAAGGTAGAGCACTGACAGAAAGTGTACTCCGTAGATCTACCAGAATCACCAGAGGTCAGATCCCTGCTCGTTGGAGAATTTAAATGTAACTATAACTGTATTATAGCAAATGTTTTATGTGTGTACTAAATATGTTTTTCCAGTTACCCGACAGGGTCCAAAAAGACTTTCGGGTTATGGACAATGGATAACCAAAAACTTTGCCTGTAAATAGTTTCACCTGTATAGTGCCCCTTTTGTGCCAGACCACAGAACAAAAACCCATGGAGGTGGCTGAAGACGTGGTCCAACATCCGGATCATCAATGCCCTGTAGCCACCCCAGGGCCTCCGTGGAGGGTTTGGGACGGGTCCCTCAAACTACATCTTCTTCAGTGGAATGGACACCTGGTTACGGATGATACTGTGACCTATAGAGACTGTAATACTTGTAAATATTCTAATGTACCCTGTATTTGCTATTATATTTGTTACCTGTTATTTTGCAAAATATGTTCAGTCCCGGAGTACTGGAATTTACTAGGGGGGAATGTGGCACCCTAGGGGGTCTGGTTGCCACAGTGGTAGTAATACCATGTCTGGGAACAAAACTGGAGTTTCCTGGTCAGGAACACACAACATGCAACACCTCCTGCTCCAGACCAGAGAGGGGAGGATCCTGCCCTTTATAACTGGGTCTGGAGGCGGGGTTAGAGAGTTCAGTGAGTGTCAGGAGTGAGATAGGACACGAAGGAGCAAGGAGCCAGGGACTGGAGCTGAAGTTAGCTCGTCCTGGCCAGAGTACATACCGAGAACCGGACACCGGAGTCCGAGGCTGTGGGGATTATATATCCAGCAGCAGAAACCGCACGGCAGGAGATTGCAGGTATCCTGGCCCAACAGAAGCCCGGAGGCTCAGCCACACGAAAGGACCAGTACCGCCACAGAGGAGCGAGGAATACATAGCAAGTACTCCCGTTGGGGCCTATAAAATTACCACCAGTAAAGACCCTAGGACTGCACTGCAACGACTCCGTGTTATCACTACTGACCCCGGCACTATCACCACCATCATCCTTACACTCTGCCCTGAAGTTCCACTCTTCCTGTGGGGAGTTACATCACCTTGCTACACATACCATCAGCTTCAGTGGACTGCTCCGCAGTGGCGGTTCCCAATAACCGCAATCCACAGGTGGCGTAGTCGGACTATGTAAAACAGATACACATAGACTACCCTGGTTTGACCGCCCGGGGTCACGGACCGGGTCGCCGCCACGGTGACTACAACCCCCAGCATTTACAAGGCCCGGCTCCGGGTATCCCCACGGCCCAGGGGGTGCGTCATGTGTATGTGCAGTGTGTGTAGGTGTATATACATGTGCATGTGTGTCACCCAGGGGGAATATAGGGGACTCGGTACCCGGGCCTTTTACCTTGTTTAGGAGGTCACGGCAGTCGGCTCCCTGGCCCGTTCGCTGGGTCTCTCTTTTAAAAAGGGGATTTTAGCATACAGTTTGTCTCGTGACGCCACCTGTGGTTTCCGGTAATGGTTACCGGCGCTGCTGCAGACCTCCGGGGGGTGATGGGATGGCAGCTGGGATGTTCTTGCTCCCCACAGGCGGAGCGGGCCCCCGGGGCAGTGTAGGGGCAGATGGTGGTGATGCTGGGACTTGTGGTGCAGGAGAGATGGCGCAGCGGAAATAATAGACAGAGGCAGTGCAGTGCAGTCATCCGAGTTTTACTCACAGTTCTTGTTCAAGGTTCTCAGGTACACTGTACGGGTGTCAGCCTCCGCGTCGCATTGCGTCCACCAGACCAGGGTTTCAGTGCTTTCTCAAATATATCGGGAGCGCTTAACGGAACCCCGCTTTCTTTATGTTCCTTACTAGACCGACTTCTCGCGCTGGGTCTTCTCCCTCCTGCCCTGCACTTCCCACACTCAGTCCCGCTCGGATGCTCTGAAGTCCCTTCTGGGCAACCTGGAGTTCCCGGACCTGCTTGATGCCCTTCACGGTGACTAGGGTGAGACTACGGCGACTGCACCATGGAAGTGCAGAAGCCTCCGGTTTTTCCAGCCGAGACCTGGAGTAACAGGGCTGGTCCAAGGACCGGTCCCTTCTTGCAGCCTGATCCCTCTGACACCAGGCAGATTCGGAGCGTACGGGTGCCATCCTGCACTCACCGTACCCCCTGGGATCCCTTCTATAAAACGGAGCCTTTCTCCTCTGCTCCCCTCCTGGGCCTCTATTACTAGGCCCCACTTATGGAGCAGAGCTCCTGAAGAGACTCTGCCCCCCTTACTACTCACTGACTCAACAGCACCCACTCCCTAAGATGGCTTCCCTTTATATACCTCCTACAATAGTGCTCCCCTACCCTACATCCTCCACCCACACCCACTACTGGTTCCCCCTCTGTTTGGTTCCCCCCACTCCATCCAGGGACAGGGCTCAGCAGGAACACAGTGCATCTTGCCCTTCCAGCCGGCCTGGAGTAGTGTAGTGTTGAATTTGGGTGTTGGGGTTCAGGGCAGCACTCCCTCCTTACCTGAGAGAAGGAGACACCACACCTCTGGGTGAGATGCAGTACCTCTGTGGCGACTGAACCATCAGGGGCGCCACATATGTGCATTGTGTAGGTGTATATACATGTGTATGTGCAGGGTGTGTATATACATGTGTATGTTTAGTGTGTAGGTGTATACACAAGTGTATGTGCAGTGTGTGAATGCATGTGTATGTGCAGTGTGTGAATGCATGTGTATGTGCAGTGTGTAGGTGTAAATACATGTGTATGTGCAGTGTGTAGGTGTAAATACATGTGTATGTGCAATGTGTAGGTGTATACACATGTGTATATGCAGTGTGTGAATGCATGTGTATGTGCAGTGTGTGTATACAATTGTATATGCAGTGTGTAGGTGTAAATACATGTGTATGTGGAGTGTGTGTGTATACAAGTGTATGTGCAGTGTGTAGTTGTAAATACATGTGTATGTGCAGTGTGTAGGTGTATACACATGTGTATGTGCAGTGTGTGTATACAAGTGTATATGCAGTGTGTAGGTGTAACTACATGTGTCTGTGCAGCGTGTGAATATAAAAGTGTATGTATACTAGTGTATGTATGTATACAAGTGTGTGTATATACATGTGTATATGCTGTATGTATATACATGTGTATGTGCAGTGTGTGTATACATGTGTATGTGCAGTGTGTGTATATACATGTGTATGTGCATTGCGTAGGTGTATATACATGTGTATGTGCAGTGTGTGTATACATGTGTATGTGCAGTGTGTGTATATACATGTGTATGTGCAGTGTGTAGGTGTATATACATGTGTATGTGCAGTGTGTGTATACATGTGTATGTGCAGTGTGTGTATATACATGTGTATGTGCATTGTGTAGGTGTATATACATGTGTATGTGCAGTGTGTGTATACATGTGTATGTGCAGTGTGTGTATACATGTGTATGTGCAGTGTGTGTATATACATGTGTATGTGCAGTGTGTATATACATGTGTATGTGCAGTGTGTATATACATGTGTATGTGCAGTGTGTGTATATACATGTGTATGTGCAGTGTGTGTATACATGTGTATGTGCAGTGTGTGTATACATGTGTATGTGCAGTGTGTGTATACATGTGTATGTGCAGTGTGTGTATACATGTGTATGTGCAGTGTGTGTATATACATGTGTATGTGCAGTGTGTGTATACATGTGTATGTGCAGTGTGTGTATACATGTGTATGTGCAGTGTGTGTATACATGTGTATGTGCAGTGTGTGTATACATGTGTATGTGCAGTGTGTATATACATGTGTATGTGCAGTGTGTGTATATACATGTGTATGTGCATTGTGTAGGTGTATATACATGTGTATGTGCAGTGTGTGTATATACATGTGTATGTGCATTGTGTAGGTGTATATACATGTGTATGTGCAGTGTGTATATACATGTGTATGTGCAGTGTGTGTATATACATGTGTATGAGCAGTGTGTGTATACATGTGTATGTGCAGTGTGTGTATATACATGTGTATGTGCAGTGTGTGTATACATGTGTATGTGCAGTGTGTGTATACATGTATATGTGCAGTGTGTGTATACATGTGTATGTGCAGTGTGTATATACATGTGTATGTGCAGTGTGTGTATACATGTGTATGTGCAGTGTGTGTATACATGTGTATGTGCAGTGTGTGTATATACATGTGTATGTGCAGTGTGTGTATACATGTGTATGTGCAGTGTGTATATACATGTGTATGTGCAGTGTGTAGGTGTATATACATGTGTATGTGCAGTGTGTGTATATACACATGTGTATGTGCAGTGTGTGTATATACATGTGTATGTGCAGTGTGTGTATACATGTGTATGTGCAGTGTGTGTATACATGTGTATGTGCAGTGTGTATTTACATGTGTATGTGCAGTGTGTGTATATACATGTGTATGTGCAGTGTGTGTATACATGTGTATGTGCAGTGTGTGTATACATGTGTATGTGCAGTGTGTATATACATGTGTATGTGCAGTGTGTAGGTGTATATACATGTGTATGTGCAGTGTGTGTATATACACATGTGTATGTGCAGTGTGTATATACATGTGTATGTGCAGTGTGTGTATACATGTGTATGTGCAGTGTGTATATACATGTGTATGTGCAGTGTGTAGGTGTATATACATGTGTATGTGCAGTGTGTATATACATGTGTATGTGCAGTGTGTTTATACATGTGTATGTGCAGTGTGTATATACATGTGTATGTGCAGTGTGTGTATACATGTGTATGTGCAGTGTGTATATACATGTGTATGTGCAGTGTGTATATACATGTGTATGTGCAGTGTGTATATACATGTGTATGTGCAGTGTGTATATACATGTGTATGTGCAGTGTGTAGGTGTATATACATGTGTATGTGCAGTGTGTATATACATGTGTATGTGCAGTGTGTTTATACATGTGTATGTGTAGTGTGTATATACATGTGTATGTGCAGTGTGTGTATACATGTGTATGTGCAGTGTGTATATACATGTGTATGTGCAGTGTGTTTATACATGTGTATGTGCAGTGTGTGTATACATGTGTATGTGCAGTGTGTATATACATGTGTATGTGCATTGTGTAGGTGTATATACATGTGTATGTGCAGTGTGTATATACATGTGTATGTGCAGTGTGTTTATACATGTGTATGTGCAGTGTGTGTATACATGTGTATGTGCAGTGTGTGTATACATGTGTATGTGCAGTGTGTGTATACATGTGTATGTGCAGTGTGTATATACATGTGTATGTGCAGTGTGTGTATACATGTGTATGTGCAGTGTGTATATACATGTGTATGTGCAGTGTGTGTATACATGTGTATGTGCAGTGTGTATATACATGTGTATGTGCATTGTGTGTATACATGTGTATGTGCAGTGTGTATATACATGTGTATGTGCAGTGTGTATATACATGTGTATGTGCAGTGTGTGTATACATGTGTATGTGCAGTGTGTATATACATGTGTATGTGCAGTGTGTATATACATGTGTATGTGCAGTGTGTGTATACATGTGTATGTGCAGTGTGTATATACATGTGTATGTGCAGTGTGTATATACATGTGTATGTGCAGTGTGTGTATACATGTGTATGTGCAGTGTGTGTATACATGTGTATGTGCAGTGTGTATATACATGTGTATGTGCAGTGTGTGTATACATGTGTATGTGCAGTGTGTATATACATGTGTATGTGCAGTGTGTGTATACATGTGTATGTGCAGTGTGTGTATACATGTGTATGTGCAGTGTGTGTATACATGTGTATGTGCAGTGTGTATATACATGTGTATGTGCAGTGTGTGTATACATGTGTATGTGCAGTGTGTGTATACATGTGTATGTGCAGTGTGTGTATACATGTGTATGTGCAGTGTGTATATACATGTGTATGTGCAGTGTGTATATACATGTGTATGTGCAGTGTGTGTATACATGTGTATGTGCAGTGTGTATATACATGTGTATGTGCAGTGTGTGTATACATGTGTATGTGCAGTGTGTATATACATGTGTATGTGCAGTGTGTATATACATGTGTATGTGCAGTGTGTATATACATGTGTATGTGCAGTGTGTTTATACATGTGTATGTGCAGTGTGTATATACATGTGTATGTGCAGTGTGTATATACATGTGTATGTGCAGTGTGTGTATACATGTGTATGTGCAGTGTGTGTATACATGTGTATGTGCAGTGTGTATATACATGTGTATGTGCAGTGTGTAGGTGTATATACATGTGTATGTGCAGTGTGTATATACATGTGTATGTGCAGTGTGTTTATACATGTGTATGTGCAGTGTGTATATACATGTGTATGTGCAGTGTGTGTATACATGTGTATGTGCAGTGTGTATATACATGTGTATGTGCAGTGTGTATATACATGTGTATGTGCAGTGTGTTTATACATGTGTATGTGCAGTGTGTGTATACATGTGTATGTGCAGTGTGTATATACATGTGTATGTGCATTGTGTAGGTGTATATACATGTGTATGTGCAGTGTGTATATACATGTGTATGTGCAGTGTGTTTATACATGTGTATGTGCAGTGTGTGTATACATGTGTATGTGCAGTGTGTGTATACATGTGTATGTGCAGTGTGTTTATACATGTGTATGTGCAGTGTGTGTATACATGTGTATGTGCAGTGTGTGTATACATGTGTATGTGCAGTGTGTGTATACATGTGTATGTGCAGTGTGTATATACATGTGTATGTGCAGTGTGTGTATACATGTGTATGTGCATTGTGTGTATACATGTGTATGTGCAGTGTGTATATACATGTGTATGTGCAGTGTGTGTATACATGTGTATGTGCAGTGTGTGTATACATGTGTATGTGCAGTGTGTATATACATGTGTATATGCAGTGTGTATATACATGTGTATGTGCAGTGTGTGTATACATGTGTATGTGCAGTGTGTATATACATGTGTATGTGCAGTGTGTATATACATGTGTATGTGCAGTGTGTGTATACATGTGTATGTGCAGTGTGTGTATACATGTGTATGTGCAGTGTGTATATACATGTGTATGTGCAGTGTGTGTATACATGTGTATGTGCAGTGTGTATATACATGTGTATGTGCAGTGTGTGTATACATGTGTATGTGCAGTGTGTGTATACATGTGTATGTGCAGTGTGTGTATACATGTGTATGTGCAGTGTGTATATACATGTGTATGTGCAGTGTGTGTATACATGTGTATGTGCAGTGTGTGTATACATGTGTATGTGCAGTGTGTATATACATGTGTATGTGCAGTGTGTATATACATGTGTATGTGCAGTGTGTGTATACATGTGTATGTGCAGTGTGTATATACATGTGTATGTGCAGTGTGTGTATACATGTGTATGTGCAGTGTGTGTATACATGTGTATGTGCAGTGTGTATATACATGTGTATGTGCAGTGTGTATATACATGTGTATGTGCAGTGTGTTTATACATGTGTATGTGCAGTGTGTGTATACATGTGTATGTGCAGTGTGTGTATACATGTGTATGTGCAGTGTGTATATACATGTGTATGTGCAGTGTGTATATACATGTGTATGTGCAGTGTGTTTATACATGTGTATGTGCAGTGTGTGTATACATGTGTATGTGCAGTGTGTGTATACATGTGTATGTGCAGTGTGTGTATACATGTGTATGTGCAGTGTGTATATACATGTGTATGTGCAGTGTGTGTATACATGTGTATGTGCAGTGTGTATATACATGTGTATGTGCAGTGTGTATATACATGTGTATGTGCAGTGTGTATATACATGTGTATGTGCAGTGTGTTTATACATGTGTATGTGCAGTGTGTATATACATGTGTATGTGCAGTGTGTGTATACATGTGTATGTGCAGTGTGTGTATACATGTGTATGTGCAGTGTGTATATACATGTGTATGTGCAGTGTGTAGGTGTATATACATGTGTATGTGCAGTGTGTATATACATGTGTATGTGCAGTGTGTTTATACATGTGTATGTGCAGTGTGTATATACATGTGTATGTGCAGTGTGTATATACATGTGTATGTGCAGTGTGTATATACATGTGTATGTGCAGTGTGTTTATACATGTGTATGTGCAGTGTGTGTATACATGTGTATGTGCAGTGTGTGTATACATGTGTATGTGCAGTGTGTGTATACATGTGTATGTGCAGTGTGTATATACATGTGTATGTGCAGTGTGTGTATACATGTGTATGTGCAGTGTGTATATACATGTGTATGTGCAGTGTGTATATACATGTGTATGTGCAGTGTGTATATACATGTGTATGTGCAGTGTGTTTATACATGTGTATGTGCAGTGTGTATATACATGTGTATGTGCAGTGTGTGTATACATGTGTATGTGCAGTGTGTGTATACATGTGTATGTGCAGTGTGTATATACATGTGTATGTGCAGTGTGTGTATACATGTGTATGTGCAGTGTGTGTATACATGTGTATGTGCAGTGTGTATATACATGTGTATGTGCATTGTGTAGGTGTATATACATGTGTATGTGCAGTGTGTATATACATGTGTATGTGCAGTGTGTTTATACATGTGTATGTGCAGTGTGTATATACATGTGTATGTGCAGTGTGTATATACATGTGTATGTGCAGTGTGTTTATACATGTGTATGTGCAGTGTGTGTATACATGTGTATGTGCAGTGTGTATATACATGTGTATGTGCATTGTGTAGGTGTATATACATGTGTATGTGCAGTGTGTATATACATGTGTATGTGCAGTGTGTTTATACATGTGTATGTGCAGTGTGTGTATACATGTGTATGTGCAGTGTGTGTATACATGTGTATGTGCAGTGTGTGTATACATGTGTATGTGCAGTGTGTATATACATGTGTATGTGCAGTGTGTGTATACATGTGTATGTGCAGTGTGTATATACATGTGTATGTGCAGTGTGTGTATACATGTGTATGTGCAGTGTGTATATACATGTGTATGTGCATTGTGTGTATACATGTGTATGTGCAGTGTGTATATACATGTGTATGTGCAGTGTGTGTATACATGTGTATGTGCAGTGTGTGTATACATGTGTATGTGCAGTGTGTATATACATGTGTATGTGCAGTGTGTGTATACATGTGTATGTGCAGTGTGTATATACATGTGTATGTGCAGTGTGTATATACATGTGTATGTGCAGTGTGTGTATACATGTGTATGTGCAGTGTGTGTATACATGTGTATGTGCAGTGTGTGTATACATGTGTATGTGCAGTGTGTGTATACATGTGTATGTGCAGTGTGTATATACATGTGTATGTGCAGTGTGTGTATACATGTGTATGTGCAGTGTGTGTATACATGTGTATGTGCAGTGTGTGTATACATGTGTATGTGCAGTGTGTATATACATGTGTATGTGCAGTGTGTGTATACATGTGTATGTGCAGTGTGTGTATACATGTGTATGTGCAGTGTGTATATACATGTGTATGTGCAGTGTGTATATACATGTGTATGTGCAGTGTGTGTATACATGTGTATGTGCAGTGTGTATATACATGTGTATGTGCAGTGTGTGTATACATGTGTATGTGCAGTGTGTATATACATGTGTATGTGCAGTGTGTATATACATGTGTATGTGCAGTGTGTTTATACATGTGTATGTGCAGTGTGTGTATACATGTGTATGTGCAGTGTGTGTATACATGTGTATGTGCAGTGTGTATATACATGTGTATGTGCAGTGTGTATATACATGTGTATGTGCAGTGTGTTTATACATGTGTATGTGCAGTGTGTGTATACATGTGTATGTGCAGTGTGTGTATACATGTGTATGTGCAGTGTGTGTATACATGTGTATGTGCAGTGTGTATATACATGTGTATGTGCAGTGTGTGTATACATGTGTATGTGCAGTGTGTATATACATGTGTATGTGCATTGTGTGTATACATGTGTATGTGCAGTGTGTATATACATGTGTATGTGCAGTGTGTATATACATGTGTATGTGCAGTGTGTGTATACATGTGTATGTGCAGTGTGTATATACATGTGTATGTGCAGTGTGTGTATACATGTGTATGTGCAGTGTGTGTATACATGTGTATGTGCAGTGTGTATATACATGTGTATGTGCAGTGTGTATATACATGTGTATGTGCAGTGTGTGTATACATGTGTATGTGCAGTGTGTGTATACATGTGTATGTGCAGTGTGTATATACATGTGTATGTGCAGTGTGTGTATACATGTGTATGTGCAGTGTGTGTATACATGTGTATGTGCAGTGTGTGTATACATGTGTATGTGTAGTGTGTGTATACATGTGTATGTGCAGTGTGTGTATACATGTGTATGTGCAGTGTGTGTATACATGTGTATGTGCAGTGTGTATATACATGTGTATGTGCAGTGTGTGTATACATGTGTATGTGCAGTGTGTATATACATGTGTATGTGCAGTGTGTGTATACATGTGTATGTGCAGTGTGTATATACATGTGTATGTGCAGTGTGTGTATACATGTGTATGTGCAGTGTGTGTATACATGTGTATGTGCAGTGTGTGTATACATGTGTATGTGCAGTGTGTGTATACATGTGTATGTGCAGTGTGTGTATACATGTGTATGTGCAGTGTGTGTATACATGTGTATGTGCAGTGTGTGTATACATGTGTATGTGCAGTGTGTGTATACATGTGTATGTGCAGTGTGTATATACATGTGTATGTGCAGTGTGTGTATACATGTGTATGTGCAGTGTGTGTATACATGTGTATGTGCAGTGTGTGTATACATGTGTATGTGCAGTGTGTGTATACATGTGTATGTGCAGTGTGTGTATACATGTGTATGTGCAGTGTGTGTATACATGTGTATGTGCAGTGTGTGTATACATGTGTATGTGCAGTGTGTGTATACATGTGTATGTGCAGTGTGTGTATACATGTGTATGTGCAGTGTGTGTATACATGTGTATGTGCAGTGTGTGTATACATGTGTATGTGCAGTGTGTGTATACATGTGTATGTGCAGTGTGTATATACATGTGTATGTGCAGTGTGTATATACATGTGTATGTGCAGTGTGTATATACATGTGTATGTGCAGTGTGTATATACATGTGTATGTGCAGTGTGTGTATACATGTGTATGTGCAGTGTGTATATACATGTGTATGTGCAGTGTGTATATACATGTGTGTGTGCAGTGTGTGTATATACATGTGTATGTGCAGTGTGTGTATACATGTGTATGTGCAGTGTGTATATACATGTGTATGTGCAGTGTGTGTATAAATGTGTATGTGCAGTGTGTGTATACATGTGTATGTGCAGTGTGTGTATACATGTGTATGTGCAGTGTGTGTATACATGTGTATGTGCAGTGTGTATATACATGTGTATGTGCAGTGTGTATATACATGTGTATGTGCAGTGTGTATATACATGTGAATGTGCAGTGTGTGTATACATGTGTATGTGCAGTGTGTATATACATGTGTATGTGCAGTGTGTATATATATGTGTATGTGCAGTGTGTGTATACATGTGTATGTGCAGTGTGTGTATACATGTGTATGTGCAGTGTGTGTATACATGTGTATGTGCAGTGTGTATATACATGTGTATGTGCAGTGTGTATATACATGTGTATGTGCAGTGTGTGTATACATGTGTATGTGCAGTGTGTGTATACATGTGTATGTGCAGTGTGTGTATACATGTGTATGTGCAGTGTGTGTATACATGTGTATGTGCAGTGTGTGTATACATGTGTATGTGCAGTGTGTGTATACATTTGTATGTGCAGTGTGTATATACATGTGTATGTGCAGTGTGTATATACATGTGTATGTGCAGTGTGTGTATACATGTGTATGTGCAGTGTGTGTATACATGTGTATGTGCAGTGTGTGTATACATGTGTATGTGCAGTGTGTATATACATGTGTATGTGCAGTGTGTATATACATGTGTATGTGCAGTGTGTGTATACATGTGTATGTGCAGTGTGTATATACATGTGTATGTGCAGTGTGTATATACATGTGTATGTGCAGTGTGTGTATACATGTGTATGTGCAGTGTGTGTATACATGTGTATGTGCAGTGTGTATATACATGTGTATGTGCAGTGTGTATATACATGTGTATGTGCAGTGTGTTTATACATGTGTATGTGCAGTGTGTTTATACATGTGTATGTGCAGTGTGTATATACATGTGTATGTGCAGTGTGTATATACATGTGTATGTGCAGTGTGTTTATACATGTGTATCTGCAGTGTGTGTATACATGTGTATGTGCAGTGTGTATATACATGTGTATGTGCATTGTGTAGGTGTATATACATGTGTATGTGCAGTGTGTATATACATGTGTATGTGCAGTGTGTTTATACATGTGTATGTGCAGTGTGTGTATACATGTGTATGTGCAGTGTGTGTATACATGTGTATGTGCAGTGTGTGTATACATGTGTATGTGCAGTGTGTGTATACATGTGTATGTGCAGTGTGTGTATACATGTGTATGTGCAGTGTGTATATACATGTGTATGTGCAGTGTGTGTATACATGTGTATGTGCAGTGTGTATATACATGTGTATGTGCATTGTGTGTATACATGTGTATGTGCAGTGTGTATATACATGTGTATGTGCAGTGTGTGTATACATGTGTATGTGCAGTGTGTGTATACATGTGTATGTGCAGTGTGTATATACATGTGTATGTGCAGTGTGTGTATACATGTGTATGTGCAGTGTGTATATACATGTGTATGTGCAGTGTGTATATACATGTGTATGTGCAGTGTGTGTATACATGTGTATGTGCAGTGTGTGTATACATGTGTATGTGCAGTGTGTATATACATGTGTATGTGCAGTGTGTGTATACATGTGTATGTGCAGTGTGTATATACATGTGTATGTGCAGTGTGTGTATACATGTGTATGTGCAGTGTGTGTATACATGTGTATGTGCAGTGTGTGTATACATGTGTATGTGCAGTGTGTATATACATGTGTATGTGCAGTGTGTGTATACATGTGTATGTGCAGTGTGTGTATACATGTGTATGTGCAGTGTGTATATACATGTGTATGTGCAGTGTGTATATACATGTGTATGTGCAGTGTGTGTATACATGTGTATGTGCAGTGTGTATATACATGTGTATGTGCAGTGTGTGTATACATGTGTATGTGCAGTGTGTATATACATGTGTATGTGCAGTGTGTATATACATGTGTATGTGCAGTGTGTTTATACATGTGTATGTGCAGTGTGTATATACATGTGTATGTGCAGTGTGTGTATACATGTGTATGTGCAGTGTGTATATACATGTGTATGTGCAGTGTGTATATATATGTGTATGTGCAGTGTGTTTATACATGTGTATGTGCGGTGTGTGTATACATGTGTATGTGCAGTGTGTGTATACATGTGTATGTGCAGTGTGTGTATACATGTGTATGTGCAGTGTGTATATACATGTGTATGTGCAGTGTGTGTATACATGTGTATGTGCAGTGTGTATATACATGTGTATGTGCATTGTGTGTATACGCAGTGTGTATATACATGTGTATGTGCAGTGTGTATATACATGTGTATGTGCAGTGTGTGTATACATGTGTATGTGCAGTGTGTATATACATGTGTATGTGCAGTGTGTGTATACATGTGTATGTGCAGTGTGTGTATACATGTGTATGTGCAGTGTGTGTATACATGTGTATGTGCAGTGTGTATATACATGTGTATGTGCAGTGTGTATATACATGTGTATGTGCAGTGTGTATATACATGTGTATGTGCAGTGTGTATATACATGTGTATGTGCAGTGTGTGTATACATGTGTATGTGCAGTGTGTATATACATGTGTATGTGCAGTGTGTATATACATGTGTGTGTGCAGTGTGTGTATATACATGTGTATGTGCAGTGTGTGTATACATGTGTATGTGCAGTGTGTATATACATGTGTATGTGCAGTGTGTGTATACATGTGTATGTGCAGTGTGTGTATA
Source organism: Phyllobates terribilis (assembly GCF_046119375.1). Lineage (NCBI taxonomy): Eukaryota > Metazoa > Chordata > Amphibia > Anura > Dendrobatidae > Phyllobates > Phyllobates terribilis. Next base: position 150,615,602 of record NW_027362765.1, on the reverse strand, counting down.
CATGTGTATGTGCAGTGTGTGTATACATGTGTATGTGCAGTGTGTATATACATGTGTATGTGCAGTGTGTATATACATGTGTATGTGCAGTGTGTATATACATGTGAATGTGCAGTGTGTGTATACATGTGTATGTGCAGTGTGTGTATACATGTGTATGTGCAGTGTGTATATATATGTGTATGTGCAGTGTGTGTATACATGTGTATGTGCAGTGTGTGTATACATGTGTATGTGCAGTGTGTATATACATGTGTATGTGCAGTGTGTATATACATGTGTATGTGCAGTGTGTGTATACATGTGTATGTGCAGTGTGTGTATACATGTGTATGTGCAGTGTGTGTATACATGTGTATGTGCAGTGTGTGTATACATGTGTATGTGCAGTGTGTGTATACATGTGTATGTGCAGTGTGTGTATACATTTGTATGTGCAGTGTGTATATACATGTGTATGTGCAGTGTGTATATACATGTGTATGTGCAGTGTGTATACATGTGTATGTGCAGTGTGTGTATACATGTGTATGTGCAGTGTGTGTATACATGTGTATGTGCAGTGTGTATATACATGTGTATGTGCAGTGTGTATATACATGTGTATGTGCAGTGTGTGTATACATGTGTATGTGCAGTGTGTATATACATGTGTATGTGCAGTGTGTATATACATGTGTATGTGCAGTGTGTGTATACATGTGTATGTGCAGTGTGTGTATACATGTGTATGTGCAGTGTGTATATACATGTGTATGTGCAGTGTGTGTATACATGTGTATGTGCAGTGTGTGTATACATGTGTATGTGCAGTGTGTGTATACATGTGTATGTGCAGTGTGTATATACATGTGTATGTGCAGTGTGTGTATACATGTGTATGTGCAGTGTGTGTATACATGTGTATGTGCAGTGTGTGTATACATGTGTATGTGCAGTGTGTGTATACATGTGTATGTGCAGTGTGTATATACATGTGTATGTGCAGTGTGTGTATACATGTGTATGTGCAGTGTGTGTATACATGTGTATGTGCAGTGTGTGTATACATGTGTATGTGCAGTGTGTGTATACATGTGTATGTGCAGTGTGTGTATACATGTGTATGTGCAGTGTGTATATACATGTGTATGTGCAGTGTGTATATACATGTGTATGTGCAGTGTGTGTATACATGTGTATGTGCAGTGTGTATATACATGTGTATGTGCAGTGTGTGTATACATGTGTATGTGCAGTGTGTATATACATGTGTATGTGCAGTGTGTATATACATGTGTATGTGCAGTGTGTGTATACATGTGTATGTGCAGTGTGTGTATACATGTGTATGTGCAGTGTGTGTATACATGTGTATGTGCAGTGTGTATATACATGTGTATGTGCAGTGTGTATATACATGTGTATGTGCAGTGTGTATATACATGTGTATGTGCAGTGTGTATATACATGTGTATGTGCAGTGTGTATATACATGTGTATGTGCAGTGTGTGTATACATGTGTATGTGCAGTGTGTATATACATGTGTATGTGCAGTGTGTATATACATGTGTATGTGCAGTGTGTGTATACATGTGTATGTGCAGTGTGTATATACATGTGTATGTGCAGTGTGTATATATATGTGTGTGTGCAGTGTGTGTATATACATGTGTATGTGCAGTGTGTGTATACATGTGTATGTGCAGTGTGTATATACATGTGTATGTGCAGTGTGTATATATATGTGTGTGTGCAGTGTGTGTATATACATGTGAATGTGCAGTGTGTGTATACATGTGTATGTGCAGTGTGTATATACATGTGTATGTGCAGTGTGTATATATATGTGTGTGTGCAGTGTGTGTATATACATGTGTATGTGCAGTGTGTGTATACATGTGTATGTGCAATGTGTATATACATGTGTATGTGCAGTGTGTATATACATGTGTATGTGCAGTGTGTGTATACATGTGTATGTGCAGTGTGTATATACATGTGTATGTGCAGTGTGTGTATACATGTGTATGTGCAGTGTGTGTATACATGTGTATGTGCAGTGTGTGTATACATGTGTATGTGCAGTGTGTGTATACATGTGTATGTGCAGTGTGTGTATACATGTGTATGTGCAGTGTGTGTATACATGTGTATGTGCAGTGTGTGTATACATGTGTATGTGCAGTGTGTATATACATGTGTATGTGCAGTGTGTGTATACATGTGTATGTGCAGTGTGTGTATACATGTGTATGTGCAGTGTGTGTATACATGTGTATGTGCAGTGTGTATATACATGTGTATGTGCAGTGTGTGTATACATGTGTATGTGCAGTGTGTGTATACATGTGTATGTGCAGTGTGTGTATACATGTGTATGTGCAGTGTGTATATACATGTGTATGTGCAGTGTGTGTATACATGTGTATGTGCAGTGTGTGTATACATGTGTATGTGCAGTGTGTGTATACATGTGTATGTGCAGTGTGTATATACATGTGTATGTGCAGTGTGTATATACATGTGTATGTGCAGTGTGTGTATACATGTGTATGTGCAGTGTGTGTATACATGTGTATGTGCAGTGTGTGTATATATGTGTATGTGCAGTGTGTGTATACATGTGTATGTGCAGTGTGTGTATACATGTGTATGTGCAGTGTGTGTATACATGTGTATGTGCAGTGTGTATATACATGTGTATGTGCAGTGTGTATATACATGTGTATGTGCAGTGTGTGTATACATGTGTATGTGCAGTGTGTGTATACATGTGTATGTGCAGTGTGTGTATATATGTGTATGTGCAGTGTGTGTATACATGTGTATGTGCAGTGTGTGTATACATGTGTATGTGCAGTGTGTATATACATGTGTATGTGCAGTGTGTATATACATGTGTATGTGCAGTGTGTGTATACATGTGTATGTGCAGTGTGTATATACATGTGTATGTGCAGTGTGTGTATACATGTGTATGTGCAGTGTGTATATACATGTGTATGTGCAGTGTGTATATACATGTGTATGTGCAGTGTGTGTATACATGTGTATGTGCAGTGTGTATATACATGTGTATGTGCAGTGTGTGTATACATGTGTATGTGCAGTGTGTATATACATGTGTATGTGCAGTGTGTATATACATGTGTATGTGCAGTGTGTATATACATGTGTATGTGCAGTGTGTATATACATGTGTATGTGCAGTGTGTATATACATGTGTATGTGCAGTGTGTATATACATGTGTATGTGCAGTGTGTATATACATGTGTATGTGCAGTGTGTATATACATGTGAATGTGCAGTGTGTGTATACATGTGTATGTGCAGTGTGTATATACATGTGTATGTGCAGTGTGTATATATATGTGTGTGTGCAGTGTGTGTATATACATGTGTATGTGCAGTGTGTGTATACATGTGTATGTGCAGTGTGTATATACATGTGTATGTGCAGTGTGTATATACATGTGTATGTGCAGTGTGTGTATACATGTGTATGTGCAGTGTGTGTATACATGTGTATGTGCAGTGTGTGTATACATGTGTATGTGCAGTGTGTGTATACATGTGTATGTGCAGTGTGTGTATACATGTGTATGTGCAGTGTGTATATACATGTGTATGTGCAGTGTGTATATACATGTGTATGTGCAGTGTGTGTATACATGTGTATGTGCAGTGTGTATATACATGTGTATGTGCAGTGTGTATATACATGTGTATGTGCAGTGTGTGTATACATGTGTATGTGCAGTGTGTATATACATGTGTATGTGCAGTGTGTGTATACATGTGTATGTGCAGTGTGTATATACATGTGTATGTGCAGTGTGTGTATACATGTGTATGTGCAGTGTGTGTATACATGTGTATGTGCAGTGTGTATATACATGTGTATGTGCAGTGTGTATATACATGTGTATGTGCAGTGTGTGTATACATGTGTATGTGCAGTGTGTATACATGTGTATGTGCAGTGTGTATACATGTGTATGTGCAGTGTGTATATACATGTGTATGTGCAGTGTGTGTATACATGTGTATGTGCAGTGTGTGTATACATGTGTATGTGCAGTGTGTGTATACATGTGTATGTGCAGTGTGTGTATACATGTGTATGTGCAGTGTGTATATACATGTGTATGTGCAGTGTGTGTATACATGTGTATGTGCATTGTGTGATTATATTTGAATAAATGTTGATTTTTTGTTCACGACTAAATATGGATTGCTGTCCATTGAAAAAAATAAGACGTCCCCTGAAGCCCTGACGACAAGTCCAAAGTGACATCTATGGTTGTCACATCCCACGACATCCATTCACATTTGGCCTTTTTTTTTTGCCAAAATGGTATTTATTTAATATATGTATAACCCCCACAACAGGTAGACTAATGCAAATTTGGGTTTAATGGTTCCCCATACAGAACAAGGTCTGCATCATACGCATAGCAATAGGCCGGGCATGGAGGCCTCATGACTCCCAACCCATTTGCTTTTTCTTGCCTTTACAAATAATGTTCTTTTATATTCCCCTATTAATCGCTGACAACACCCAATGCCTCTTGTGCTTAGTGCGCTCGGCTGCCTAATCTCCTGTGCCGTCTTGTCCTGCACATCCTCACTCTTGTCTGGAAGACGTCGATGATTACATTTTACTTCTGTCACAAATTCCTCATAGGCTTCTGTGCTCGCTGACAGGTCCCCTGACGCCTTGAAGCTCCAGCTGACTGCTTACCTCACGTTGTGCCTTTCATTCATCACATCCTTATTTCTTTTCCTCTGAAACAAGTAAAATATTTCCCAAATCCATGTTTTTCTCGCACAGGATAAAACTACATTTTTAATTGAGGCCCTCATCATGTCATAACTCGACTGCTGTAATCCCCTCCTAATTGTCCTAAGATTCTGCCAGATGCTCCTCTACAAGACACGGAGTGCCACTCCCAGACTATTTTCTTATTCTCTGTATGATTTCCAAATTCCTCTTAGGTTGTTGTCAAGATTACAAGATTTTTGATCTTTAGATGTATCGGTATTTTAATATTTAAAGGGCGTGTAGCACACATCTTGCTTATTAAAATGAGACACCCGCCGGTACTTTTTATAAAGTTATTGAACTGTAAAGATCAATAGTCTGACTGGTGTTGATTCAAAGTGAGGGCGCTGTTGCATCAGTGTCTATGGAAACTACATCTGGTGATAAGTGGTACTGCAAGGGACAAAAGCAAATGTCAAATGGGATGTGACAACCAGAGACAACACTTTGGATATCACATCAGGGCTAAATAGTTATATTCAACACTGTGATTCACACGCCTATACAATAAGTTCACAATTAGATTATTACTTCTCAAGAATGTTAGAGTTGGAAGGGACCTCCAGGGTCATCGTGACCAAGCCCCTGCTCAATGCAGGATTAATGAAGTATTTCTCCCAGAAAAAGATTGCAATTACACAGGTTTTGCTATACACATGTTTATTACCTTTGTGTGTATTGGTACAACACAAAAAACTGAAAAAAAAAGGCAAATTCAGGAGGCAAATTCATGTGTATGAGGTCGACAGTTTGTAATATATCTCAATAGAGAATTCCGTTTCTTTCTCCTCCTTGACTGATCATTCATTCTCAAAATTCTCAATTCACATGTAAAACCTGTATTCAGCGAATATAGACTTTTTAATATTACTGAGATAAGAGATGACAGTTGGTGCCCATGAAGTTCTATGGGGAACATTGTAGTTTCAGGAGAACTTGCAGCCTTTTTTCCTCCTGAAACATTTTCCATGGAACTTCATGGGCACCAACTGTCATCTCTTACCTCAGTAATAATAAAAAGTCTATATTCGCTGAATACAGGTTTTACATGTGAATTGAGAATTTTGAGAATGAATGATCAGTCAAGGAGGAGAAAGAAACGGAATTCTCTATTGAGATATATTAAAAACTGTTGACCTCATACACATGAATTTGCCTTTTTTCCCTCAGTACCGATACACACAAAGGTAATAAACATGTGTATAACAAAACACGTCTAATGGCAATATTATTCTGGGAGAAATACTTCATTGAAGGGGTTTTCCCACGAACAAAAGTTCATTCTAATCAATAGATCTTGGAATAATAATAATTTCCACAATTGGATGTGTTTAAATAAAATGTGCCTGTGCTGAGATAATCTTATAAATGTGCCCCTGCTGTGCACTGTGTAATGGCTGTGTCTGACCATACAGGAACATGATCTGATCATACCACAGCTCCTGGGCAGGGGAGGAAACAAAAGAGTGTACTGACATTACAGCAGGGTATCACAGCTGATTCTTTTTGTGAGGTGAAACATTTCACTGCCTGTTTTTAAACAATGTTTTACTTCAAATAAAGAATCACCTGCAATCACCTGCTGTAATATCTGTATACTCTTCTCCTTCCTCCTCTGCCCAGGAGCTGTGGTATGATCAGACCGTGTCCCTGTACGGTCAGACACAGACATTACACAGTACACAGCAGGGGCACATTTATAAGATTATCTCAGCACAGGAACATTTTATTTAAACACATCCAATTGTGGAAGTTATTATTATTCAAAGATCTATTAATTAAAATGGACTTTTGTTGGTGGGAAAACCCCTTTAAGCCTGCATTGAGCAGGGGCTTGCTCACGATGACCCTGGAGGTCCCTTCCAACTCTAACATTCTATGAATTTCTAGAACAATTTAAGGGTGTCAACACTTTCGGCCATGACTGTATGTCACATTGGGAGAGTCCCTTAAGAGCCAGAACATCAGAACCCCCCATAAGTGACCTAATTTTACGAACTACACCTCTCAATGAATTAATCTAGGGGTGCAGTGATTATATTGACACCACCGTCATGTCACACAATTTTATACCATTGGGCAGTGAAGAAAAAATAATTACATTTTTACTGCAAAAAAATTGTTTTAGCCTCAGATTTTACATTTTCACACAGGGAAATGGGTAAAAATGGCACCAAAATTTGTCCCACGATTTCTGCTCAACGTGGTAATACCCCATATGTGGCTGTACAGCACGGCTTACTATTTGACTCTTGGAGAACAAATTATTATAGAATAGTTTTCGGACTCCATACGTGCCAGAAGCGCAGAATGCCCCCTCAAGTGACACCATTTTGGAAATTACAGCCCTCTGGGAATTTATCTACAGGTGTGGTAACGATTTGAACTCCATTAGTATTTTCCAGAAACAAGCAGCAGTAGATGTTGCTGAATTAAAATTGCAAATTTGACATTGTAGTGCCCGAACATTGTAGCACATACATTGTGCCCAGCTCGTGCTTCTGGAGACATGGACCCGTAAATTAATCGATCTCTCATCACTACAGAAATGCCAAACACGTGGACTCTAAATGCGGTTTAGGCACACTGGGGCTCAGAAGGGAGGGGGTCATTTGGATTTGGGAGTGCAGAATTCCCTGGATTACTTTTTTGGGGTTAAGGAGCCATAGCACTCTTCCAGAGCCTTTGTGCTACTGACGCGCCCCCTGGGCCTTGGGGTACTCGGTGCCGGGCCGGTGGATGCTGGGGGTGATGTCACAGTGGCGGTGACCCGGTCCGTGACCCAGGGCGGTTAATAAAAGGGGTTATTGATAGGGGATTTATAGTGATTGTATAAAGTTCGTGACGCCACCTGTGGTATGCGGCTAAGGGAGCCGCCGCTGCGGAGCAAGTCCCCTGGAGCTGATGTTACTGCAGCAGGGATGGTGTGGCTCTCCACAGGTAGAGCTTAGCTCCAGGGCAGGGTAGATGGGATAGGTTGTGCTGGGCGTTGTAGTACAGGGATTGATGGCGCAGCAATAATCAGTCCACAACTTAATGGCGGTTTCCTCTTAGCTTTACTGGTGGTGATTAGACAAGCCGGGACTAGGGTACTGGCTAGAAGTGGAAGTCCGGGCAGCCTGGAAGCAAGTAAAGAATCCTTCTTTGCCAGGTGAAGTTGGAGGCCTTCCCTTTCCACTAAACTCTTTGGCCCTGCTGCTTGTAGCTGTGCGGTGGCCCTCGTCCCTGAGTGCAACGTTTCTGTGCTCACCCGTATGGCAGGCAGCTCGGGCCTTGCTGGTGTGTCGCTCCCACGTGGCGGTGCTGGGCCCTGCGGTGCTGCTGAGCCTCCGGGTGTCTGATGGGGCCAGGAGACCTGCAGTCTCCTGCCCTTTGGTTTCTGCGCCTGGGCCTTCAGTGCCCCACAGCCTCGGACTCCGGTGTCCGGTTCTTCTGTGTTTGTTCCTTCTGGGGTGAGCTGCCGTGCAGCTCAACTCCCCAGCTCCTCTCTCCTCGACGTCCTCACTTCAACTCCTCACACTAAAACTAACCCCGCCTCCAGATCCCAGTTGCCAAGGGGAGGAACTCCCCTTGCTGGTCTGGAGCCAGGAAAGTGTTGCATGCTTAGTAAAACCTGATTAGGGGACCCCTGCTTGCTTCCAGGCATGGCATTACCTCTTTTGAGGGAGGCAATGCCACTGTGGCAACCGGACCCCTGGGGTGCCACACTACCAGTAACATGGAAGTCCCCTATATTTCCTTTGACAAATGATGACTTGAGGTGGGGACTTGCTTTTTTTTGTGGATTGAGTTGAAGTTTTTATTGGGAAGATTTTACATAGCATTTGGGATCACATTTATCCTGCGCTCTTTATTGAGCACTTCTATAGGGGTTTCCATCTAAATCCCCGAGTGACATGATTCACATGAAACCCCCGAGGGATCCATTCACTATAATGAGGTGGCAGAGTTACTCTGGACTCCATCTGGCTTCTGTTCAGTGGTGTCCTTCTTTTCAGAAGTGCACAAAACTGTGACAGACTGCGCTTTAAAAAGACGGACACCGCTGGATCATAGGTCAGACGGCATCCACATTCCCAATTATGAGGCAGATGGAGTGCCTCATAATTGGGAATCTTCCGCCTGGGGTTCCGTCTGAATCAAGAAATTTCAGAGATTTAAACGGAAACCCCGGTGTAAGCGAAGGATAAATGTGAGCTGAGCCTTACTGTGATCTTTGGGAGGCAGAATGAACAAATACCTGATTTATAGTAGGTTGTTAAGTTTTGAGAGGTATCATTTTTGAATAGTTTTGCAAACAAAGTTACGTGAGGGCTTGTTTTTAGCGGCATGAGTTGACTTTTTTTGGTACCATTTTCAGGCACATAACATTTAATCACTTTCCATTCTGATTTTTGGGAGGCAGAATGAACAAAAAACAGCAACTGAGAAATTGTTTTTTTTTTTTTCCTGCTGTTCACCGTTTAGTAAAAGTAACAAGGCAGCTTTATTCTTCGGGTCAGTACGAATATAGCGATACCATATTTATATATTTTTTTAAATGTTATGCTGCTTTTACACAATAATAACAATTTTATAGAAAAAATAATTATTTTGCATCGCTTTACTCACAGCTATAGCTTTTTTATTTCTCTGCAGACGGAGCTGTACGGCAGCTTATTTTTTGCGGGACAAGATGACATGTTTATTTCCATTCGACTTTTTGATCGTGTTTTATTCTACTTTTTGTTCGGCAATATGATGAAAAAGCATAGTTTTTTTATCACTTTTTTTTTTTTACTAGTGTGACAGTTTTATAGGTCAGATCGTTCCGAATCTGGCGATACCAAATAGGTGTACTTTATTTGTTTATTTTTGTTTTTACATAAATATATCTATTTATTGGTATAATATTTTCTTTTTTTCATTTATTTTGTGATATTTTTTTAAAAATATATTTGTACTATTCTTTCGAACTTTTTTTTATAAAACTTTTTTACTTAGTCCCTCTACGGTACTTTAATTTTTTATGGCCCGGGAGAGCGAGTGTCAACACCGCTGGAACGCTGGCACCGGAGGTAAGTATAGATGTTTTTATTTTAACGACGCCAAACACTCAGATTAGGAAGGGCTTGTCCTAATAGTGTACAACCCCTTTAAGCAAAGACAGTTTAGGTCCAAGAGATGAACACAGAGATGAACATAGCGGTTAAAGGCGTCATCCATAGCAGGCGAGGACATCATAATGAAGTACATATAGTCTCATTGAGCAGTATAAAGGCAGAGCACAAATAGAAGGATATATACACATCAATGACAACAACAGCAAAAGAAGATCGAGCCATGCACATACCCATAAATGTCCTCTCCTGCTGGAATGGCGCCAGACCCGACGAGTTTTTCGATGCAATGTCTTAAGTTGAAATGCTACCCGTAGGAGATCACTGATTTTGAACTGTTGACTAGCCGTCCTGGGTAAAATAGTCTGTTCAAGTCATTTTAATCTAGAGGGACATAACATGGCTGAACGGTGGCGTGGGGGTGAAACAGGGTCAGGAAAAGTTTGTATTAAGATGTTTGTGATTAGCGTGTGTTTATAAGAAAATAATATGAGAATTTAGCTGCCTTAAGGGACGTATAGAAAACTGGTAAGAATTCTAATCAGAGCAGAACAGAGATGAATATGTTCGGGAAGAAGTCAAGTAGCAGATCAGGCTGAAACCTTGTCTTTCTTCTCAAGCATAAATTGGAGAAATCCTTGAGGGAATAGAAAGGAGGCCATATTAAGCTGGCTGCCTGTCTCTATTACATAACAAATGTCTATGTGGTTTACTGACAAGTATATAATTGTGCGCCTTGTTTATATTGTATATAACGCATACCCAATACCATGCCAGTGTAATTTGTTAATGATCAGACACAAATGAAGACCCTATGTCCAGGAACGCGCAACACACGAGTCCTCGGAAATAAACAGAGCCTTGGGGAAATAAGGATTATATACTACGTAGCTGATCATATTTCTGGAGCAGTTATGGCAGGCTTTTAAAGGATGCTAAGAGCTAAAGTTTACTTTGAGGAATTAGTATATTAGTGGACAATTAGTGATGTTATGGGATCACAGTGAAAAATGGAATATAGGCTTAAAGGGGTGTTGTTACCTAAAACACTTATGGCATATTCACTGGATGCCTGATAGGTGTGTGGGTCTCACCTACCTATATGTGGGTCTCACCTACCTATATGTGGGTCTCACCTACCTATCTCTTCAAATGTAATAAGGAAGTACCCATGTGGATTTTTACACCAGTGGAATTCCAGCCTGCATATATTAGGCATTTATGGCATATTGCTGTAAATAGGTTGTCTGGGATTAAAAAAAAAGCCTCTGCTTTTTTTCTTTTTACAAAATCAGCACCACGTCTGTCCGTGTCCTGTGTCTGGTATTGCAGCTCAACCCCACTCATGAACAAAGAGTTGGGCATATTGAAATCCAACATGCCTGATCCTCTCTAAACAAACCCATTCACGTTACATGATCGGCTGGATTTAATACGGTAAGGCGCGCTACATTCATGCAGACACTTCAAATGACAGGGTAATGATTCCTTCATCAGCACACTAAGCACATTACTCTGCTTGCATTGCAGGAGGATCTTGTACAGGGGCAGTGCTCATCATAGTATGTCAAGTGAACTACTCTGTCCACAATCTGTGCCTCCATATCTGTATAGGCAAATCCTATTTGTTTTCAGTGTATTCTAGTGTACATATGTATATAAATATTCCATTTGGTAGTAGCCCATTTACCCCTGAGGAAGCCAGGCTTGGTGATACGTCTAGGCCTCCTGTCTTACCTCCCATACTCTTTTACTTCATGTTGTATTTTTGTGCAGCTGCTATCCTGGTAGGTAGGTAAGTAGTAGGAGTGATTATGTATCATGGCACCTTCTCAGAAACTTGTTTATGTGCTTGCATGTACTTTTAAAATGTTTAACTTTTGTGTACTCTGCCACATTATATTTTTACATGTTGCATCCAATATAACATATATTTGAACGTGCACGTCCCTTTTATAAAGCCTTATTTTCTTTAGTCCTGTTATTTCATGATTGGTTGGTCCAACTTCAACGAGTTCTGCTGACGTTCTATTCAAACTGTTGATACCCAAACGGCCATGTGCACAATAAAACGTATATCTCCCCAAGATGATATAGAAAAAACACTGAAACATATTTAACTTTGATGGATGGAGTCGACCACAGCTTTATTCAAGGTTTATTTTAACCGAACGACTCTTTAATACGAAAAAAAACGAACCCAAAACGGTCCGTCTTCTGTTCCTTTAAGTCTCCAACCAGATAATTTTAACCACCATCTGTGACTTGATTCTAAAAACATAAAAAACAGTATAAACAGCCCTTACTGGAGAAAGGAGCCAGGTTGTCTCACCAGTCAAAGACCCCTTCCCTATATGGATTGTGGTCCACTATGTGCTATCTATCTATCTATCTATCTATCTATCTATCTATCTATCTATCTATCTATCTATCTATCTATCTATCCATCATCCATCTCTATCTATCTGTCTATCTATCAGTCTACATATCTATCTATCCATCTCTATCTATTCATCTCTATCTATCCATCTATCTTCCATTATCTATCTATCTATCTATCTATCCATCCATCTCTATCTATCTATCTGTCTACATATCTTTCTGTCTACATATCTATCTATCCATCTCTATCTATCCATCTCTATCTATTCATCTCTATCTATCCATCTATCTTCCATTATCTATCTATCTATCTATCTATCTATCTATCCATCTATCTTCCATTATCTATCTATCTATCTATCCTTCTATCTATCTATCTATCTATCCTTCTATCTATCTATCTATCCATCCTTCTATCTATCTATCTATCTATCTACAGTGCTCAACATAAATGAGAGCATGCCAACTTGTTCATCCGATGCCTAGAAGAATTGGTGCTGTCCTTAAAAATCATGGTGGTCATACAAAATTCTAAATGTATGACAAAAAATCCCAGAAACATATTGTTTTTGGGCACATACATCCGTCAGAACCGGTTGTGCGCCAATACAAACAAACCACTCCAAGAAGCATAGAATGAACAGAACAAGAACACAGAGTTTTTCAGGTTATGTATCAAGATAAATATAACTTTATTAACACATACAATTAATACATATAAATATTAAAAAGAGACATGGGCAGGAGGGATATGGAGGATAGCAGCAGGGGCGTGAACGCACCCAGGGACATGTATGATATCACATACTTGAAGGGCTATAGGGAAAAGCTAAGCTCAGGCTTCATAGAAGGCTGAAAAGCCTAACACAACCAAGTGGGATATGAGCAATGTATTCAACATTAATTGGCCATAATGGCAGTATGATAACGAAAACCTAGAGCAGGCGTCCCTATAGATGCAAGAACGTCCAAACAATATGCATAAATAGCAGCATCGCTTACCCTGAGTGAGCGCAGCGCCCAAGATGTCAAGTGAATATTTACCGTTTCCCAACGCGCGTTTCGCGTGGAGTATGTACGGCTTTATCAAGGGAAGGTAAGGGTGTTGTGTACAAGGACTTTAAAATACCCAGGTAACCGGTCACGTGATGCACCACATGATCGGATCCCGGCCAATGGCATTATGTATGCGGCGCATGCGCACGGAGCAGAGCAGACCCAGCACAAGCCACCCGGCGGTCACATCTGGGAGCGCGCAGGAAGACTGCGCAGTCACGGATGAAGAGACGCCGGGCACCGAGGCCAGGAACATGAATGCGCCGGGCGCACGCACACAAAATGCGAAGGCAGGTGAGTATATACATATGATTGTAAGCATACCATTTCTCAGAGAATTTTAAAAACAAATTCATAAGAAATAGCATAAATTGAGCATAAAAATTAGATGAAATAGACGTATCCAATGAAGAAAGGATTACTGTGAGGTATAAATGCTGAATTCGGGCTCATCTCTCGAAATAGAGAGGGCCTAACCTGGGCAGATAAATTATTTAGTGACAAAAAAACAGCACACCAAAAATTAAAAAATGCTGCAAACGCAACACCAGAGAGTATCATAAAAAACACTAAGTTTAAAAATTATGATAGAGGAAGAAGAAACGCACGTGGCAGAACAAATCATAAATATGGGGCAAAGCTGAGGGTTTCGTTCAATCCCTTATGGGCCATCGTGTCCAGAGTGACGATCCACTTGGTTTCACGTTGGGACAAGATGCGTTTGACATTACCGCACCTTGCCCCAAGGTGAACAATATCAATACCTCTGATAGAAAGTGATGAGGCATTGCAATTATGAAATTGATGAAAGTGGCGAGGAAGTGTCTTTAATTCAGAAGGGTCTGTCACCAACCTGGCTGCAGTAATGTCCCTGACTTGTTCCCGAACTCTGACTTTGAGTTCCCTGTATGTAAGACCAACGTAAATAAGTGGACATTCACAGGTAGCATAATAGATAACATTAGTGGAACTGCAGGAGATTCGATGTTGAATTTGAAACTGTTGTCTCCTGCTGCGGAGTCGAAAGTTCGGGTACGTAGGACATTAGCGCAAGCCAGGCAGTGACCGCAGGGAAAGCAGCTCAACGTAGGTTGAAATGAAGAGAGAAAAGTATTGTTGGTAGGGACATAATGGCTCCTGACAATTAGATCACTGAGATTTTTAACTCTTCTTGAGGTCATTGATGTTACAGCTCAAGGACCTTATCAGGAAGAGAACGCGTACATGGTGGAACCATGCATGTCTTGATAGATATATTCAACGGGGGCTTACCGCAAGGGGACTTCGTGTCCAGGTGTTCCCCTCTTTCCCCATTGATGACGACAATTTTAAAAATAAATGGGAGGAATGTGCCAATACATGCTCCTGTGGGTTCCTTCTGCTCCTCAGAGATAGTAATCAAGCCTCTATCACTGAGATGGAAAAGGAGAATGAGTACTTGTTGACGTGTCTTAATAAAGAACTTACTGTGTCTGCATTCAAGAAATGATGATATTGATGCAAATATTCAGACCTTGGCGGATGAACTCCAAAAGGATAAAATTAAGAAATTTCAGAGGGATATTAATGACCTGAAGGCCAACAGAGTATATAAATGGAGAAACCCCCAAAATAGATCACATCCACTCTCTAGGGACGACATGTTCTCTAGATCAAGGTCCTCATCTCTCCGATCTGATACATTTTGTGATCAGACAATCCCCATCTCTAAAAATGCTAACTCTGGATTAAATAATGGCACCCACCGTGTTACAACTCGACTCGACAGAATGCCAAGCGACAGGTACCCATGAGTGGACAGTCGGGGAGAGATACTCAGGGGGGCCTGCAGGTGATTAATCTTTCCACGTATAGTTTTTCTGAAGCCGAATTACAGGTGCTCCGTATGGGCTTAACTTTTTCACCTTCAAACAGGTTTCATTTCTTTACAGCCCTCAAGGACCTAAATCTTTTTTCTCGTAAATTAATTCTAAAGAAACTTCACTTCAAGGACACAACTACTCCCTCTATGATGGGTCCTGCCGAGAAGGAGGGTTTACAGACATTGGAGGACCTCCTCGGTGAACAGGTCTCTGTAGCCAGAGGTAGGTTTCTCCTCACGTTTTTCCTAAATCCACACATTTTGACCCCTTGTCGATTAGTCCTGCAGTTGAGATCTTTACTTAGCTGGTCTCCGAGGATTTTAAGAAACTATCCACTGCACGTGGACATGATAATCTTACATACCTCTAGAGGGCAGCTATTACAAAACTTCAGTCATACTCTGACTTAGTGTTCAAACAAGCAGACAAAGGGGGGAATATTGTAGTGTGGCCATGTGTTCTCTATGAAAAGGAGGCATTACGTCAGTTACGTGATAAAAACACCTACACCAAGTTGTCATACAATCCGTTAGCCTCCTTTTTGGCAGAACTCCAATCCATATTAGGTAAGGCCTTTGAGGCAGGCATTATTACAAAAAAGGTCCTTGATGGGCTCACAGTCACAATCTCCACTTTTTATTTATTGCCTAAGATCCACAAAGACGCGGTCAACCCACCTGGACGTCCGATCATGTCTGGGATGGAGAGTCTCTGTGAACCAATTTGTAATTTCGTGGACTTTTACCTTAAGCCACTGGTGGAGACTCTCCCGTCATACATCAAAGACATGACGGACGACCTTACTCGGGTTTACAGCTGGTGTGGAAACCCTTTATACATGCATAGCCCACACTGGTGGGCCGGAGGCTGCCCGTCTCTTCCTCGGGGCCTCTAACCTGGGCGTCCCTTTATGCGGCTTTATTCTCGAGCTGCTGCACTTTATTTTGACTCATAATTTTTTTATTTTTAAAGATCAATTCTACCTCCAGCAACGCGGCACAGCCACGGGTGCAGCCTGCGCACCCTCGTACGCCAATCTCTTCCTGGGACCATGGGAGAGATCCCTTTTCGGTGACGAGGGTGCGTGGTCCGCCGACCATGTGCTGTACTGGTATAGGTACAGTGACGATATTTTGTTCCTATGGAGGGGTACAGCGCAGCAGCTCGAGAAGTTTATGGGAGAAATTAACAACAGAAATATCCACCTGACATACAAAGCGGATGCCGTTAAAATTGACTTCCTTGACGCCATTGAATAATGCCATTGGCCGGGATCCAATCACGTGGTGCATCACGTGACCAGTTACCTGGGTATTTTAAGGTCCTTGTACACAACACCCTTACTTTCCCTTGATAAAGCCGTACATACTCCACGCGAAACGCGCGTCGAGAAACGGTAAATATTCACTTGACATCTTGGTCTCACTCAGGGTAAGCGATGCTGCTATTTATGCATATTGTATGGACGTTCTTGCATCTATAGGGACGCCTGCTTTAGGTTTTCGTACTGCCATTATGTCCAATTAATGTTGAATACATTGCTCATATCCCACTTGGTTGTGTTAGGCTTTTCAGCCTTTTATGAAGCCTGAGCTTAGCTTTTCCCTATAGCCCTTCAAGTATGTGATATCATACATGTCCCTGGGTGCGTTCACGCCCCTGCTGCTATCCTCCATATCCCTCCTGCCCATGTCTCTTTTTAATATTTATATGTATTAATTGTATGTGTTAATAAAGTTATATTTATCTTGATACATAACCTGAAAAACTCCGTGTTCTTGTTCTGTTCATTCTAAAATTCTAGATGTAGTAGTTTTTGATGTGGGGTGTATTAATTTTTTTCAACTAATTTGAGTAAAACTGAAGATTTTGTAATTAAAGTTATATTATTAACCTTACTTTCATGTTATGGGTTAAAAAATGTTCTATGCAACTCAGTCTTGTCAAAATTTTGGAAATCAATCTATCTATTACATATCTATCTATCCATCTATCTACAGTATCTATTTCTCTATCTATCTATCTATCTATCTATCATCTATTTATCTATCTATCTAGCTAGCTAGCTATTTATCTGTTGATAGATATGATCAGGTAAGTGAATGATAGATAAATAGTGTTAAAAAATCAAACAACAATGGCAGATTTTCTGTTTTTCCCCAATCCTTCATAAATAGTAACTAAACCTTGAACATATTTTTTCAGATGTAGCAGTCCCTTCCATAGCCTGCAGATTGGAGGAGGTCCAGTTCCTGAGTCACCAAAGAGCTCTTCTATCCGCTGAATTGCACACTGTTTAGAGGACTATTGAGCGATCGGTGGGGATTTCAGGCGGCCTTGGACCCCCACTGATATTCAGGTAATTAAACTTCCTGACAAATTTGAAAAAATCATGTTCAAGGTTTACTTAATCTTTAAGAAAATTAATAAAAAAATCAAACAATCAAAAGTATGTACCCCCAAATGGAGCTAAAAATACAACAGCCCTCAAATAGTTAATTACTGATGGTAAATTAAAGTTATTTGTATTTTAAAGTGGCACCGCAAAAATTATTTTTCTATTCATAAAACATACTTTCATTCAGCAAAAGTACTAAAACAAAAATCTATATAAATTAGGTATCATTGTAATCTTTACCAACTCATAGGATAAAGTTAAAGGAAATTTACCATCAGAAAATGACCTGTAGTTTAAATCAGGATTTTGTGTTAAATGTATTTTTTTAAAATTTTTCAATGTTTTTATTCACCTATCACAAACTTTTAAAAGTAAAAAATGGAAATTTTGCAATTTTCGCAGTGACTACTAGAGCCTTTTTAGACGTTAATGTCCTGTTGTTTCAGGAAACACATGTAGATTAGCAGCAATGAAGAGACTCTGAACTTTTGCATTGAAGCATCTAATGAGTGTGTGTAAAGGTCACAATGAAGGGAAGGGCAGCAGGGTCAGCTGTGACATTGCCTATTGAGTATAGTGGATCCTGTGATATCCACTATTATAGAAGTGTTACCTGTGACTTTAATCCTGCCTCTGCTGCTAAGGAGCCTGACGAAAACTCTTCCTAAAAGGACAGGAAGAATGAGTCTAAAATAGCCCCAGTGGCCAGGGTAAAAATTACAAGATTTTTTTATTTTAATAAAAATCGTGATATTAAAAAACACACATTTATTTAATGCATGTAACATTTACAATATGTATATGTTTTCTGATGAAGCCTTACATTTTATATTGAGTAGATATGTTACATGTTACTTTCTGATAGTAGCTTCCTTTTAAGATGTTATTCATTTATTTTGCATAGTCCATGGAATAAAAGAAATGCAAAAGACAATAGTAGATTATTTCGATTAGTTTTTTTCTCATCCCCCAAATAAAATCATAATAAAAGTTAGTCAATAAAATATATGTTCCTCAAAATGATGCCAATAAAAAGTACAACTCGTTCCGAAAAAAGTAATCTCTTATACAGCTTTGTTGATTAAAAAGTAAAAAAAAATAAAAAAAGTAATTTGGCCTTAAATGCCTAAAATAGTGCTTCAAATATTAAATGCTTATGACATATCTACTAAATAATCTGTAAATGGCTTATAGGCGCAGGTCGTAACTCTGGGGACCTTACCTATCCTAAGAACGAGGCTAATCTATGACAACTTTCCCCTTAAATTCACTAAAGTGGGGTCTGTGCGTAACACTCTTCTGACGTGTCTAAGGGACTTGAGTGCTGCTTTCTCAGTTCTTTTCCATATATTCCATACATTTTATAAGACCTCCATTTTTTATAAGACCTCCATTTTTTATAAGACCTCCATTTTTTATAAGACTCCATTTTTTATAAGACCTCCATTTTTTATAAGACCTCCATTTTTTTGAGGAGGAACTTTCACCTGTCAGGCATTTATGCCATATCCTGTGTAAAAGGCTAAATAAGTCTGGGATTCTTAGAAATGATGTCAGTTATGAATATGATTTACAGTGTTATTATATTTACTATTATGTATATTTTATTATATCATTGTATAATAGGAGGTTTTTATGCCAGCAAACTGAAATTAGTGTAAAACCAGAAATATGCAGCAAATTCAGCCATTAAATAAACCAATTCAGCCTCTTTAATCTGTTTTATTTTAGATCGGATGAAAACCCCACAATCTTCCCCTGTGGCATCCTTTATTAAGAAGAGGGCCTTTGTGTAACAATTCAATTGCAATGTATGGCATAGATTGTACCCAGGATCCTAGAACACAATAGGACCCCTATAATGTCCCACAAGACACTGCACAACCGATCCCAACTCATAGAAATATTTATGGCATGGAATTTGCAAATTTGTATGTCTGTTGCCAAGTGACCTTTTGTGCAGAGACATAGAGCGACGCATTGATCTCTCATTTCCTATAAAGAACCACGGCCCCTATAATAAGCCCAACTTGTCTATATACCTTGTGCTGCCCCCGATGAAATAACCAATGCAAGCGCGACCTTTGCCCTGCACACTCAGCGTTCATTTCCTCTCAAACTCTTGTTGTTCTGCAACTGTCCATAACAATATATTTTTTATAAAACGTTATTTTACCCATAGACACATTTTATGGCTTGGGACTAAAGTGTGAGGTTATATGGAGTATTACAGGAAAATCACCTTAAAGTGCATTTGTAGCCAGTTCTCACAAAAAAACTGCATATATTATTAAATAGATCTCTTAGACCTGATGAGGCTGGTGTACTTTTTTTAAATGAAAAAATTCCTGGATATTAATTTCTGAAATTTTAAACTCTATCTCCTTCCACTCAGACTGATTGACTGCTCCTCAGTGTCCCTCCTCCCTGCTTCTGCTGAAATCTTCCACTGCTCAGTACAAGCTGCAACTCTCAGGCTGGGTGGGTGGAGATCAAATACACAGACTGATACATTTATTATTTTAATATCAGGATTGTACAGCTATTCAGACTTGGATGATCAAAGTAAGTACACCAGCCTCATCAAGTCTGAGAGATCGATTTAATAAAGAATGATTTTTATATTGTGAACACTGGTAACAGATCTGCATTAATATCTATTGCAAAGTAACCATAAGGTACATTTACACGTTCTGATTTCTGCCAGTCAATACACCTTAACGAGTGCTGATCAGTCGATTATATAGTTGTGCGGTGCTCGTTGTCCGCTCATTGTTACACAAGCGTTTTGCACATGTGATTTCGCATGCGGGTTGTCAAGCGCTTTCCAAGTGACTTTAGCATCACTTGGAAAGTGCTTGACAACTTGGTCACACTATATAAATCCATGCAACCGGCATGGATTTTATATAGAGCAGGGGTCTCAAACTCAGCTGGACATATGGGCCGCACACGGAAAAACATTTAATTTGGGGGGCCGCATTATTTGTATGGCAAAGTGACATTTTTAGTGATACCATTTTATTTTCTATACACCTTTTGAACTGGTCCTCATCTTGCAGACATGGTCTCCCCTCCAGGTCCCCCATACTGCAGACATGGTCTCCCATCCAGGTCCCCCATACTGCAGACATGGTCTCCCATCCAGGTCCCCCATACTGCAGACATGGTCTCCCATCCAGGTCCCCCATACTGCAGACATGGTCTCCCATCCAGGTCCCCCATAGTGCAGACATGGTCTCCCATCCAGGTCCCCCATACTGCAGACATGGTCTCCCATCCAGGTCCCCCATACTGCAGACATGGTCTCCCATCCAGGTCCCCCATACTGTAGACATGGTCCCCATTCAGTTCCCTCATACTGCAGACATGGTCTCCCATTCAGGTCCCCCATACTGCAGACATTGTCTCCCATTCAGGTCCCCCATACTGTAGACATGGTCTCCCATCCTGCAGACATGGTCTCCCATCCTGCAGACATGGTCCCCCATCCTGCAGACATGGTCCCCCATACTGCAGACATGGTCCCCCATCCAGGTCCCCCATATTGCAGACATGGTCCCCCATCCAGGTCCCCCATATTGCAGACATGGTCTCCCATCCAGGTCCCCCATATTGCAGACATGGTCTCCCATCCAGGTCCCCCATATTGCAGACATGGTCTTCCATCCAGGTCCCCCATATTGCAGACATAGTCTCCCATCCAGGTCCCCCATATTGCAGACATTGTCTCCCATCCAGGTCCCCCATATTGCAGACATGGTCTCCCATCCAGGTCCCCCATATTGCAGACATGGTCCCTCATCCAGGTCCCCCATATTGCAGACATGGTCCCCCACATTGCAGACATGGTCCCCCATCCAGGTCCCCCATATTGAAGACATGGTCCCCCATATTGCAGACATGGTCCCCCATCCAGGTCCCCTATATTGCAGACATGGTCCCCCATATTGCAGACATGGTCTCCCATCCAGGTCCCCCATATTGCAGACATAGTCTCCCATCCAGGTCCCCCATATTGCAGACATAGTCTCCCATCCAGGTCCCCCATATTGCAGACATGGTCCCCCATCCAGGTCCCCCATATTGCAGACATGGTCCCCCATATTGCAGACATGGTACCCCATCCAGGTCCCCCATATAGCAGACATGGTCCCCCATATTGCAGACATGGTCCCCCATCCAGGTCCCCCATATTACAGACATGGTCCCCCATCCAGGTCCCGCATATTACAGACATGGTCCCCCATATTACAGACATGGTCCCCCATCCAGGTTCCCCCATACTGCGGTCAGGGTCCCCGTCCCCCCCATACTGCGGTCAGGGTCCCCGTCTCCCCATACTGCGGTCCCCGTCCCCCCATACTGCGGTCAGGGTCCCCGTCCCCCCCTACTGCGGTCAGGGTCCCCGTCCCTCCATACTGCGGTCAGGGTCACCGTCCCCCCATACTGCGGTCAGGGTCCCCGTCCCCCCATACTGCGGTCCCCGTCCCCCCATACTGCGGTCAGGGTCCCCGTGTGCTATATTTCACATGACAGAGGAAAAAAAAAGAGATTCTCACCTGTCCTCCGTTTCCTCGGCGTCCTTTCTGCACCTATGGCCCGCAGGCACAGACCCCGTAACGATCGCGGCTCTCTCCAGCAGCCGCCGACATCAGCGCTGTAGTCCAGTGTATTGCAGCGCAGAGACCGGCTCTCTGCACAGCAATACCAGTGTCAGCCGCCGACCTATCAGAGGCCAGCAGCTGACATCTGCGCATGGCAGTGACGTCATATGCCGCTGCGCTGGGACGCAGACGTCAGCTGCTGGCCTCTGATAGGCTGGCGGCTGACACTGGTATTGCTGTGCAGAGAGCCGGTCTCTGCGCGGCAATACACTGGACTACAGCGCTGATGTCGGCGGCTGCTGGAGAGAGCCGCGATCGTTACGGGGTCTGTGCCTGCGGGCCGCAGGAAGCAGCCGGAGGGGGCCGTGTGTTTGAGACCCCTGATATAGAGTGACCAAGTTAGTTAAATAAAAGAACATTATACTTACCTTCCGATGTCCCCCGGTCTCGTTCTCTCGTCTCCCCGGTAGCTCGCGGTGGTGTAAAAGGACCTTCCATGACGTCATTTAGATATGTAACAGGTCATGCGATCGCCGACGTCAGCGCTTGCGTGACCCGTCACATGACTAAATAACGTCATGGCAGGTCCTTTTACACAACCGCGAGACACCGGGGAGACGGGAGAAGGAGACCGGGGGTCATTGGAAGGTAAGTATAATGTTTTTTTTTATTTTAAATTCTTTTTTCTACAGGTACTATGGTACCCGGGTCTGGAGGAGAGTCTCCTCTTCTCCAGACCCGGGTACATTCCGCACATTGAATCGCTTAATATCCGCATGTGCAAATGTGCTGACACGGATATTAAGCATTTCAATGCAAGTCAATGGTGGCAAAAACACCGCGATTACGCAAAATAATTGGTAGTGCTGCGGATTTTTCCGCAATGATAATACACAGCGGAAATTTCCGCAGCATGTGCACAACACATGCCGATTATCATTGGGGAACATGGCAGACCTTCTACCAAGCGTTTTTTAAGCGTTTCTGCAGCGGAATAGCCGCTGCGGAAACGTTTAAAAAACGCATAGCGGGCACACAGCCTTAAATGCCTAAAAAAGTGGTTCAAATGTTCAATAAATACCTATGACATATCTACTAAATATTCCATAAATGATTTATAGGTGCAAGGCATAACTCTGGAATCCTCACCTATCCTGAGAATGAGGGAGGTTATATGGAGTAATAGAAGTAGATATAGGGAGGTTATATGGAGTAATAAGAGGAGATATAGGGAGGTTATATGGAGTAATAGGAGGAGATATAGGGAGGTTATATGGAGTAATAGGAGGAGATATAGGGGAGGTTATATGAGTAATAGGAGGAGATATAGGGGGATTATATGGAGTAATAGGAGGAGATATAGGGAGGTTATATGGAGTAATAGGAGGAGATATAGGAGAGGTTATATGGAGTAATAGGAAGAGATATAGGGAGGTTATATGAAGTAATAGGAGGAGATACAGAGAGGTTATTTGGAGTAATAGGAGGAGATATAGGGGAGGTTATATGGAGTAATAGGAGTAGATATAGGGGAAGTTATAAGGAGTAATAGGAGGAGATATAGGGAGGTTATATGGAGTAATAGGAGTAGATATAGGGGAAGTTATATGGAGTAATAGGAGGAGATATAGGGAGGTTATATGGAGTAATAGGAGGAGATATAGAGGAGGTTATATGGAGTAATAGGAGGAGATATAGGGAGGTTATATGGAGTAATAGGAGGAGATATAGGGGAGATTATATGGAGTAATAGGAGGAGATATAGGGGAGATTATATGGAGTAATAGGAGGAGATATAGGGGAGGTTATATGGAGTAATAGGAGGAGATATAGGGAGGTTATATGGAGTAATAGGAGGAGATATACGGAGGTTATATGGAGTAATAGGAGTAGATATAGGTAGGTTATATGGAGTAATAGGAGGAGATATAGGGAGGTTATATGGAGTAATAGGAGTAGATATAGGGAGGTTATATGGAGTAATAGGAGGAGATATAGGGAGGTTATATGGAGTAATAGGAGGAGATATAGGGAGGTTATATGGAATAATAGGAAGAGATATAGGGAGGTTATATGGAGTAATAGGAGGAGATATAGGGGGTTATATGGAATAATAGGAGGAGATATAGGGAGGTTATATGGAGTAATAGGAGGAGATATAGGGAGGTTATATGGAGTAATAGGAGGAGATATAGGGGAGGTTATATGGAGCAATAGGAGGAGATATAGGGGAGGTTATATGGAGTAATAGGAGGAGATATAGGGAGGTTATATGAAGTAATAGGAGGAGATACAGAGAGGTTATTTGGAGTAATAGGAGGAGATATAGGAGAGGTTATATGGAGTAATAGGAGGAGATATAGGGAGGTTATATGAAGTAATAGGAGGAGATACAGAGAGGTTATTTGGAGTAATAGGAGGAGATATAGGGGAGGTTATATGGAGTAATAGGAGTAGATATAGGGGAAGTTATAAGGAGTAATAGGAGGAGATATAGGGAGGTTATATGGAGTAATAGGGTAGATATAGGGGGAAGTTATATGGAGTAATAGGAGGAGATATAGGGAGGTTATATGGAGTAATAGGAGGAGATATAGGAGGTTATATGGAGTAATAGGAGGAGATATAGGGAGGTTATATGGAGTAATAGGAGGAGATATAGGGAGGTTATATGGAGTAATAGAAGGAGATATAGGAGGTTTTTATGGAGTAATAGGAGTAGATATAGGTAGGTTATATGGAGTAATAGGAGGAGATATAGGGAGGTTATATGGAGAATAGGAGTAGATTATAGGAAGGTTATATGGAGTAATAGGAGGAGATATAGGAGGTTATATGAGTAATAGGAGGAGATATAGGGAGGTTATATGGAATAATAGGAAGAGATATAGGGAGGTTATATGGAGTAATAGGAGGAGATATAGGGGGTTATATGGAATAATAGGAGGAGATATAGGGAGGTTATATGGAGTAATAGGAGGAGATATAGGGAGGTTATATTGGGAGTAATATGAGGAGATATAGGGAGGTTATATGGAGCAATAGGAGAGATATAGAGGGAGGTTATGGAGTAATAGGAGGAGATATAGGGAGGTTTATGGAGTAATAGGAGGAGATATAGAGGAGGTATATGGAGTAATAGGAGGAGATATAGGTGAAGTAATATGGAGTAATAGGAGGAGATATAGGGGAGGCTATATGGAGTAATAGGAGGAGATATAGGGAGATTATATGGAGTAATAGGAGGAGATATAGGGAGGTTATATGGAGTAATAGGAGGAGATATAGGGGAGATTATATGGAGTAATAGGAGGAGATATACGGAGGAGATATAGGGAGGTTATAGGAGATAATAGGAGGAGATATAGGGAGGTTATATGGAGTAATAGAAGTAGATATAGGGAGGTTATATGGAGTAATAGGAGGAGATATAGGGAGGTTATATGGAGTAATAGAAGTAGATATAGGGAGGTTATATGGAGTAATAGGAGGAGATATAGGGAGGTTATATGGAGTAATAGAAGTAGATATAGGGAGGTTATATGGAGTAATAGGAGGAGATATAGGGAGGTTATATGGAGTAATAGGAGGTGATATAGGGAGGTTATATGGAGTAATAGAAGTAGATATAGGGAGGTTATATGGAGTAATAGGAGGAGATATAGGGAGGTATATATGGAGTAATAGAAGTAGATATAGGGAGGTTATATGGAGTAATAGGAGGAGATATCGGGAGGTTATATGGAGTAATAGAAGTAGATATAGGGAGGTTATATGGAGTAATAGGAGGAGATATAGGGAGGTTATATGGAGTAATAGGAGGAGATATAGGAGAGGTTATATGGAGTAATAGGAGGAGATATAGGAGGTTATATGAAGTAATAGGAGGAGATACAGAGAGGTTATTTGGAGTAATAGGATGGAGATATAGGGGAGGTTATATGGAGTAATAGGAGTAGATATAGGGAAGTTATAAGGGAGTAATAGGAGGAGATATAGGGAGGTTATTTGGAGTAATAGGAGTAGATATAGGGAAGTTATATGGAGTAATAGGAGGAGATATAGGGAGGTTATATGGAGTAATAGGAGGAGATATACGGAGGTTATATGGAGTAATAGGAGGAGATATAGGGAGGTTATATGGAGTAATAGGAGGAGATATAGGGAGGTTATATGGAGTAAATAGAAGGAGATATAGGGAGGTTATATGGAGTAATAGGAGTAGATATAGGTAGGTTATATGGAGTAATAGGAGGAGATATAGGGAGGTTATATGGAGTAATAGAGTAGATATAGGGAGGTTATATGGAGTAATAGGAGGGAGATATAGGAGGTTATATGGAGTAATAGGAGGAGATATAGGGGAGGATATATGGAGTAATAGGAGGAGATATAGGGGAGGTTATATGGAGTAATAGGAAGGAGATATAGAGGAGGTTATATGGAGTAATAGGAGGAGTATAGGTGAAGTAATATGGAGTAATAGGAGAGATATAGGGGAGGCTATATGGAGTAATAGGAGGAATATAGTGGAGGTTATATGGAGTAATAGGAGGAGATTAGGAAGGCTATATGGAGTAATAGAAGGAGATATAGGGAGGTATATGGAGTAATAGGAAGAGATATAGGGAGGTTATATGGAGTAATAGGAAGAGATATAGGGAGGTTATATGGAGTAATAGGAGGAGATATAGGGAGGTTATATGGAGTAATAGAAGGAGATATAGGGAGGTTATATGGAGTAATAGAAGAGATATAGGGAGGTTATATGGAGTAATAGGAGGAGATATAGGGAGGTTATATGGAGTAATAGGAGGAGATATAGGGAGTTTATATGGAGTAATAGGAGGGAGATATAGGGAGGTTATAAGGAGTAATAGGAGGAGATATAGGGGTTTATATGGAGTAATAGGAGGAGATATAGGGAGGTTATATGGAGTAATAGGAGGAGATATAGGGGAGGTTATATGGAGTAATAGGAGGAGATATAGGGGAGGTTATATGGAGTAATAGGAGTAGATATAGGAGGTTATATGGAGTAATAGGAAGAGATATAGGGAGGTTATATGGAGTATAGGAGGAGATATAGGGGGTTATATGGAGTAATAGGAGTAGATATAGGGGATGTTATATGGAGTAATAGGAAGGAGATATAGGGAGGTTAATGGAGTAATAGGAGTAGATATAGGGGAAGTTATATGGAGTAATAGGAGGAGATATAGGGAGGTTATAAGGAGTAATAGGAGGAGATATACGGGAGGTTATATGGATTAATAGGAGGAGATATAGTGAGGTTATATGGAGTAATAGGAGGAGATATAGGGAGGTTAAGTGGAGTAATAGAGGAGATATAGGAGGTTATATGGAGTAATAGGAGTGATATAGGGAGGTTATATGGAGTAATAGGAGGAGATATAGGGAGGTTATATGGAGTAATAGGAGTAGATATAGGGAGGTTATATGGAGTATAGGAGGAGATATAGGGAGGTTATATGGAGTAATAGGAGGAAGATATAGGGAGGTTATATGGAGTAATAGGAGGAGATATAGGGGGTTATATGGAGTAATAGGAGGAGATATAGGGAGGTTATATGGAGTAATAGGAGGAGATAATAGGGGAGGTTATATGGAGTAATAGGAGGAGATATAGGGGAGGTTATATGGAGCAATAGGAGGAGATATAGGGGAGGTTATATGGAGTAATAGGAGGAGATATAGGGAGGTTATATGGAGTAATAGGAGGAGATATAGAGGAGGTTATATGGAGTAATAGGAGGAGATAGAGGTGAAGTAATATGGAGTAATAGGAGGAGATATAGGGGAGGTTATATGGAGTAATAGGAGGAGATATAGGGGAGATTATATGGAGTAATAGGAGGAGATATACGGAGGAGATATAGGGAGGTTATATGGAGTAATAGGAGGAGATATAGGGAGGTTATATGGAGTAATAGGAGGAGAATACAGGGGGTTATATGGAGTAATAGAAGGAGATATAGGGGTTATATGGAGTAATAGGAGAAGATATAGAGGAGGTTATATGGAGTAATAGGAGGAGTATAGGGAGATTATATGGGGCAATAGGAAGAGATATAGGGAGGTTATATGGAGTAATAGGAGGAGATATAGGGAGGATATAAGGAGTAATAGGAGGAGATATAGGGAGGCTATATGGAGTAATAGGAGTAGATATAGGGGAGGTTATATGAAGTAATAGGAGGAGATATAGGGGAGGTTATTTTGAGTAATAGGAGGAGATATAGGTGAGGTTATATGGAGTCATAGGAGGAGATATAGGGGAGGTTATATGGAGTAATAGGAGGAGATATAAGGGAGATTATATGGAGTAATAGGAGGAGATATACGGAGGTTATATGGAATAACAGGAGGAGATATAGGGAGGTTATATGGAGTAATAGGAGGAGATATAGGGAGGTTAAATGGAGTAAAAGGAGGAGATATAGGTGAGGTTATATGGAGTAATAGGAGGGAGATATAGGGAAGGTTATATGGAGTAATAGGAGGAGATATAGGGGAGATTATATGGAGTAAATAGGAGGAGATATACGAAGGTTATATGGAGTAATAGGAGGAGATATAGGGAGGTTATATGGAGTAATAGGAGGAGATATAGAGGAGGTTATATGGAGTAATAGGAGGAGATATAGGTGAAGTGATATGGAGTAATAGGAGGAGATATAGGGGAGGTTATATGGAGTAATAGGAGGAGATATAGGGGAGATTATATGGAGTAATAGGAGGAGATATACGGAGGAGATATAGGGAGGTTATATGGAGTAATAGGAGGAGATATAGGGAGGTTATATGGAGTAATAGGAGGGAGATATAGAGAGGTTATATGGAGTAATAGGAGGAGATATAGGTGAGGTTATATGGAGTAATAGGAGGAGATATAGGGGAGGTTATATGGAGTAATAGGAGGAGATATAGGTGAGATTATATGGAGTAATAGGAGGAGATAGGGAGGTTATATGGAGTAATTGGGAGGAGGATATAGGGGTGATAATATGGAGTAATAGGAGGAGATATAGGGGAGGATATATGGGAGTAATAGGAGGAGATATAGGTGAGGTTATATGGAGTAATTAGGAGGAGATAGAGAGAGGATATATGGAGTAATAGGAGGGAGATATAGGGAGAGATTTAAGGGGGAGTAATAGGAGGAGTATGGGGAGGTTATAAGGAGTAATGGAGGAGATATAGGAGGTATGTGGAGTAATAGGAGGAGATATAGGAGGTTTATTGTGAGTATAGGAGGAGTTATTGGAGTGAGGGGAGTGGGTGGATGATGGAGTAATTGTG